>NC_092170.1:40351237-40388737 GCF_045791955.1 Oncorhynchus clarkii lewisi
TGTCGTTATCCTCGCAAGGGGGAAGGTGCTGGAGTATTGAAAACGTGGGATCATGTTGACCCCTACTTTATCTGTTTTTTGTTTTTATTTTTTATCACTTATTAAACATTCAGATGTTTTTAGCTCAATATCAAATCATTTCCGGGTAACATTTAAGTTCCTTGCCGTGACTGTTTTCAATTGGAATGTCTGGTGAGTGGCTGAGGGAAAAACTGAAAACTTGAGTTCTCCTTGGCAGAGAGGTTTGGAACTGTCTTGTTTGTCTAGTAACTTAATTTACCGCCTGGTGTCACCAGACAGGCCAAAACTCCCACAGAAACAGGCGACACGTTTCAGTCGGCCTTTTCAAACAGCCCTTACACTAAAAGGACATTTTCATCATTTTCACAATATCACAGTTTTATCCCAACCTCATAGACGGAAATATGTATAAAACACTTTTTTTTGGACCGCACTGAAACAAAACATCTTTCACTGAACAATTGTACTACTATAAAATAATATAATTCACCGGGTTTTTTTTTGTGCTTTTTCAAGGGAACCAATCATTGAACATGGACAGAGAACATTGAGGCCCCGTTCGGATATCTTGAAAATATACACATCCTTCCTGTTAACTTGAGGAAGTCACTGGTCTGACACAATAAGACTGGTGTGACCATTGACCTGGAATCCATGTTTTCCACTTACTTTCAGATCAGTGACAAACTCAAGGAAAAGAGAAAGGAAGGATGCATTTTAAAGGTATTGGAAAGGGGCCTGTGAAAAGCCTGGGGGTTCAGACAGGGAAGCAGTGTAGGGTGGTGACTGGCCTATCAGAGGGTCAGTGTGGGGTGGTGACTGGCCTATCAGAGGGTCAGTGGGGGGTGGTGACTGGCCTATCAGAGGGTCAGTGTGGGGTGGTGACTGACCTATCAGAGGGTCAGTGTAGGGTGGTGACTGGCCTATCAGAGGGTCAGTGTGGGGTGGTGACTGACCTATCAGAGGGTCAGTGTGGGGTGGTGACTGGCCTATCAGAGGGTCAGTGTGGGGTGGTGACTGACCTATCAGAGGGTCAGTGTGGGGTGGTGACTGACCTATCAGAGGGTCAGTGTGTGGTGGTGACTGACCTATCAGAGGGTCAGTGTGTGATGGTGACTGACCTATCAGAGGGTCAGTGTGTGGTGGTGACTGGCCTATCAGAGGGTCAGTGTGTGATGGCCTATCAGAGGGTCAGTGTGGGGTGGTGACTGGCCTATCAGAGGGTCCGTGTGTGATGGTGATTGACCTATCAGAGGGTCAGTGTGTGATGGTGACTGACCTATCAGAGGGTCAGTGTGTGATAGTGACTGTCCTATCAGAGGGTCAGTGTGTGATGGTGACTGGCCTATCAGAGGGTCAGTGTGTGGTGGTGACTGGCCTATCAGAGGGTCAGTGTGTGATGGTGACTGGCTTATCAGAGGGTCAGTGTGTGATGGTGACTAGCCTATCAGAAGGTCAGTGTGTGATGGTGACTGGCCTATCTGAGGGTCAGTGTGTGGTGGTGACTGGCCTATCAGAGGGTCAGTGTGTGATGGCCTATCAGAGGGTCAGTGTGGGGTGGTGACTGGCCTATCAGAGGGTCAGTGTGTGATGGTGACTGGCCTATCAGAGGTTCAGTGTGTAATGGTGATTGACCTATCAGAGGGTCAGTGTGTGATGGTGACTGACCTATCAGAGGGTCAGTGTGTGATAGTGACTGGCCTATCAGAGGGTCAGTGTGTGATGGTGACTGGCCTATCAGAGGGTCAGTGTGTGGTGGTGACTGGCCTATCAGAGGGTCAGTGTGTGATAGTGACTGGCTTATCAGAGGGTCAGTGTGTGATGGTGACTAGCCTATCAGAAGGTCAGTGTGTGATGGTGACTGGCCTATCTGAGGGTCAGACACACACACACACACACACACACACACACACACACACACACACACACACACACACACACACACAGGCAGGCAGTAAAACACGTTCACCACATAATGGTCAAGCAGGATCAATATTGCATGAAGACAAAGTGCTACTAAACAGCCTGTTTTTTTTTAATTACAACTTCTGTAACGATCTCCCTCTGTCTATATCTTCCCACTCCATTAGCCTCTCTTATTCAGGGAGGGAGGGGGGGAGGTAGAGAGAGAGAGAGAGAGAGACAGGAAGAGAGAGAGAGAGAGAGAGAGAGAGAGAGAGAGAGACAGGAAGAGAGAGAGAGAGAGAGAGAGAGAGAGAGAGAGACAGGAAGAGAGAGAGAGAGGGACAGAGCATTCACAGTCAGCCCACTGACACCCCTATCAGACCACAGCAAAATCACAGTCTACTTGAACAGAGCAATGATTGAGGCATCAAAGCCAAAGAAACTGAGTAACATTAAGAAATACTATAGACGTAATGTAAGGAATGCAGTTTGGAAACCTACCAAAAAACAATTAGGCAACAACAAATTCAATCCCTTTTAGACAATTTCCTGGGTAAAACGTTCCACTGTAATAGTGAAGGTGTAAACTTGGCAGTAGAAAATCTTAACTGTATATTTGACCCCAATAACTACCGGATATGCGTCAACAGCAACCTTGGAAAAATCCTCTGCATTATCATTAACAGCAGACTCTTACATTTCCTCAACGAAAACAATGTACTGAGCAAATGTCAAACTGGCTTTTTACCAAATGACCGTACAACAGACCATGTATTCACCCTGCACACCCTAATTGACAACCAAACAAACCAAAACAAAGGCAAAGTCTTCTCATGCTTTGTTGATTTAAAAAAAGCCTTTGACTCAATTTGGCATGAGGGTCTGCTATACAACTTGATTGAAAGTGGGGTTGGGGGTAAAACATACAACATTATAACATCCATGTAGGGTTAAAATAAGCACAAACCACACAACATTTTTTCCCACAGGGTCGTGGGGTGAGACAGGGATGCAGCTTAAGCCCCACCCTCTTCAACATATATATCAATGAATTGGCGAGGGCACTAGAAAAGTCTTCAGCACCCGGCCTCACCCTACTAGAATCCAAAGTCAAATGTCTACTGATCTGGTGCTTCTGTCACCAACCAAGGAGGGCCTACAGCAGCACCTAGATCTTCTGCACAGATTCTGTCAGACCTGGACCCTGACAGTAAATCTCAGTAAGACCAAAATAATGGTGTTCCAAGAATGGTCCAGTCGCCAGGACCACAAATACAAATTCCATCTAGACACCATTGCCCTAGAGCACACAAAAAACTATACATACCTTGGCCTAAACATCAGTGCCACAGGTAACTTCCACAAAGCTGTGAACACTCTGAGAGACAAGGCAAGAAGGGCATTCTATGCCATCAAAAGGAACATAAAATTCAACCTATCAATTAGGATCTGGCTAAAAATGCTTGAATCAGTCATAGAGCCCATTGCCCTTTATGGTTGTGAGGTCTGGGGTCCGCTCACCAACCAAGATTACACAAAATGGAACAAACACCAAATTGAGACTCTGCATACAGAATTCTGCAAAAATATCCTCAGTGTACAACGTAGAACACCAAATAATGCATGCAGAGCAGAATTAGGCCGATACCCACTAATTATCAAAATCCAGAAAAGAGCCACCTAAAAGGAAGCGATTCCCAAACCTTCCTTAACAAAGCCATCACCTCAAAGAGATCAGAGAGATGAACCTGGAGAAGAGTCCCCTAAGCAAGCTGGTCCTGGGGCTCTGTTCACAAACACAAACAGACCCCACAGAGCCCCAGGACAGCAGCACAATTAGACCCGAGCAAATCATGAGAAAACAAAAAGATAATTACTAGACACATTGGAAAGAATTAACAAAAAAACAGACCAAACTAGAATGCTATTTGGCCCTAAACAGAGAGTACACGGTGGAGGAATACCTGACCACTGTGACTAACCCAAAATTTCCCTCAGATTACACAGAGCCACAAAGAATTTGAAAACAAACCCAATTTTGATAAACTCCCATATCTATTGGGTGAAATCCCACAGTGTGCCATCACAGCAGCAAGATTTGTGACCTTTTGCCACGAGAAAAGGGCAACCAGTGAAGAACAAACATCATTGTAAATAAATACAACCCATGATACAACCCATGTTTATGCTTACATATTTACATGTTTCCCATGCCAATAAAGCCCCTTGAATTGAATTGGAGAGAGAGAGAGAGAGAGAGAGAGAGAGAGAGAGAGAGAGAGAGAGAGAGAGGGAGAGAGAGAGAGAGAGAGAGAGAGAGAGAGAGAGAGAGAGAGAGAGAGAGAGAGAGAGAGAGAGAGAGAGAGAGAGAGAGAGAGAGAGATGAGTTGAGAGAAATTGAAGGATGATGATGGAAAGAGAAAGAAATATAGAGAGGGAGGGCAGACAGATTTAATGTTCCCCTCACTCCCTCTCTCTGTCTACCTCTCCCCCTATTCTTCACTCGTCTGCATTCTAATTTAAATTAGTGTTTTCCTCCATTGCTTCAAAGGCTTACAAATGGCCTGCTTAAAATCAGAGCGTCATCTTGAGACGATGGGATGAGGAGGTGGAGGATGAGAGGAGGAGAGGAGTATAAAAGGAGGAGAGGAGTATAAGAGGAGAGGAGGAGAGGAAGAGAGAAGGAGGAGAGGAGGAGAGGAGATGAGGAAAAGAGGAGGAGAGGAGGAGGGGAGAACGGAGGATGACTTGGTGGGATGGAAGGAAGGAAGGGGGGGTGACAAAGGGGGGAGTTAACATTCTCTCCATAGCTCATTATCTATTCTGTTCACAGCACCTGCAGCAGCAATGAGACAGTAGGACTCAACACAATGAGTTGCAGATATTACCTCCAGTTCCTCTCCTCTCCTCTCCTCTCCTCTCCTCTCCTCTCCTCTCCTCTCCTCTCCTCTCCTCTCCTCTCCTCTCCTCTCCTCTCCTCTCCTCTCCTCTCCTCTCCTCTCCCCTCCCCTCCCCTCCCCTCCCCTCCTCTCCTCTCCTCTCCTCTCCTCTCCTCTCCTCTCCTCTCCCTCTCCTCTCCTCCCCACTCCTCTCCTCAAGGTCACAGTGTAGGTCGTCCTAGTTGGTCCACATTGGTATAAATACCAAGGGCAGTGTAGGTCGTGGTAATTGTTCCATATTGGTCCTTTCATTCTCAAATCAACCGCTGACATCATACACAAGCACACACATGAATGCACACGCACACGCACATGCGCACACACACACACATGAATGTACACACACACACAGGCACACACACACACACACAAATGCACATACACACCTGAATGCACACACACACACACCTGAATGCACGTACACACACACACATGAATGCACATACACACACACGCGCACGCGCGCACACACACACACACACACACACATGAATGCACACACACACGCACACACACACACACACATGCACACACACACACACAAATGCACATACACACCTGAATGCAGACACACACACACACCTGAATGCACACACACACACACGCGCGCGCACATACACACACACACACACACACACACGCACACACACACGGACACACACACACAGTGTCATGTCTATTCCGGCTCTACCACTCCTGCTTTCTGTAAGTCATTGACATATAATGACCCATTTCAATGTAGCCTGAAGTAGCCTGAATACGAGACAGACAGCTGACTGTAGAAGAAAGCTAGTAGCAACTTCAATAAATATCTCTCATCTCATTTCCCTTCGTTTAACTGGTGTGTTTCACTGACACCAAGCACGAAAGAGATCAGTCACTCCCTTAGCCAATAGTCACAGAGGAGTACGGAGACGTGTTGACTACAGAGATCTCATCTCACTCAGGGGAATCACAGAGAAATACAAAACCGGTCAGAACACAGACATGAACATATCACCCCCCCCCAACAGATGAAAAGAGGCAATACAAGTCACTGTTAAATAGAAATAAACATGTCTGTGTGTAAGGAAGGAGAGAAGGAAGATAAGGAATGGGGAAGTTGGATGAGGGGAGGGAAGTGAAGAGAGGAGGGGAGATGAGCAAGGTTCTAGAATAAGGAATGTGGGCAGATTTAACAGAGGTGAAGCCGTTCTGTTTCCCACTGGGAGATCTGTAAAGAATGTGGGCAGATTTAACAGAGGTGAAGCCGTTCTGTTTCCCACTGGGAGATCTGTAAAGAATGAGGGCAGATTTAACAGAGGTGAAGCCGTTCTGTTTCCCACTGGGAGATCTGTAAAGAATGAGGGCAGATTTAACAGAGGTGAAGCCGGTCTATTCCCCACTGGGAGAAATATGAAACCGACTCGCCTCACCCTCTAACCCCTACCTCCTACCTCCTTCCTCCTTCCACCTCCTTCCATCACTCTCTTTCTGCCCTCATTGTTCCATTTAGAGAGAACTCTAACAAAACTGATTAAATTGTTATTTTTTTCTCATCAATCTACACACAATACATAATGACAAAGCAAAAACAGGTTTAATTATGAAAAAAATAATGTATATTAAAAGAAAAATGGAAATATAACATTTAAATAAGTATTCAGACACTTTACTCAGTACTTTGTTGAAGCACCTTTGTCAGTGATTACAGACTCGAGTCTTCTTGGGTTTGACGCTACAAGCTACACCTGTATTTCGGGAATTTTTCCCATTCTTCTCTGCAGATCCTCTCAATCTCTGTCAGGTTGGATGGAGAGCATCGCTGCACAGCTATTTTCAGGTTTCTCCAGAGATGTTCGATCAGGTTCAAGTCCGGGCTCTGGCTGGGCCACTCAAGGACATTCGGAGGCTTGTACCGAAGCCACTTCTGCGTTGTCTTAGCTGTGTGCTTAGGGTCATTGTCCCATTGGAAGGTAAACATTTACCCCAGTCTGAGGTCCAGAGCGCTATGGAGCAGATTTTCATCAAGGATCTCTCTGATCTGTCAGAGACGCTTCCCATCCAACCTGCCGGGGCGGCAGGGTAGCCTAGTGGTTAGAGCATTGGACTAGTAACCGGAAGGTTGCAAGTTCAAACCCAACCTGTACCTGACAAGGTACAAATCTGTCGTTCTGCCCACTGTTCCTAGGCCGTCATTGAAAATAAGAATTTGTTCTTTAACTGACTTGCCTGGTTAAATAAAGGTAAAATAAAATAAAAAACAGATCTTGAGAGGATCTGCAGAGAAGAACGGGAGAAACTCCCCAAATACAGGTGTGGCAAGCTTGTAGCCTCATACCCAAGAAGACTCGAGGCTGTAGTCGCTGCCAAAAGGTGCTTCAACAAGGTACTGAGTAAAGGTTCTGAACACTTATGTGCATTTTATGTTTCAGTTATTTATTTTTTATACATTTGAAAAAATATATTTTTGCTTTGTTTTGTTATTATAGTCATTGGTGGAAAAAGTACCCAATTGTCATAAAATTAAAACATCTTAATAGAAAATTACTCAAGTAAAATATTACAAGTATTTGGTTTTAAATATAATTAATTATCAAAAGTTAAAGTTAAAATATAAATCGTTTCAAATTCCTTGTATTATTTTTCAGCCAGTGGCTCCAACCATCAGACATCATTTACAAACGAAGCATGTAAATGCTATATCAGAGGCAGTAGGGATGATCGGGGATGTTCTCTTGAGAAGTGGGTGAATTGGACAATTGTCCTGTCCTGTTAGGCATTCTTAATGTAACGAGTACCTTTTGGGTGTCAGGGAGTAAAAAGTACATTGTTTTCTTTAGGATTGTAGTCAAGTAAAAAATAAAAATTGGCAAAAATATAAATAGTAAAGTAAAGTACAGATTTCCCCCCAAAAAACGACTTAAAAGTATTTTTTACTTAAGTACTTTACACCACTGATTATACTTTAATCCAGGGGTCTGTATACTTCCCGAACGCACTGTAAATATGGGTTGTATTTACAATGGTGTTTGTTCTTCACTTGTTGACGTTTTCTTATGGCAACAGGTCACAGGTCATCTTGCTGCTGTGATGGCACACTGTGGTATTTCACCCTACGGCGGCCTCTCTCAATAGCAAGGCTAGACACACCAGACAGGTAACACTTCAGACAGGTAACACACCAGACAGGTAACACATCAGACAGGTAACACTTCAGACAGGTAACCCTTCAGACAGGTAACACTTCAGACAGGTAACACTTCAGACAGGTAACACACCAGACAAGTAACACATCAGACAGGTAACACTTCAGACAGGTAACACATCAGACAGGTAACACACCAGACAGGTAACACACCAGACAGGTAACACACCAGACAGGTAACACTTCAGACAGGTAACACATCAGACAGGTAACACATCAGACAGGTAACACTTCAGACAGGTAACACATCAGACAGGTAACACTTCAGACAGGTAACACTTCAGACAGGTAACACTTCAGACAGGTAACACTTCAGACAGGTAACACTCATCTCACTGAGTCTTTACATTGTTAGGTTCTAAATATCCGAGTAAGAACTCGACGGACACTATAAAAGATTACACCAAGTTTCCCAAAGAATCGAACAGCCAAACAGACAAATACATATTCACACAAGTACTGATATTTAACTCTTCCTCCTATACTGAGTCTCCTCCTACACATCTGAACAGTCAATTAGCGTTCTAGTTTGCTCTGTATTTTTGTTAATTCTTTCCAATGTGTCAAGTAATTATCTTTTTGTTTTCTCATGATTTGGTTGGGTCTAATTGTGCTGCTGTCCTGGGGCTCTGTGGGGTTTGTTTGTGTTTGTGAATAGAGCCCCAGGACCAGCTTGCTTAGGGGACTCTTCTCCAGGTTCATGTCTCTGTACTTGATGGTTTTGTTATGGAAGGTTTGGGAATCACTTCCTTTTAGGTGGTTGTAGAATTTAACATATCTTTGCTGGATTTTGATAATTAGTGGGTATCGGCCTAATTCTGCTCTGCATGCATTATTTGGTGTTTTACATTGTGCACAGAGGATATTTTTGCAGAATTCTGCATGCAGTCTCAATTTGGTGTTTGTCCCATTTTGTGAATTCTTGGTTGGAGAGCGGACCCCAGACCTCACAACTATAAACGGCAATGAGTTCTTTAACTGAGTCAAGTATTTTTTAGCCAGATCCTAATTGGTATGTCGAATTTTATCTTCCTTTTGATGGCATAGAATGCCCTTCTTGCCTTGTCTCTCAGCTCGTTCACAGCTTTGTGGAATTTATGTGTGGTCTTGACGTTTAGGCCAAGGTATGCATCGTTTTTTGTGTGCTCTAGGGCAACAGTGTCTAGATGGAATTTGTATTTGTGGTCCTGGCGACTGGACCTTTTTTGGAACACCATTATTTTTGTCTTACTGAAATTTACTGTCAGGGCCCAGGTCTGACAGAATCTGTGCAGAATATCTAGGTGCTGCTGTAGGCCCACCTTGGTTGGTGACAGAAGCACCAGATCATCAGCAAACAGTAGAAATTTGAATTCAGATTCTAGTAGGGTGAGGCTGGTTATTCTCTCTCTCTCTCTCTCGACGGTGAAATGCAGAGCCCTGTGGGCTGAATGAGGACTACCCACTATGAGTGTGTGTCACCCCACAATAACACATTGTATCTTATCACTTACCACTGCACATATCACCCATTCATACTGTTAGAGTACATAGACACACACTCTCATGCGTACACACACACACACACACACACACACACACACACACACACACACACACACACACACACACACACACACACACACACACACACACACACACACACACACACACACACACACACACACACACACACACACACACAAATGTAATGTGCTGGCTCTTCTCTGTTACTGAGGGAAACTCTGAGTCTGTGACCTCTCTCTGTCAACTGTGGTGTGCTGGCTTTTCTCTGTTACTGTGACACACTGAGGGAAACTCTGAGTCTGACCTTTGACCCAGGGATGGAAATGCAATACGCACGCACATGCACACGCACACGCACAGCACTACGAATACTTTTTCTTCATCCTGAACTCCTATCCCTATCATACGTACCTTCCTCTTCCTCCTTGTGTCTTCAAGAGGAAGCTGACGGTGATTACAACATTCAGGTAACCGGTTGCGTGATCGTGTGAGGCACAAGGGGAAGGTGGCTCATAATAATAATGAATGGAATGGCATCAAATACATGAAAACCATATGTTTGATGTATTTGATACCATTCCACCTATTCCGCTCCAGCCATTATCACAAGCCCGTCCTCCTGACCAACCTCGTGTGATGGACAACCACAGAGAGAGAGAGAGAGAGAGAGAGAGATCCCCCTATACCCAGGTGACCTTCAGATGACCTTAATCAGTTGACGACTCACCTTGAGGGAGTCAAAGCAGGCGATGATTCGTCCATTCTCCACCTGACAGCTCTTGGCAGGGTGTGCAAACTTACACTCGCTGTCCGGTCGCGAGCACATCCCTCTCTGGAACTCACGACACACCTCCAGGGTCAGCCATTTTGTGTCCCGAATAGGAGTCACGTTGACTGCCATTTTGAACCCGTCAGGAGTAGTCGATTAAGAGCGACCAATATAAAAAACGAAAGGGAGGTCTCAGTGTGTACGAATGTTTGCTCCTGAGAGATATCAAACTAAAGAAGATCAAATAAAACAATCCATTCTAAAAGTGTTTTCTATCCGAGGCCTGTTTGTGGAGGTTGGCCTGGGAGTCTCCTAGGATCTATGGCCCATCTTAAGAGCCTTTTACTGGGACTGATGAGATTCCTGCAGTGCCTTTCCCCCAGGGTATGGGATTGTGGCACTGATGGCTTGCTTTTTGCAGGCTGGACCAACTTATGAGCTCATTTCTCTCCTCTCTCTCTCTCTCTCTCTCTCTCTCTCTCTCTCTCTCTACACTCTTTACCTTTCTCCTCAGCTGAACTGTCAGGCGAGACAGATGGTGAAAGACGTTATTGATCTGTGTTGGCTCACGACGTGCAGAGGGAGCAGGGAGCAGGGGAGAGAGTGGAGGGACAGTGAGAGGACAGTCGCCTCTCACACGCACAGATGGAATAGAATCACAAGTCCGGAGAAGGGTAGACGTGGCATGGAGGGATTATGGGTGAGATGGGGGGCACAACCATGGGTCAGAAAGCTCAGAGGGCGGTGGTTGGCATCCTTGGACTCCTGGTGTGTCTTAGTAGTTCCAAACAGCTACAGTCTTCAGGGGAGGCACTTCTGTCTATGGAGAGGAGAGGCAGTCAGCATTTAACGGAGCAAGAACACAAACACACACACACACACACACACACACACACACACACACACACACACACACACACACACACACACACACACACACACACACACACACACACACACCAATGCATATTAAAATTAATTCAAACACACACACACACTCTAGCTCACATCGTAGGTCCTAACACCAACTGTCAGCCACTCGACTGGAAAGTCAAATCAAATAGCCTATCGCTTACAATGAAGCATATCTGTTCTTTAAAGGTTCCCAGAATATTTCATCAGGTTGTGGGAACAGCTTTGTTGTAACATTGTGAGAACATCATAAAATATATGTTCCCAAAACATCAAAACTGTCCAGTTGCGCATATGATTCCACAATGTTAATTTTTTAAGGTAAAAAAATCATTCACCTGATGTTACAAGAACATTCCAGAACATTTTGTGTGTTCTTTAATGGTTCCCAGAATATTTTGTCGGTTCTTTAATGGTTCCCGGAACATTTTGTGTGTTCTTTAATGGTTCCCGGAACATTTTGTGTGTTCTTTAATGGTTCCCAGAACATTTTGTCAGTTCTTTAATGGTTCCCAGAACATTTTGTGTGTTCTTTAATGGTTCCCAGAACATATTGTCTGTTCGTTAATGGTTCCCAGAACATTCTGTCTGTTCTTTAATGGTCCCCATGATGTTTCATTCAAATTATGGCAAATGGCAAATTAGGAAAGCAGATTAGAAAAAATCACGATTATGTTTCGCCCCAGATATAATGGCATGATGTCTGTAAGTATGACAAAACTCATATGGCAGGCAAAAACCTGAGACAAATCCAACCAGGAAGTGGGAAATCTGAGGTTTGTAGGTTTTCAACTCATTGCCTTTCTAATATACAGTGTCTATGGGGTCATATTGCACTTCCTAAGGCTTCCACCCACTAGATGTCAACAGTCTTTAGAACCTTGTTTGAGGCTTCTACTGTGAAGGAGCAGGGAATGAGAGCTGTTTCAACCAGATGTCTGGCAGAGTGCCATGAGCTGGCCACGCGCACGGCCGTGAGAGGGACCTGCGTTCCATTGCATTTCTGAAGACAAAGGAATTCTCCGGTTGAAACGTTAATTGAATATTTATGTTAAAAACATTCTAAAGATTGCGCGCCAAGGTGCCAATGTAAACTGATATTTTTGGATATGAACTAAACAAAAATGTATTGTGCAACATGAAGTTCTATGAGTGCCATCTGATGAAGATCATCAAAGGTTAGTGATTCATTTCATCTCTAACTCTGCTTTCTGTGACTCCTCTCTTTGTCTGGGAAATGGCTTTATGTGTTTTTGTTACTAGGCTCTGACCTAACATAATCAATCATATGGTGTGCTTTCGCTGTAAAGCGTTTTTGATATCGGACACGAAGGGAAGATTAACAAGAAGTTAAGCTTTAATTTGGTATATTTCACTTGTGAATGTATGAAAGTTACATTTCAGCGGAACGCGGAACCCCTAGCCGTAAGAAGTTTTTAAAGTCCCCGGCCACTAGGACAGGAAACTCAGCCAGCTGTATGTAATCCATGTTGTTGTTCAGCCAGGACTCGGTGAAGCATAAGATATTATTTGTGTGCTCTCCGACAGGTAAAGCAGATCGGGAAGTCCGTCTTTCATCCGCAGACGGAAGTGCTCGTTGAACGGTGTGATGACCCTCCCGCTCTTGTCTGCCAAATTCTTTCTCTTTGCTCTTGTTTTCCTTAATAGGATGTCGGTGGGCGGAGCCGGGAAGGTCGTCAGCGAAATGGGACACAGGTGTGTCCCGGGATAAATACACCTCTTCCCCATTCATTGAGGAGACTCTCTCCATGCAGACACACTGTTCGATTTTGGTTGTGGCTGTTTTATTTGTTTGTTTTGGCACCTTTCAACAACCCTCATTATCACATTTATGCACGAAACCACTCACTTACACAACTGATTACTGACTACACACACCATTGTTAATTGTATTAAATTTTTTTCAATTGTATTGTCAGTTAATAAATATATTTTGTTATTCCTTTTCTCCAAGTTGTCTTCCTTTTTGTTACGAACTTCGAGCCGGTTCATGACAACGGTTCAATAAGACGCTCAAACAAAGACTGCGGAAGTTCATTGAGCAGGACTGGAAGAAGTGGGTCCAGCTATTAACCCATCCAATGTTCTGGATCCATGAAGTGCCGTAGGCCTCCACTGGATTTCCCCCTAATGACCTGCTCTATGGGAGGAGACCAGCCTACTGGAGAAGGTGGTGTCATGACGTTGCCCTTTTTGGGTACAGCAAGCAGCAACCCATCCCCATCCCCCTCTCCCTACCTCCTACACATAGGCTGCTGTGGTCAGAGGGAGGTCGTAAATTCCGGGAGGAGATGATCTCCTCATGGCCACAGTATAGAGACAGAGTGAAGTTTCATAGAGAACAAAGGAATTTCTTCCACCTCACAGAACTTGAGGTCTGAACAACATTTATGATCTGGAGAAGATATAAAAGATCGGTAAAGAATCCAGCTACGAACTGGTCCGTTTGGTACAACTTGGGAGACGGTGCGGCCACATTACCATAACGCTGTTTACATAATAGCCTCAGATATAAGGTTTACATCTAATTGTTGGATAAGATGAATGAGTGATGATGATGATACTGTTTGTAAAATTGTGTAATGTGATTTTGGACTGTTTAATGAAGGAAACTCCAATTCTCTTTTCTAAATCAGAGGACCACCCATGAGCCCAGTTAGGGTCGGGCATCCACATTTCCCAACCCCCCTGTACAATCATCTGCACAACTGGACAGTTTTTGTGTTTTGGGAATGACCCCACAACGTTCTTGCAATATCAGTCAAATGTTTTATACAAACATTCCATAATCAACACCACATTTTAAAAATGCTTGTGTCATGAGAAAATAATGTTCAGAGAGAGAGAGAGAGAGAGAGAGAGAGAGAGAGAGAGAGAGAGAGCGATGAGGGAGGGAGGGAGGGAGAAGCGCCGCAAAGCAAGCATGAGGTTTTCACTTTCTATTCTCCGAGAGAGAGAGAGAGAGAGAGAGTGAGAGAGAGTGAGAGAGAGATAGGCCATACAGATGGATATTGGGTCACACTTTATTAGGACAGTCCATCTGTAAGTGCACTAGTATCAGCAAACTATCTGTTGAGTGCATGCTTAGGTTAGGGCTAGGGTAATAGGTTAGAGGTCAGCTGAACTGTTACTAATATAGTCGATACTGTAGCTAGCTGAAGTGTTACTAATATAGTAGAGCCTAGCTAGTTGAAATGTTACTAATATAGTAGATACTGTAGCTAGCTGAAGTGTTACTAATATAGTCGATACTGTAGCTAGTTGAAATGTTACTAATATAGTAGATACTGTAGCTAGCTGAAGTGTTACTAATATAGTAGATACTGTAGCTAGCTGAAGTGTTACTAATATAGTAGAGCCTAGCTAGTTGAAATGTTACTAATATAGTAGATACTGTAGCTAGCTGAAGTGTTACTAATATAGTCGATACTGTAGCTACTTGAAATGTTACTAATATAGTAGATACTGTAGCTAGCTGAAGTGTTACTAATATAGTAGAGACTAGCTAGTTGAAATGTTACTAATATAGTAGATACTGTAGCTAGCTGAAGTGTTACTAATATAGTAGAGACTAGCTAGTTGAAATGTTACTAATATAGTAGATACTGTAGCTAGCTGAAGTGTTACTAATATAGTAGAGACTAGCTAGTTGAAATGTTACTAATATAGTCGATACTGTAGCTACTTGAAATGTTACTAATATAGTAGATACTGTAGCTAGCTGAAGTGTTACTAATATAGTAGAGACTAGCTAGTTGAAATGTTACTAATATAGTAGATACTGTAGCTAGCTGAAGTGTTACTAATATAGTAGAGACTAGCTAGTTGAAATGTTACTAATATAGTAGATACTGTAGCTAGCTGAAGTGTTACTCCTAAAGCCTATAAACAAATTATGTACATCTTCCTCTACCTCTCTACTTGCTTCTCACACCTCACATGAGTCAAGTCACATTTTTATTTTCAATTCAATTCACGTCTCAACACACCTGACCAGATAACAACAAATATTACACACCTGGAAAATCTGTATGTTGACCAGCTCCCAGACACCTTTAGTCAGAAATAGCTCTACGTTGACCTGCTCCCAGACACCTATAATCAGAAATAGCTCTACGTTGACCTGCTCCCAGACACCTTTAG
This sequence comes from Oncorhynchus clarkii lewisi, assembly GCF_045791955.1. Lineage (NCBI taxonomy): Eukaryota > Metazoa > Chordata > Actinopteri > Salmoniformes > Salmonidae > Oncorhynchus > Oncorhynchus clarkii. The sequence goes on from NC_092170.1 coordinate 40,366,641, forward strand.
TCAGAAATAGCTCTACGTTGACCTGCTCCCAGACACCTATAATCAGAAATAGCTCTACGTTGACCTGCTCCCAGACACCTATAATCAGAAATAGCTCTACGTTGACCTGCTCCCAGACACCTATAATCAGAAATAGCTCTACGTTGACCTGCTCCCAGACACCTATAATCAGAAATAGCTCTACGTTGACCTGCTCCCAGACACCTATAATCAGAAATAGATCTACGTTGACCTGCTCCCAGACACCTTCAGTCAGAAATAGCTCTACGTTGACCTGCTCCCAGACATGCTTAGTCAGAAATAGCTCTACGTTGACCTGCTCCCAGACACCTATAATCAGAAATAGCTCTACGTTGACCTGCTCCCAGACACCTTTAGTCAGAAATAGCTCTACGTTGACCTGCTCCCAGACACCTTCAGTCAGAAATAGCTCTACGTTGACCTGCTCCCAGACACCTTTAATCAGAAATAGCTCTACGTTGACCTGCTCCCAGACACCTTTAGTCAGAAATAGCTCTACGTTGACCTGCTCCCAGACACCTATAATCAGAAATAGCTCTACGTTGACCTGCTCCCAGACACCTTTAGTCAGAAATAGCTCAACGTTGACCTGCTCCCAGACACCTATAATCAGAAATAGCTCTACGTTGACCTGCTCCCAGACACCTATAATCAGAAATAGCTCTACGTTGACCTGCTCCCAGACACCTATAATCAGAAATAGCTCTACGTTGACCTGCTCCCAGACACCTATAATCAGAAATAGATCTACGTTGACCTGCTCCCAGACACCTTCAGTCAGAAATAGCTCTACGTTGACCTGCTCCCAGACATGCTTAGTCAGAAATAGCTCTACGTTGACCTGCTCCCAGACACCTATAATCAGAAATAGCTCTACGTTGACCTGCTCCCAGACACCTTTAGTCAGAAATAGCTCTACGTTGACCTGCTCCCAGACACCTTCAGTCAGAAATAGCTCTACGTTGACCTGCTCCCAGACACCTTTAATATGAAATAGCTCTACGTTGACCTGCTCCCAGACTCCGTTAGTCAGAAATAGCTCTACGTTGACCTGCTCCCAGACACCTTCAGTCAGAAATAGCTCTACGTTGACCTGCTCCCACACACCTTTAGTCAGAAATAGCTCTACATTGACCTGCTCCCAGACATCTTCAGTCATAAGTAGTACCTAAGCATGGTGCATGAGGAGAGAAGAGGACAGAAAGAGAGACATATGGTTTGGAGAGGAGGGAGGAGGTGAACACACTCTATTGTTCAGATAATGACTGGTGATGTGTTGCAACTGGTCTCCTATTATATCTCCACTGTGGTGAACTACTTTCTAAGTCCAATGCTGGAATTCTGGGAAAGTGTGTGTGTGTGTGAGACAGACAGACAGACAGACAGACTGACAGACAGACAGACAGACAGACAGACAGACAGACAGGGAGGGAGGGAGGGAGGGAGGGAGGGAGGGAGGGAGGGAGGGAGGGAGGGAGGGAGGGAGGGAGGGAGGGAGGGACAGTAATGTTAGAGGATAAAGAGGAGACATCTCCATTCACTAAGAGGATACAGACATCTCCATTCACTAAGAGGATACAGACATCTCCCTTCAATAAGAGGATACAGACATCTCCCTTCAATAAGAGGATACAGACATCTCCCTTCAATAAGAGGATACAGACATCTCCCTTCAATAAGAGGATACAGACATCTCCCTTCAATAAGAGGATACAGACATCTCCCTTCAATAAGGAGCAGCCAGATTTACCTACTCTCCTTCACACTGCTGATGTCATCCTTCCTCTTCCTCTTCTACTGCACTGAGGGGCAGGCCTAATCTGACGGATAGGTCAGGGCTCTGTTTTTCTGCCTCAAAAGGCCAAGAAAATAATAAAAGTTAAGACCCACTAGACAGTCGGCAGCAGATCTCTGTGAAGACCTGTGAAGAAGTTAGAGCAAGGTATCGCCTCGCTCTCTTCTGTCACTCCAAGGAGGTGTGAGAGCCGACCCCCTCCCTCTATCCCTCAGTCCCTCCGTCCCCCTTTGCTCACGTACCCAGGCCTGTGTGTTCCTAGTGGCAATTTTCTCTCTCCAACACCTGCATGCCCTTCTATCAGAAAAACCTTCAGTCGAGAACACAAGACTCACACACACACAGAGCGAGATGAAACCAGTGTGAAATGGCTGGCTAGTAAGATGTGCATTCTAGAAAAGATGGGTGAATTCACTCGACCTGAGACCTTGAAGTTGTTCTCCTTGCTCTGAAAAGGCTGTGGCTGTTGTCGATGTGTGCATAGGATCCCTGGTTCAAGCCCAGGCTGGAGAGAGGCGGAAGCAACACTGTTACACACAGACGCACCCACACACACTGCTAACACGTGTTATTATATGTGTGAAAACCTGTGGCCCTTACAGTAGCTGGATGCTGTACCAGGGTGAGATAGAACACACAGCTAATGTATATAGAACACACATCTATATAGAACACACAGTTATATAGAACACACAGCTAATGTATATAGAACACACAGCTAATGTATATAGAACACACAGCTAATGTATATAGAACACACAGCTATATAGAACACACAGTTATATAGAACACACAGCTAATGTATATAGAACACACAGTTATATAGAACACACAGTTATATAGAACACACAGCTATATAGAACACACAGCTATATAGAACACACAGCTAATGTATATAGAACACACAGCTAATGTATATAGAACACACAGCTATATAGAACACACAGCTATATAGAACACACAGCTAATGTATATAGAACACACAGTTATATAGAACACACAGCTAATGTATATAGAACACACAGCTAATGTATATAGAAAACACAGCTAATGTATATAGAACACACCGTTATATAGAAAACACAGTTATATAGAACACACAGCTATATAGAACACACAGTTATATAGAACACACAGCTAATGTATATAGAACACACAGCTATATAGAACACACAGTTATATAGAACACACAGCTAATGTATATAGAACACACAGTTAATGTATATAGAACACACAGTTATATAGAACACACAGTTATATAGAACACACAGCTAATGTATATAGAACACACAGTTATATAGAACACACAGTTATATAGAACACACATTTATATAGAACACACAGCTATATAGAACACACAGCTATATAGAACACACAGCTAATGTATATAGAACACACAGTTATATAGAACACACAGCTAATGTATATAGAACACACAGCTAATGTATATAGAACACACAGTTATATAGAACACACAGTTATATAGAACACACAGCTATATAGAACACACAGTTATATAGAACACACAGCTAATGTATATAGAACACACAGCTAATGTATATAGAACACACAGCTATATAGAACACACAGTTATATAGAACACACAGCTAATGTATATAGAACACACAGTTATATAGAACACACAGTTATATAGAACACACAGTTATATAGAACACACAGTTATATAGAACATACAGTTATATAGAACACACAGCTAATGTATATAGAATACACAGCTAATGTATATAGAACACACAGTTATATAGAACACACAGTTATATAGAACACACAGCTATATAGAACACACAGCTATATAGAACACACAGCTAATGTATATAGAACACACAGCTAATGTATATAGAACACACAGTTATATAGAACACACAGTTATATAGAACACACAGCTAATGTATATAGAACACACAGCTATATAGAACACACAGCTATGTCTTTGTTAAAGGTCCCTAAAGCACACACATCCCTGGGTCGCTCCTCTTTTCAGTTCGCCGCAGCTAGCGACTGGAACGAGCTGCAACAATCACTAAAACTGGACCGTTTTATCTCCATCTCTTCATTCAAAGACTCAGTCACGAACGCTCTTACTGACAGTTGTGGCTGCTTCGCATGATGTGATGTTGTCTCTACCTTCTTGCCCTTTGTACCCTATTTTGTGCTGCTACCATGTTGTGCTGCTACCGTGTTGTGTTGCTACCGTGTTGTGTTGCTGCCATGTTGTGTTGCTGCCATGTTGTGCTGCTGCCATGTTGTGCTGCTGCCGTGTTGTGCTGCTGCCATGTTGTGCTGCTGCCGTGTTGTGCTGCTGCCATGTTGTGCTGCTACCGTGTTGTGTTGCTACCATGTTGTGCTGCTGCCGTGTTGTGCTGCTGCCGTGTTGTGCTGCTGCCATGTTGTGCTGCTACCGTGTTGTGTTGCTACCGTGTTGTGTTGCTACCGTGTTGTGTTGCTGCCATGTTGTGTTGCTACCGTGTTGTGTTGCTACCGTGTTGTGTTGCTACGATGTTGTGTTGCTACCATGTTGTGTTGCTACCATGTTGTGTTGCTGCCATGTTGTGTTGCTACCGTGTTGTGTTGCTACCGTGTTCTGTTGCTGCCATGTTGTGCTGCTGCCATGTTGTGTTGCTACCATGTTGTGCTGCTGCCATGTTGTGTTGCTACCGTGTTGTTGTCATGTGTTGCTACCATGCTGTGTTGTCATGTGTTGCTGGCACACAATGTTGTTGTCTTTAGGTCTCTCTTTATGTGGTGTTGTCTCTCTTATTGTGATGTGTGTTTTGTCCTACATTTGTATTTAATATAATTTGATTGTTAATCCCCAGCCCCCCCCCCCACTTGCCTAGTTAAATACAAAAATACAAAATAAACATATCTTCTCTAAAGAGACAGACTGGTGTGGATGCTTTTTATCACACCTATATAAGGTCAATCAGTTGTCATAATGGAACCTTACACTGTTCTGTTGGCTCATATAGTAAATCATACCAGAACAATCTGGAGACCAAAATGGTGGCTGAGTCTCTAAGGTGAAGGAACTGTTGAAGAATGACTCTAACATCTTGGGATTATGAACATAAAGGACTCATCAATGAACATCTTAGCCTGAATGAATAATGGATGGGCCGTGTTTCCCATTGCCACTGGCTGAAGATAATGCTACAGTAAACCATCACCATCACATTTCACTAGCTAGCTAAGATAATGACCAACGCACAGTGAAGCTGGTTGGCTGAGCTGGGCCTAGTGCTGTATGTTCAGACTGGCCGACATGCTAACGTTCAGCGGTAGGGCCTCAAAGCCTAAAGTGTGGAGCACGTTCAGTTACTATGTTCTGTGTAGCATGTGGCGCTGTACAGACCATATGAGAATATATTTATACTATAGCAGGGCCTCCCCCGAAGCTAACAAAACCCACAGACTGAGGCTGCACTACATCTGATTACAGAGAGAGAGAGAGAGAGAGAGAGAGAGAGAGAGAGAGAGAGACATCAATGGAGAAAAATAGACAGGGAGAAGGAAATGAATATTTGGAAGCCATTTCTTCACCTTGAATGACTTCCAGGGCAAGAGGGAGGGAGGGAGGGAGGGAGGGAGGGAGGGAGGGAGGGAGGGAGGGAGAGAGGGATAGAGAGGGAGGAAGGGAGAGGGATAGAGAGGGAGGGAGGGAGGGAGGGAGGGAGGGAGGGAGGGAGGGAGGGAGGGAGGGAGGGAGGGAGGGAGGGGAGGCAGGCAGGGAGGGAGGGAGGGAGGGAGGGAGGGAGGGAGGGAGGGAGGGAGGGAGGGAGGGAGGGAGGGAGGGAGGGAGGGAGGGAGGGAGGGAGGGAGGGAGGGAGGGAGGGAGGGAGGGAGGGAGGGAGGGAGGGAGGGAGGGGGAGGGAGGGAGGGAGAGAGGGAGGGAGAGGGAGAGAGGGAGGGAGGGAGGGAGGGAGGGAGGGAGGGAGGGAGGGAGGGAGAGGGAGGGAGAGAGAGAGAGAGAGAGAGAGAGAGAGAGAGAGAGAGAGAGGGAGAGAGAGAGAGAGAGAGAGAGAGAGGGAGGGAGGGAGGGAGGGAGGGAGGGAGGGAGGGAGGGAGGGAGGGAGGAAGGGAGGCAGGCAGGGAGGGAGGGAGGGAGGGAGGGAGGGAGGGAGGGAGGGAGGGAGGGAGGGAGGGAGGGAGGGAGGGAGAGAGGGAGGGAGGGAGAGAGGGAGGGAGAGAGGGAGAGAGGGAGGGAGGGAGGGAGAGAGGGAGGGAGAGAGGGAGAGAGGGAGGGAGAGAGGGAGAGAGGGAGGGAGGGAGGGAGGGAGGGAGGGAGGGAGAGAGGGAGGGAGAGAGGGAGAGAGGGAGAGAGAGAGAGAGAGAGAGAGAGAGAGAGAGAGAGAGGGAGAGAGAGAGAGAGAGAGAGAGAGAGAGAGAGGAGGGAGGGAGGGAGGGAGAGCGATATAAAGTTCCATAAATCTAAAATTAGCCACCACCATTTTAATTTAACCTCCAAAAATCATAGCTTCATGTTTACATGGGCAAAAATGTTGTGTTGGACTTCACATTGTAGACATTCCAGAACCATTCCAACAGAAAAGGGAGGGTACTCTGCTGTGAGTACTCTGAAACACTGTAATCCGTTACGGTGACAGTAATACTGCCACACCAACTGTCACGAGTCATGATGGTAGTCAAATTCCACGTGACTTTTTAGTCACGTTAATTAGGCTTCTCCAAGCTCTGATGCTGCTGACGGTCATTAGTAGCCACCAAATTTGTTAACTTCCTGGTACGCAGCACTCTAGTGCACTCTCGAAAATCGAATCAAATACTTCATGAGAGCCCATGAACTCATGTTGCACAACATTTCTATAGGCTATGCAATTGCGTGAGAAAACAGAGTTTTGATGGCCTCTATTAAAAAGGGGAGGATACCATCATCTTCCTATAGGCTAGGCCTACTATATTTATTTATCAACTTTCCTAATATTAAGCACATTGATTCTCTTTACAACAGGAATACAGCCTACCTGGCTGGCAGGAAAAGTGTCATTCAATATTAAATGTGTATTTTTTTCGATGGCCCTGTTTCAAAACAGGTGAATGACACTGGTCCACTCTAAATCAAAACTAATTGGTAGGATAGTCAGTTTTACGAGGGTATGTTTGACAGCATGAGTGAAAGAAGCTTTGTTTGCGAAATAGCAAGCCGAATCTAAATTTAATTTTGGATTGGAGATGATTAATTTGAGTCTGGAAGGAGATAATACAGTCTAGCCAGACACCCAGGTATTTGTAGTTGTCCACATATTCTAAGTCAGAACTGTCAAGAGTAGTGATGCTGGACGGGCGGGCAGGTGTGGGCAGCGATCGGTTGAAGAACATGCATTTAGTTTGACTTGTATTTAAGTGCAGTTGGAGGCCACGGAAGGAGAGTCGTATAGCATTGAAGCTCGTCTGGAGGTTAGTTAACACAGTGTCCAAGGAGGTGCCAGAAGTATACAGAATGGTGTCATCTGGGTAGAGGTGGATCAGAGAATCACCAGCAGCAAGAGCGACATCATTGATGTATACAGAGAAAAGAGTCGGCCCGAGGATGGAACCCTGTGGCACCTCTATAGAGACAGCCAGAGGCCCGGACAACAGGCCCTCAGATTTGACACACTACATTCTGTCTGAGAAGTAGTTGGTGACCCTGGCGAGGCAGTCATTTGAGAAACCAAGGCTGTTGAGTCTGCCGGTAAGAATGTGGTGATTGACAGAGTCAAAAGCCTTGGCCAGGTTGATGAATACAGCTGCACAGTATTGTCTCTTATCGATGGCGGTTATGATATCGTTTAGGACCTTGTGTGTGGCTGAGGTGCACCCATGACCAGTTCAGAAACCAGATTGCATAGCGGAGAAAGTACGGTGGGATTCTAAATTGTCGGTGATCTGTTTGTTAACTTGGCTTTCGAAGACCTTAAAAAGTCAGGGCAGGATAGATATAGGTCTGCAGCAGTTTGGGTCTAGAGTGTCTCCCCCTTTGAAGAGGGTGATGACTGCGGCAGCTTTCCAATCTTTGGAGATCTCAGACGATACAAGAGTGAGGTTGAACAGGCTAGTAATAGGGGTTGCAACAACTTCGGCAGATCATTTTAGAAAGAGAGGGTCCAGATTGTCTTGCCGGCTGATTTGTAGGGGTCCAGATTTTACAGCTGTTTCAGAACATCAGCTATCTGGATTTTGGCTAATGCAGTATGCTTCAGGATGTTTTTGTGCTGGTCAAGGGCAGACAGGTCTGGAGTGAAACAAGGGCTATATTTGTTCCTGGTTCTACATTTTTTGAATGGGGCATGCTTATTTAAGATGGTGAGGAAAGCACTTTTAAAGAATAACCAGGCATCTTCTACTGACAGAATGAGGTCATTATCCTTCCAGGATACCCGGGCCAGGTCAATTAGAAAGGTGTGCTTGCTGAAGTGTTTTAGGGAGCGTTTGACAGTGATGAGGGGTGGTCGTTTGACCGCAGGCCCATTATGGATGCTGGCAACGAGGCAGTGATCGCTGAGATCCCGGTTAAAGACAGCAGAGGTGTATTTGGAGGGCATGTTGGTTAGGATGATATCTATGAGTGTGCCGTGTTTATGGATTTGGGGTTGTACCTGGTAGGTTCATTGATAATTTGTGTGAGATTGAGGGCATCAAGCTTAGATTGTAGGATGGCCGGGGTGTTAAGCATATCCCAGTTGAGGTCATCTAACAGTACGAGCTCTGAATATAGATGGGGGGCAATCAATTCACATATGGTGTCCAGGGCACAGCTGGGGGCAGAAGGTGGTCTATAGCAAGCGGCAAAAGAGAGAGACTTGTTTCTAGAAAGGTGGATTTTTAAAAGTAGAATCTCAAATTGTTTGGGCACAGACCTGGATAGTAAGACAGATCTCTGCAGGCTCTCTCTGCAGTAGATTGCAACTCCGCCCCCTTTGGCAGTTCTATCTTGTCAGAAAATGTTATAGTTAGGGATGGAAATGTCAGGGTTTTTGGTGGTCTTCTTAAGCCAGGATTCAGACACTGCTAGGACATCCGGGTTGGCAGAGTGTGCTAAGGCAGCGAATAAAACAAACTTAAAGAGGAGGCTTCTAGTGCTGCATGCATGAACATGCCTGAAACCAAAGCTTTTATGCTTACAGAAGTTTACAAATGAGAGCGCCTGGGAAATGGGAGTGGAGCTAGGCACTGCAGAGCCTGGATTAACCTCTACATCATCAAAGGAACAGAGGAGGAGTAGGATAAGAGTACGGCTAAAGACTATAAGAACTGGTTATCTAGTACGTTCAGAACAGAGAGTAAAAGGAGCAGGTTTCTGGGCACAGTAGAATTGATTCAAGGCATAATGTACTAGCAAAGGTATGGTAGGATGTGAATACAGTGGAGGTAAAGCGTGACAATGAGAGAGAAATTGTCTCTTGAAACATAATTTAAACCAGGAGAGGTCACCGCATGTGTGGAGGTGGAACTAAATAGATAGCTGAAGCCTATTGAGCAGGGCTAGAGGCTCTACAGTGAAATAAGGCAATAATTACTAACCAAAACAGCAATGGACAAGGCATATTGACATTAAGGAGAGGCATGTGCAGCCGAGTGATCACAGGGGTCCAGTGAGTGGCTCGGGCCGGAGACACGACGATTTCGGCTGCAAGCTAGCAGCAGGGCCTTAGATGGACGTTGCGATGGAAGAAGTCTGTTGTAGCCTATGCCTTTTTTTTTTTTTATTTTTTTTTTTATTTAACTAGGCAAGTCAGTTAAGAACATATTCTTATTTTCAATGACGGCCTAGGAACAGTGGGTTAACTGCCTGTTCATGGGCAGAACGACAGATTTGTACCTTGTCAGCTCGGGGATTTGAACTTGCAACCTTTCGGTTACTAGTCCAACGCTCTAACCAATAGGCTACCCTGCTGTTACATCGGCAGACCAGTCGTCGTGGAACCGCAGGGCTCCGTGTGATAAAAGGGTCCAGGCCAATTGGCAAAATAGGTATAGTGGCCAAAGAATTTGTCCGGCGGGCCTCTTAAGCTAACAGTCCGATATGCTCTAGACAGCTAGCAGGCCACGGCTGCAGGCTAGCAGATGGGCATTCAGGGGATGTCGTGACGGAGCAGCCAGATGAAAATCCCTCTCGAGCAGATTACGTCGGTAGTCCAGTTGTGATGGGTCCAGGCCAATTGGCAAAATAGGTATTGCAGCCCAAGGAGTGGCTGATGGACCTCTTCGGCTAGCCGGGAGATGGACCTAGCGAAGGCTAGCTCTGGGTTAATTGGCCCTTGCTTCGGGACAGAGACATTAGCTAGGAGTAGCCACTTGGATAGCAGCTTAGCTAGCCTGCGCTGATCCAGGTGAAGAGGTTCAGAGCTTGTGGTAGGAATCTGGAGATATGGAGAAAAATAAGTCCAATTTGCTCTGTTTTGAGTCGCGTTGTGCAGACTGGCGAGAGTTGGCCGGGCTAAAGTTTAGCTGATGACCGCTAGCAGTGGCTAGCTGACTACTAGCTAGTAGCTAGTTAGCTGGGTAGCTTCTGCTGAGGGTTCCGGTTCTAAAGTAAATAAAATAGCAGATCCACATTGAGTGAGTCGGGTTGTTGAGTCGGCAGGATGTTGAAGTTGGCGTTAAGAAAAATTATTTAAAAAATATATGCGAAGAAAAAATATATAAAAAGATATATACACGGGACACGACAAGACGAAGACAAAAGACGCATGACTGCTACGCCATCTTGGATATATCAATGCGTGAATGACATATTATCACTTGTGAATGATGCAGTAAGGCAAGAAACAGCGCATACCTTTTTAGGTGATTTTTTTCAAATCCTAGTTGCACACCTCATGTACCCCAGCCCATAGGCCTATATGTTTTGATAAGGTTTGTATCACACCTCATGTACCCCAGCCCATAGGCCTATATGTTTTGATAAGGTTTGTATCACACCTCATGTACCCCAGCCCATAGGCCTATATGTTTTGATAAGGTTTGTATCACACCTCATGTACCCCAGCCCATAGGCCTATATGTTTTGATAAGGTTTGTATCACACCTCATGTACCCCAGCCCATAGGCCTATATGTTTTGATAAGGTTTGTATCACACCTCATGTACCCCAGCCCATAGGCCTATATGTTTTGATAAGGTTTGTATCACACCTCATGTACCCCAGCCCATAGGCCTATATGTTTTGATAAGGTTTGTATCACACCTCATGTACCCCAGCCCATAGGCCTATATGTTTTGATAAGGTTTGTATCACACCTCATGTACCCCAGCCCATAGGCCTATATGTTTTGATAAGGTTTGTATCACACCTCATGTACCCCAGCCCATAGGCCTATATGTTTTGATAAGGTTTGTATCACACCTCATGTACCCCAGCCCATAGGCCTATATGTTTTGATAAGGTTTGTATCACACCTCATGTACCCCAGCCCATAGGCCTATATGTTTTGATAAGGTTTGTATCACACCTCATGTACCCCAGCCCATAGGCCTATATGTTTTGATAAGGTTTGTATCACACCTCATGTACCCCAGCCCATAGGCCTATATGTTTTGATAAGGTTTGTATCACACCTCATGTACCCCAGCCCATAGGCCTATATGTTTTGATAAGGTTTGTATCACACCTCATGTACCCCAGCCCATAGGCCTATATGTTTTGATAAGGTTTGTATCACACCTCATGTACCCCAGCCCATAGGCCTATATGTTTTGATAAGGTTTGTATCACACCTCATGTACCCCAGCCCATAGGCCTATATGTTTTGATAAGGTTTGTATCACACCTCATGTACCCCAGCCCATAGGCCTATATGTTTTGATAAGGTTTGTATCACACCTCATGTACCCCAGCCCATAGGCCTATATGTTTTGATAAGGTTTGTATCACACCTCATGTACCCCAGCCCATAGGCCTATATGTTTTGATAAGGTTTGTATCACACCTCATGTACCCCAGCCCATAGGCCTATATGTTTTGATAAGGTTTGTATCACACCTCATGTACCCCAGCCCATAGGCCTATATGTTTTGATAAGGTTTGTATCACACCTCATGTACCCCAGCCCATAGGCCTATATGTTTTGATAAGGTTTGTATCACACCTCATGTACCCCAGCCCATAGGCCTATATGTTTTGATAAGGTTTGTATCACACCTCATGTACCCCAGCCCATAGGCCTATATGTTTTGATAAGGTTTGTATCACACCTCATGTACCCCAGCCCATAGGCCTATATGTTTTGATAAGGTTTGTATCACACCTCATGTACCCCAGCCCATAGGCCTATATGTTTTGATAAGGTTTGTATCACACCTCATGTACCCCAGCCCATAGGCCTATATGTTTTGATAAGGTTTGTATCACACCTCATGTACCCCAGCCCATAGGCCTATATGTTTTGATAAGGTTTGTATCACACCTCATGTACCCCAGCCCATAGGCCTATATGTTTTGATAAGGTTTGTATCACACCTCATGTACCCCAGCCCATAGGCCTATATGTTTTGATAAGGTTTGTATCACACCTCATGTACCCCAGCCCATAGGCCTATATGTTTTGATAAGGTTTGTATCACACCTCATGTACCCCAGCCCATAGGCCTATATGTTTTGATAAGGTTTGTATCACACCTCATGTACCCCAGCCCATAGGCCTATATGTTTTGATAAGGTTTGTATCACACCTCATGTACCCCAGCCCATAGGCCTATATGTTTTGATAAGGTTTGTATCACACCTCATGTACCCCAGCCCATAGGCCTATATGTTTTGATAAGGTTTGTATCACACCTCATGTACCCCAGCCCATAGGCCTATATGTTTTGATAAGGTTTGTATCACACCTCATGTACCCCAGCCCATAGGCCTATATGTTTTGATAAGGTTTGTATCACACCTCATGTACCCCAGCCCATAGGCCTATATGTTTTGATAAGGTTTGTATCACACCTCATGTACCCCAGCCCATAGGCCTATATGTTTTGATAAGGTTTGTATCACACCTCATGTACCCCAGCCCATAGGCCTATATGTTTTGATAAGGTTTGTATCACACCTCATGTACCGCAGCCCATAGGCCTATATGTTTTGATAAGGTTTGTATCACACCTCATGTACCCCAGCCCATAGGCCTATATGTTTTGATAAGGTTTGTATCACAAGTAAAGTGGCCAAATAACTTCTCCAACTCAGAGTATATTATTCTGTTCTTCTGAAATACATTTTCTTCATATCTTGTTTCTTTAGACCTGTCTAATATACATAATGGATTTATTGTGATGGTATAGACTATATTACACGGAATTAATATACTTGTTAAAATGTAGACGTTCCAAAGGTCTTCATCAGTGGCTTGTAGGCTATGAGTGGAAGCCCAGAGATGCTACGTGTGTTTATGTTTATTAACGGTCAATGATGAAAATTTCATGACCACCACTACCCTAATGCTGGGCAATGTAGTAATTTCTGCTTTCCTAAATGCCCACTTACTGAGAAGACCATGACTGTTATGACTGTTATGACTGGAGTTAGAAGACAGAGGGAGAGGTCGAGAGGATGAAATGACAGGGAGAGAAGGAGAGAAGAAGAGGCAAAGCAGAATGTGATTGGAACTGAAAAAGAGAGAGGAGTGGGAGAGAATGTGGAGAGGAGAGAGAGCAGAGAGGGGGAAGGAGAGTAGAGAGGGAGAGAGGGTGAAGGATAGTAGAGAGGGAGAGGGGGTGAAGGAGAAGAGAGAGGGAGAGAGTGTGAAGGGGAGGAGAGAGGGCAGAGAGGGTGAATGAGAGGTGAGAGGGTGAAGGAGAGGAGAGGAGAGAGGGAGAGAGTGAAGGAGACAGGAGAAGGAACACCAAATAATGCATGCAGAGCAGAATTAGGCTGATACCTGCTAATTATCCAAATCCAGAAAAAATAAGCTAAATTCTACAAAAGGAAGCGATTCCCAAACCTTCCATAAAAAAGCCATCACCTACAGAGAGATGAACCTGGATAAGAGTCCCCTAAGCAAGCTGGTCCTGGGGCTCTGTTCACAAACACACCCCACAGAGCCCCAGGACAGCAGCACAATTAGACCCAACCAATTCATGACAAAACAAAAGATAATTACTTCAGACAGATTTTATCAAAAAACAGTTCAAAGTGGAATGTTATTTGACCCTAAATAGAGAGTACACAGAGGTAGAATACCTGACCACTGTGACTGACCCTAAACAGAGAGTACACAGAGGTAGAATACCTACCTAACTGTGACTGACCCAAACATAAGGAAATATTTGACAATGTACAGACTCAGTGAGCATAGCCTTGCTATTGAGAAAGGCCGCCGTATGAGTATGTGCACACTGCCCACAAAATGAGGTGGAAACTGAGCTGCACTTCCTAACCTCCTGCCAAATGTATGACCATATTAGAGACACATATTTCCCTCAGATTACACAGATCCACAATATTTTTTTTTAACAAATGTAATTTTGATAAACTCCCATATCTACTGGGTGAAATACCACAGTGTACCATCGCAGCAGCAATATTTGTGACCTGTTGCCTCAAGAAAAGGGCAACCAGTGAAGAACACACACCATTCTAAATACAACCCATATTTATGTTTATTTATTTTTGTTTTATACTTTAAGTATTTGCACATCATTTCAACAATGTATATAGACATAATATGACATTTGAAATGAAATGTCTTTATTCTTTTGGAACTTTTGTGAGATGAGGTAGAAAAGAGGTAGAAAAGAGGAGAGTTTTCCATCCTGGCACTCAGTTTGCATTCCACCTGGAGACCTGGAGAATTTAGGACCATTTTTCATTCGCTTCTGTCTCCCTCCCTCCCTCCCTCCCTCCCTCCCTCCCTCCCTCCCTCCCTCCCTCCCTCCATCAATTTCCATCTCTCTCGCCATCTCTTTCTCTCAACGTCTCTCCCCCTCTGGAATTTGGCTTGTCCAAGGCTAGTATTTTACCTATTCATCCAAACTGTAGACTGGTTTCTTCTTCCCAGCTCATTTACATAGGCTGTCTATCTGTCTCAGAGCCTTTCACACAGTCCGTGGTGTAATCATCAGCAAGACTTCTGAGAAACATTTCTTTGGATGAGTTTATGTTCGTGTCCCATCTTTCATTGACCAGGTGTGTACCAGCGAGATAAAAATCGGACACATATCTGCCATGATAAAACTGTTCCAGCCACGTACAGCTAATCGGATGGGAAGAGCTTGAAGACGACTAGATGGAATCTTCCACTCCCACCTCTACTGTTGCCTTGGTACTCAATTCATCCTCCTTTTAATAGATGTCCTCATTTAATTCCTATCTTCCTCTGTCGCCCTCCCTCTCTCTCTCCCTCTCTCTCCCTCTCGCTCTCTTTTCTGTCTCTCTCACTCTCCCTCTCTCCCTCGTTCATGCACCTCATGCTGCAGTACCCATGGAAACCAGGGGAAGCCTTAATCGGAGCAGTGAGATAGGTATAGAGAGAAGAATAGAGAGAAGGAGAGAGAAAATGAGAGAGAGAAGGAGAGAGAAGGAGAGAGAGAAGAGAGAGGAGAGAGAGGAGGAGAGAGAGAAGGAGAGAGGAGAGAGAGGAGGAGAGAGAGAAGGAGAGAGAAGGAGAGAGAGAAGGATGTTTTGATAACGTAATGCTACAACGGTACCCCTTGCTCTCTCTCTCACTCTCTCTTCTCTCTCTCCTTCTCTCTTGTCTTCTCTCTCTCCTCCTCTCTCTCCTCTCTCTCTCTCTTTTTTCTCTCTCAATTAAATTACATTAAATTCAAAGGGCTTTATCGGCATGTGAAACATATGTTTACGTTGCCAAGCAAGTGAAATAGATAATAAACAAAAGTGAAGTAAACAATAAAAAATGACAGTGAATATTACACTCACAAAAATTCTCTCTCTCTCTCTCTCTCTCTCTCTCTCTCTCTCTCTCTCTCTCTCTCTCCCTCCGTCTTTCTCTCTCTCTCTCTCTCTCTCTCTCTCTCTCTCTCTCTGTCTCTCCGTCTCTCTCTCTCTCCATTTCTCTCTCTCTCTCTCTCTCTCTCTCCCTCTCTCTCTCTCTCTCTCTCCCTCTCCCTCCATCTCTCTCTCTCTCTCTCCGTTTCTCTCTCTCTCCCTCTCCCTCCGTCTCTCTCTCTCCCTCTCCCTCCGTCTCTCTCTCTCCCTCCATCTCTCTCTCTCTCTCTCTCTCTCTGTCTCTCTCTCTCTCTCTCTCTCTCTCTCTCTCTCTCTGTCTCTCCGTCTCTCTCTCTGTCTCTCCGTCTCTCTCTCTCTCTCTCCGTCTCTCTCTCTCTCTCCCTCTCTCTCTCCCTCTGACTTTCTCTCTCTCTCTCTCCCTCTCTCTCTCCCTCTGACTTTCTCACTCCCTCTCTCTCTGTTTCTCTCTCTCTCTCTCCCTCTCCCTCCGTCTCTCTCTCTCTCTGTTTCTCTCTCTCTCTCTCCCTCTCCCTCCGTCTCTCTCTCTCTCCCTCCATCTCTCTCTCTCTCTGTCTCCCTCTCTCTCCCTCTCTCTCCCTCTCCCTCTCTCCCTCTCTCTCCCTCTCACTCTGTCTCTCTCCCTCTCTCTCCCTCTCCCTCCGTCTCTCTCCCTCTCTCTCCCTCTCTCTCCCTCTCCCTCTGTCTCTCTCCCTCTCTCTCCCTCTCCCTCCGTCTCCCTCTTCCTCTCTCCCTCTCCGTCTCTCTCGCTCTCTTTCTCTCTCTCTCTCTTTCTCTCTCTCCGTCTCCCTCTCCCTCTCTCTCCGTCTCTCTCCCTCTCCCTCTCCGTCTCTCTCTCTCTCTCTCTCTCTCTCCCTCTCTCTCTCTCTCCCTCTCTCTCCCTCTCCCTCCATCTCTCTCTCTCTCTCTCTCTCTCCCTCTCCCTCCGTCTCGCTCTCTCTCACTCCTTGTCTCCATCCGTCTTTGTCTCCTTATCTGTCTCTGCATCGTTCACAGTCAGACCACCTTCTCTTGTCTGCCCTGTACAGTACATTACAGTACACAACACATGGATAAGCACAAAAAGTACTTTAATTGGACAGTGCGCTGTTCCCTCAGCTTTTGACCAAAACAGAGGTGGCGGGGTGGCCACTTTGTTATTGTTCTAACTGCAGACTGTCCCTTTAAAAGCAGTGGACCAATGGAAAGAAATAGGCTGCTATTCAGTGATTCGGGAGGACCAATTATGTCTGCCATTGACCCACTGGACAATAGTCATTAATCTAGGTGATGTTACCTGTTACTGTCAGGGTTTTAATTCTGTCTTCGCTTTGATCTATATCCTGTTACATAGAACACACAGCCCAGACCACATCACTATTACTGAGCAGAAAACCATCAGACAGCAGCCCAACCTCCGAGAGGATCAACTGTCCCAGTGATGGATAGAAGGAGAAAACCATCAGACAGCAGCCCAACCTCTGAGAGGATCAACTGGCCCAGTGATGGAAAGAAGGAGAAAACCATCAGACAGCAGCCCAACCTCCGAGAGGATCAACTGGCCCAGTGATGGATAGAAGGAGAAAACCATCAGACAGCAGCCCAACCTCCGAGAGGATCAACTCTCCCAGTGATGGATAGAAGGAGAAAACCATCAGACAGCAGCCCAACCTCCGAGAGGATCAACTGTCCCAGTGATGGATAGAAGGAGAAAACCATCAAACAGCAGCCCAACCTCCGAGAGGATCAACTGGCCCAGTGGTGGATAGAAGGAGAAAACTATCAGACAGCAGCCCAACCTCTGAGAGGATCAACTGTCCCAGTGATGGACAGAAGCAGAAAACCATCAGTGATGGATAGAGGGAGAAAACCATCAGTGATGGATAGAGGGAGAAAACCATCAGACAGCAGCCCAACCTCCGAGAGGATCAACTGTCCCAGTGATGGACAGAAGCAGAAAACCATCAGTGATGGATAGAGGGAGAAAACCATCAGACAGCAGCCCAACCTCCGAGAGGATCAACTGTCCCAGTGATGGACAGAAGCAGAAAACCATCAGTGATGGATAGAGGGAGAAAACCATCAGTGATGGATAGAAGGAGAAGGAGAAGGAAAATGCTTTTAGTTGGAAGCCATTTCTTCACCTTTCTTCCCTTGAAATTCAGGGCACTGTGTAAACAGTATTCTATCTGCCCTCACAAGCATGGACGCACTAGCGTGCACACACACACACACACACACACATAGGCCTCCCCTCCCTCTGCATCTGTAGCGTAAACAGAGGTGGGTAGGCAGACAGGCCTTGAAGTGTCATGCTGTCGTCTTCAGTATCATATCAGTGCGTGTGTTTCAACAGTCTGACACTCAGACACACACCAGTTGAGGAGTGTGCGTGTGCGTGTGCGTGTGAGAGAGAGAGAGAGAGAGAGAGAGAGAGGCTCCTCCTGAGTAACTGCAGAGTACTGTGATGCAGCAGTGGTGTCATTGAGTTCACCAGCATAAATCTCCTCTCAGCAAAGCCACAGTCCCTCTCTCCTCCCAGCCCCAGTCCCTCTCTCCTCCCAGCCCCAGTCCCTCTCTCCTCCCAGACCCAGTCCCTCTCTCCTCCCAGCCCCAGTCCCTCTCTCCTCCCAGCCCCAGTCCCTCTCTCCTCCCAGCCCCAGTCCCTCTCTCCTCCCAGACCCAGTCCCTCTCTCCTCCCAGCCCCAGTCCCTCTCTCCTCCCAGCCCCAGTCCCTGTCTCCTCCCAGACCCAGTCCCTCTCTCCTCCCAGACCCTGCTCCAGTCCCTCTCTCCTCCCAGCACAGCCCCAGTCCCTCTCTCCTCCCAGCAGAGCTCCAGTCCCTCTCTCCTCCCAGACCCAGTCCCTCTCTCCTCCCAGCACAGCTCCAGTCCCTCTTTCCTCCCAGCACAGCTCCAGTCCCTCACTACTCCCAGCACAGCTCCAGTCCCTCTCTCCTCCCAGCACAGCTCCAGTCCCTCTCTCCTCCCAGCACAGCTCCAGTCCCTCTTTCCTCCCAGCACAGCTCCAGTCCCTCTCTCCTCCCAGCACAGCTCCAGTCCCTCTCTCCTCCCAGCACAGACCCAGTCCCTCTCTCCTCCAAGCACAGCTCCAGTCCCTCTCTCCTCCCAGCACAGCTCCAGTCCCTCTTTCCTCCCAGCACAGCTCCAGTCCCTCACTACTCCCAGCACAGCTCCAGTCCCTCTCTCCTCCCAGCACAGCTCTAGTCGCTCTCTCCTCCCAGCACAGCCCCAGTCCCTCTCTCCTCCCAGCACAGACCCAGTCCCTCTCTCCTCTCAGCACAGCCCCAGTCCCTCTCTCCTCCCAGCACAGCTCCAGTCCCTCTCTCCTCCCAGCACATCTCCAGTCCCTCTCTCCTCCAAACATAGACCCAGTCCCTCTCTCCTCCAAGCTCCAGTCCCTCTCTCCTCCCAGCACAGCCCCAGTCCCTCTCTCCTCCCAGCACAGACCCAGTCCCTCTCTCCTCCCAGCACAGCTCTAGTCCCTCTCTCCTCCCAGCACAGCCCCAGTCCCTCTCTCCTCCCAGCACAGACCCAGTCCCTCTCTCCTCTCAGCACAGCCAAAGTCCCTCTCTCCTCCCAGCACAGCTCCAGTCCCTCTCTCCTCCCAGCACATCTCCAGTCCCTCTCTCCTCCAAACACAGACCCAGTCCCTCTCTCCTCCAAGCTCCAGTCACTCTCTCCTCCCAGCACAGCCCCAGTCCCTCTCTCCTCCCAGCACAGACCCAGTCCCTCACTCCTCCCAGACCAAGTCCCTCTCTCCTCCCAGCACAGCTCCAGTCCCTCTCCCTCCCAGCACAGCCCCAGTCCCTCTCTCCTCCCAGCACAGCCCCAGTCCCTCTCTCCTCCCAGCACAGACCCAGTCCCTCTCTTCTCCCAGCACAGCTCCAGTCCCTCTCTCCTCCCAGCACAGCTCCAGTCCCTCTCTCCTCCCAGCACAGCTCCAGTCTCTCTCTCCTCCCAGCACAGTTCCAGTCTCTCTCTCCTCCCAGCACAGCTCCAGTCTCTCTCTCCTCCCAGCACAGCTCCAGTCTCTCTCTCCTCCCAGCACAGCTCCAGTCCCTCTCTCCTCCCAGCACAGACCCAGTCCCTCTCTCCTCCCAGCACAGCTCTAGTCCCTCTCTCCTCCCAGCACAGCCCCAGTCCCTCTCTCCTCCAAACACAGACACAGTCCCAGAGAGAGAGAGAGAGAGAGAGAGAGAGAGACCTAGAGAGAGAGAGAGACCTAGAGAGAGAGAGACCGAGAGAGACCTAGAGAGAGAGAGAGACCGAGAGAGACCTAGAGAGAGAGAGACCGAGAGAGACCTAGAGAGAGAGAGACCTAGAGAGAGAGAGACCGAGAGAACCAGAGAGAGAGATTATAGTGTTATTGGTAAAATTCTCCTTGTCAGGCAGACACTAGTACCCTGCCCAGAGCTCTAATTCACAGAAGTGGTGTGTAATCTAGGATATGAAGAGATTTAAGGTGTCAAAAACCTTCTCTTGCTTCCCAGAATGCTGAACAGAATAGGAAGATGTTCTTCTCCCCGTCCCAATGATAGAGGTCATAGTACGGAGGGGTAATATGTTCTGTGTCTCAGTGTCACCTCAAACGGTTTCTTTTCTGTTCTGGGGAAATCACTTTTAAAAGCTCTGGAGGACCACTGGTCAAAAGTTTTAGAACACCTACTCATTCAAGGGTTTTTCTATATTTTTGTGATTTTCTACATTGTAGAATTATGGTGAAGACATCAAAACTATGAAATACCACACATGGAATTATGTGGTAACCAAAAAAAAGTTTCAAACAATTCAAAATACAGATTCTTTAAAGTAGGCACCCTTTGCGTTGATGACAGCTTTGCATACTCTTGGCATTCTCTCAACCAGCTTCACCTGGAATGCATTTCCAACAGTCTTGAAGGAATTCCCACATATGCTGAGTACTTGTTGGCTGCTTTTCCTTCACTCTGCATTCCAACTCATCCCAAACCATCTCAATTTGGTTGAGGTCGGCTGATTGTGGAGGCCAGGTGTGTTGGGTCATTGTCCTGTTGAAAAATAAATGATAGTCCCAACCATGCTGGTTAAGTGTGCCTTGAATTCTAAGTAAATCCCAGACAGTGTCACCAGCAAAGCACCCCCACACCATAACACCTCCTCCTCCATGCTTTACGGTGGGAATTACACATGCAGAGATCATCTGTTCACCTACTCTGCATCTCACAAAGACACAGCAGTTTGGAATCAAAAATTGCAAATTTGGACTCATCAAACCAAAGGACAGATTTCCACCGTTGCTCATATTTCTTGGCCCAAGAAAGTCTCTTCTTCTTATTGGTGTCCTTTAGTAGTGGTTTCTTTGCAGCAATTTGACCATGAAGGCCTGATTCACACAGTCTCCTCTGAACAATTGATTTTGAGATGTGTCTGTTACTTGAACTCTGTGAAGCATTTATTTGGGCTGAAATCTGAGGTGCAGTTAACTCTAATGAACTTTTCCTCTGCAGCAGAGGTAACTAACTCTGTGTAACTCTGTGTAGAACATGCGGTCGAGCTCCTGTCGGTCGAGCTCCTGTCGGTCGAGCGCCTGTCGGTGGAGCGCCTGTCGGCCGAACTCCTGTCGGTCGAACTCCTGTCGGTCGAGCTCCTGTCGGTCGAGCTCCTGTCGGTCGAGCTCCTGGCCTACTAAATGCTCAGGCGTTGCATTGAATCAACCAATGGTTGCATGCCACGTCATCGACTGGGCAGTCAAACGTCAGATTGTTAAATCTCACGTTACGATTAGCTGATATGTTAAATACCTATCCAGGCGCTGTAAGATGATGTCATGAGTCTGAAACGTAGTCGGGCAGGAACTCCACCATTCACAGTCGACGTCTCGCAGTGATGACCTTTGTTTGTTTTTTTAACCTTCATTCCACTAGTCAGTTAAGAACAAATTCTCATTTACGATGACGCCCTATGACCTCACTAGAAGTTCACTTGGAAATCATCTTCGCCATTTTCTTGATTTGTTACTTCACTTTTTAGCTTTGTTTATTTTATCTTAGTTTGTTTTTATGTTTGTTTCTAGATGTCTTACCCTGCCCCCCCCCCTCTGCTGCAACAAACCCTCTCTCTCTCTCTATATAATAAAAGCACACACACACACACACAGATCTGCATTCCACAGACACCCCTTGTGATTACTGAGGGAGACAGATAGATGACATCACTTTTGAAGAACAGATCTGTGCCAAGAGGAAAGGAAAGGAGAGAGACAGAGAGACAGAGAGAGACATACACATCTAAAGAGCCACTTATTTACTCCACAGCTCAGCAAAGCATCTAAACACACACCCACATCTAAACACACACCCACATC
>NC_092170.1:40391237-40436237 GCF_045791955.1 Oncorhynchus clarkii lewisi
AGGCCAAAGAGGGAGACAGACTGTCTGGAGGGAAGTCACAGTGGAACGAGACTGCTGACGACATTGATAGGCGACGACGATGATGATGATGATGATGATGATGATGACAACAAGTTCTCACAGTCTCACTGGAGATTTCAAAATGTATCCCATAGCTGCAGGAAGTAGGGGTATTGAGAGTTCTGCAGGAAGTAGGGGTGGTGAGGGTGATGCAGGAAGTAGGGGTAGTGAGAGTTCTGCAGGAAGTAGGGGTAGTGAGAGTTCTGCAGGAAGTAGGGGTAGTGAGAGTACTGCAGGAAGTAGGGGTAGTGAGAGTTCTGCAGGAAGTAGAGGTAGTGAGAGTTCTGCAGGAAGTAGGGGTAGTGAGAGTTCTGCAGGAAGTATGGGTAGTGAGGGTGATGCAGGAAGTAGGGGTAGTGAGAGTTCTGCAGGAAGTAGGGGTGGTGAGTGTTCTGCAGGAAGTAGTGGTAGTGAGAGTTCTGTAGGAAGTAGTTGTGGTGAGAGTTCTGCAGGAAGTAGGGGTAGTGAGAGTTCTGCAGGAAGTAGGGGTAGTGAGAGTTCTGCAGGAAGTAGGGGTAGTGAGAGTTCTGCAGGAAGTAGGGGTGGTGAGAGTTCTGCAGGAAGTAGGGGTGGTGAGAGTTCTGCAGGAAGTAGGGGTGGTGAGAGTTCTGCAGGAAGTAGGGGTGGTGAGAGTTCTGCAGGAAGTAGGGGTGGTGAGGGTGATGCAGGAAGTAGGGGTAGTGAGAGTTCTGCAGGCAGTAGTGGTAGTGAGAGTTCTGCAGGAAGTAGTGGTAGTGAGAGTTCTGCAGGAAGTAGGGGTAGTGAGAGTTCTGCAAGAAGTAGGGGTGGTGAGGGTGATGCAGGAAGTAGGGGTAGTGAGAGTTCTGCAGGAAGTAGGGGTAGTGAGAGTGCTGCAGGAAGTTGGGGTGGTGAGAGTGATAAGTAGGGGTGGTGAGGGTGCTGCATGACCCCCTGAGAAATCAAATATTTACACCGGATTAGTGGACTAGGCCTTTGTTACTCCTGAATGAGACAAATACTGGTCAGCAGAGCAAAGAAAATGACTTGACTTCAATCTTGAACGACCTGCTCTGGATGATATTCCACGTTAACCAGAGAGAGATGGAACCAGAGACTAACTGGACCAGATATCCCCTCTATACAGCTGACAACCTACATCAGTAACAGATGTACACTGTGTCAAGCCAACAGGTTGAGTTAGACACCAACTATCTCCTTTAAACAAAAGAAAAGTGATGTGGACACCCCTTTAAACATGTGGATTCTGCTATTCCAGCCACACCCCTTTCTGACAGGTGTATAAAATCGTGCACACAGCCATGCAATCTCCATAGACAAACATTGGCAGTAGAATGGGCCTCACTGAAAGAGCTCTGTGACTTTCATCGTTGCACCGTCATAGAATTCCACCTTTCCTTGTCAAACTTCTGCCCTGCTAGAGCGGCCCCCGGTCAACTGCTAGTGCTGTTATTGTAAAGTGGAAATGTCTAGGAGCAACAACGGCACAGCAGCAAAGTGGTTGACAAACACAAGCTCACAGAACGGGGTGCTGAAGTGCTCTACACTCACTTTAGAGTTCAGAACTGCCTCTGGAAACAACTTCAGCACAAAAACTGTTCGTTGGGAGCTTAGGGAAATGAGTTTCCATGGCCGAGCAGACGCTCACAAGCCTAAGATCACCATGCGCAATGCCAAGCGTCGGCTGGAGTGGTGTAAAGCTCACCGCCATAGGACTATGGCGCAGTGGAAAGGCCTTCTCTGGAGTGATGAATCACGCTTCACGATCTGACAGTCTAACGAACAAATCGCTCCCTACCCCAATGCATAGTGTCAACTGTCAAGTTTGGTGGGGGAATAATGGTCAGGGGAAGGTTTTCGTGGTTTGGGCCCATTCGTTCCAGTGATGGGAAATCTTAACGCTACAGAATACAATGACATTCCAGACTATTCTGTGCTTTCAACTTCGTGGCAACAGTTAGGGGAAGGCCCTTTCCTGTTTTAGCATGACAATGCCCCCGTTCACAAAGCGAGGTCCATACAGAAATTGTTTGTCGGGATGGGTGTGGAAGAACTTGACTGGCCTGGACAGAGCCCTGACCTCAACCCAATCAAACACCTTTGGGATGAATTGGAAAGTTGACTGCGAGCCAGACCTAATCGCCCAGCATCAGTGCTTGACCTCACTAATGCTCTTGTGGCTGAATGGAAGCAAGTCCCTGCAGCAATGTTCCAACATCTAGTGGAAAGCCTTCCCAGAAGAGTGGAGGCTGTTATAGCAGAAAAGGGGGGACCAACTCCATATTAATGCCAATGAGGTTGGAATGAGACGTTCGACGAGCAGGTGTCCACACACTTTTGGCCATGTAGCGTATCACCTACATTCAATCCCTCAATCAGTCCATCGAAATACACAAAAACACAACCCCCCCCCCCCCCCCCACACCAGACATGGTTTGTCAGACTGTAGCATGGTTACCGTTACCGTGGGTAACGTGGGAGTTTAATACTTTCCTTTGAACAGCAGGAGTCATCTCATTATGCAGGGGAGTGTCGCGTCTTCATGGATAGGTGAGTCTGTGTGCCTGTGTGGTGTGGTGTGGTGTGTGTGTGTGTGTACATACTGTACATATGTAGGATCTTAATTTGAACAGTTGAACGTTCATTCCATAATGATGCTTGATAAGTGGTCAGTCTATTATCTGGCCAAAAGTACAATCCTGTTATTGTAACTATGTATTATTGAGTATTTTCTGTGTATTTATGTGAAACATGAAGGTCATCTGCAGTGCAGGAAAATTCTCAGCAACAAAAGAGTGATCCAATTAAGATCCTATGCGTGTGTGTGTGTGTGTGTGTGTGTGTGTGTGTGTGTGTGTGTGTGTGTGAGAGAGAGAGTGAAGAGAGCAGGCTGCTGGGGAGAATGCCTACGGTGCGTGTGGTTAACTAAAAAAATATATCACTAGCCACTTTAAACAATGCTACTTAATATAATGTTTACATACCCTACATTACTCATCTCATATGTATATGTATATACTGTACTCTATACCATCTACTGCATCTTTATGTAATACATGTATCACTAGCCACTTTAACTATGCCACTTTGTTTACATACTCATCTCATATGTATATACTGCACTCGATATCATCTACTGTATCTTGCCTATGCCGCTCTGTACCATCACTCACTCATATATTTTTATGTACATATTCTTTATCCCCTTACACTTGTGTGTATAAGGTAGTAGTTGTGGAATTGTTAGGTTAGATTACTTGTTGGTTATTACTGCATTGTCGGAACAAGAAGCACAAGCATTTCGCTACACTCGCATTAACATCTGCTAACCATGTGTATGTGACAAATAACATTTGATTTGATTTGATTTGATTTAACTAATGTACAGGACATTAAACACTAACGGTATCCATCCACAGTCTCCTCAGCTCTTTTCCACATTGAAAACCGTCCCACATCAAATGACTGCACAGGACACTGTCTGACTAACTAACTGCACACACACACACACACACACACACACACAGACACACACACACACACACACACACACTCTCTGTAAACGGTAACTGTATTCACTTACTGTGTCTCAACGTGGACTCCTCCGACTGCTACTGAGCGGAGAATAGAAAGTGAAAACCTCATGCTCGCTTTGCGGCGCTTCTCTCCCTCCCTCGCTTCTCTCTCCTCTCGCTCACTTTCACTCCTGCCTCTTCTCTCTCTCTCTCAATTCAATTAAATTCAAGGGGCTTTATTGGCATGGGAAACATGTGTTAACATTGCCAAAGCAAGCGAGGTAGATAATATACATATCTCTCTCTCTCTCTCTCTCTCTCTCTGTGAAACACCCCTCTCCATATAAGGAAGTACAGCTAAACATGCAGATGCAGCTGGCTCAGTTCACCTATCACAGCACGTGCTTCCACCGTATGCCAAACAGAAAGAGACAGAGGGAATAGAAGGAGGAATAGAAGGAGAGAGAGAAAGAGGGAGGGAGGGAGACAGGGTAAGAGAGAGGTAGCCAACTCAACTGAACTGCTGCCGTCATCAAAAGAGTGCCCTGATTTTGTCCTGTGTGTTCCTGTGTTTGTGTGTAAATACATTCAGACAGTCAGACAGTGGAACCCGTGTCCATAGACAGTTATCCTGTACCAGAGGAGGAAGGGGAGGACTATCCTCCTCAGTGAATTTCATAGAAATAAAAAGTGAAACGTTAAAAAAGTTAAACTATACTAAATATATTCACGTCACCAAATAATTAAAGCAGGTCTACAGTTGCCTCAACAGCACTCTGTAGGGTAGCACCATGGTGTAGCCAGAGGACAGCTACCTTCCGTCCTCCTCTGGGTACATTGACTTCAATACAAAACCTTGGAGGCTCATGGTGCTCACCCCTTTCCGTAGACTTACACAGTAATTATGACAACTTCTGGAGGACGTTCTCCAACCTATCAGAGCTCTTTTAGCATGAACTGACATGTTGTCCACCCAATCAAAGGATCAGAGAATGAATCTAGTACTGAAAGCTTAAGCTACAACAAGCTAGCACTCCAGTGCATAAAATGTTATGCGTAGTTGACTCAAAGAGAGAGAAAGACAATAGTTGAACAAATTAATTAATTTAAAAAGTAAGGAGAAGCAAGGCCGGGAGGGTGAAAGAGAGAGAGAGATATTTAGTTGTATTTGTTTCACTTTACTTAGCTAGCGAATGCAGATCGCTAGATTAGTTAGCCTACTGAAACACCCGGATCAAACAGAGAGGGATGCTATGTTAGCTAGCTGGCTATGGCTATCCAACAGAGAGGGATGCTATGTTAGCTAGCTGGCTATGGCTATCCAACAGAGAGGGATGCTATGTTAGCTAGCTGGCTATAGCTATCTATCACTGGAACTCTTCCAAGTCAAGGTAAGCTGCTTGCTCTACTGCATTATTGTAGTGGTATTACTAACACCTTAGTTCTAGTACCTATTTGTCCCTATAATTTCTAAGCAAACAGCTGGAGGCAGGACTTTCTCCTATAGAGCTACGTTTTTATGGAATGGTCTGCCTATCCATGTGAAAGACGCAGACTCGGTCTCGACCTTTACGTCTTCACTGAAGACTCATCTCTTCAGTAGGTGTTATGATTAAGTGTAGTCTGGCCCCCAGGGGTAGGGAGGTGAACGGCAAGACACTGGAGAGACAAACCACCTTTGCTTTCTCTGCCTGGTCGGCTCCCCTCTCTCCACTGGGATTCTCTGCCTCTGACCCGATTACGTGGCTGAGTCACTGTCTTACTAGTGCTCTTCCATGCCATCTCTAGGAGGGGTACATCACTTAGATCGAGAACATCAGGTAGGGTAGTAGCTGGTCCCAATTCTTTCTGTCAGCCTCCATCACCTTCTTTAACATCTGCTTCAGGGTTTGATTGAATCTTTCCACCAATCCATTGGTCTGCGGGTGATACACTGAGGTGCGCAACTGGGTAATTACCATTAGCTTGCATAGATCCTTCATGATTCGTAAAATGAACGGGGTACCCTGGTCGGTCAATATCTCATCGGGAATGCCTACTCAGGAGAACAGCATGACCAATTCACGTGCGATACCCTTGGTGGCCACGGTACACAGGGGAATGGCTTCCGGATACCTGGTGGCATAATTCAGAATCACCAGTATGTATTGGTGCCCTCTGTTGCTCGTGGGTAGAGGTCCCACCAGGTCCATTGCAATCCTGCTGAAAGGAACTTAAATAATGTGTAAGGGAATTTAAGGGACTGAGGAAATTGGGTTTTGGAGCCACTTGCTGGCACTCAGGGCAACTGCAGCAGTATTCCTCCTCTGATGTCTTCACCCCTGGCCAGTAAAATTGTGCCTTGATTCTGTCTAAGGTCTTTTCCACCACTAGGTGAGCCCCAAGAAGGTGAGAGTGAAACCAACTGCAGGACAGATGGTACAAATGGACGAGCACCAACAACAACTCCAGACATTCGTCATTCTTTTTCACGACCTGACACAGCAACTTGTTTTTTTATAGAGAAATGGCGGTTGGTTATTCGTCTTACCCCCTCCACGGGTTTTCCATCCACTATAGCTGCTGGAGAGTGCTGGCCAAGTTGGGAAACTCCAGTTGGGCCGTGCTGAACCGGCCTGCTAGAGAGGCGGGCTCTGCTGCCACCGCATGGTCCATTGGGAACGTGTCTTCCAGACTCGCCACCTCTCCCTCCAGTCTGGCTTCAGAGTCCCCCCTCCAGGTTGATGCATATGGGTCCACTTCCTGGAATCCACACATCCGTGCATCCCTCCTTCTGGTGTCCCTCCCACCTCTCCCACTTCCTCCTCCCTTCTGGTTCCTTCGGTTCCCCACCTCTCCCACTTCCTCCTCCCTTCTGGTTCCTTCGGTTCCCCACCTCTCCCACTTCCTCCTCCCTTCTGGTTCCCTCGGTTCCCCACCTCTCCCACTTCCTCCTCCCTTCTGGTTCCTTCGGTTCCCCACCTCTCCCACTTCCTCCTCCCTTCTGGTTCCCTCGGTTCCCCACCTCTCCCACTTCCTCCTCCCTTCTGGTTCCCTCGGTTCCCCACCTCTCCCACTTCCTCCTCCCTTCTGGTTCCCTCGGTTCCCCACCTCTCCCACTTCCTCCTCCCTTCTGGTTCCTTCGGTTTCCCACCTCTCCCACTTCCTCCTCCCTTCTGGTTCCCTCGGTTCCCCACCTCTCCCACTTCCTCCTCCCTTCTGGTTCCCTCGGTTCCCCACCTCTCCCACTTCCTCCTCCCTTCTGGTTCCTTCGGTTCCCCACCTCTCCCACTTCCTCCTCCCTTCTGGTTCCCTCGGTTCCCCACCTCTCCCACTTCCTCCTCCCTTCTGGTTCCTTCGGTTCCCCACCTCTCCCACTTCCTCCTCCCTTCTGGTTCCTTCCGTTCCCCACCTCTCCCACTTCCTCCTCCCTTCTGGTTCCTTCAGTTCCCCACCTCTCCCACTTCCTCCTCCCTTCTGGTTCCTTCGGTTCCCCACCTCTCCCACTTCCTCCTCCCTTCTGGTTCCTTCGGTTCCCCACATCTCCGGACGTACTGGTCCACAGTTGGCGGAACATCGGGAGGAGGAGTGTGGTAGGGTAGTCCTTGGTCTCACCGTGTATGCATATAATGGCCATGGTGACAGTCACGTTGGATCAAGGTCACCATACTTCCGGAGTCCAACAGTGCTGTGGTGTCCTTTCCGTTGGCTCTTTACCGGGTGACAGGGGAAGAACAACTCTCCTCAGACCAGCATGCCCTCAGTAAGCCACAGGGATGCCTGGTGGCTATCTCACTGTCTGAGGCCGAAGATATTGGGCCGTCGCGGGCTAGACAGTTCGAGGCGATGTGTCCCAGTTCACCAGACTAGTAGCACTTCCTGCTGTCCAGGTTCAGGAAGGGGCCTCGTCTCGAGGAACTGACTGTCGGTGTCCCCCCAATCCTTGGCTGGGGTCCCGGCCTGGTCCTCCTTCCTTTTCCGCTCCTTCTGGCGAGTGGAGGGTTCCGCCTTCTGTGGTTGTTTGCTGCACAGGACCTCCAAAGCCACCTGTTGTCCTTGCACCAGTTCCACCAGCTGATCTGCGCTCTGCGTGGTTAACTTAGCTGGCTAACTTTTTAGCTTCGAACAGGATATATCGTATAAATGAATCTATGAACACTTTCTCGATGGCTGTGAGCGTCAGGGGTTCAGCAGTTAGCCAGCTCTTGACCAACCTAATTAGACAATGCATTTGTGATCGGGGGTTGCTGTAAGATCATACGCCCGATCATGGAATCTTTGTGCCTTGTTAATCAGGGTGTAGTCATACCTGCGCAGGATTTCCTTTTTCACCACCTCGTAATGCGTCGCCTGGTCAGCCGTCAGATCCTGATTGGCCTTATGTGCCGTGTCTGACAGGAAGGGTGCTAGCAGGCTGGCCCATTGCTCATGGGGCCATTTCTCCCTAGCCGCCGTCCTTTCAAAGGCTTGTAGGTAATCCACGATGTCGTCAGCCTCTGTTAGCTTCAGTAAAAACCTGGGTTTGGACGAGAGACTGTTGAACCTGCCACTATGCCGGCCTGAGCGGCTGTCAGCTGGCTGAGTTCCGCTTGCATGAGAGCGGTCTGCCATCGCTTTTCTTCCTGCAAATCCCGCTGCAAAGACTGCTGTGCTATGTTCACCTCCACCAGCTGTCTCACCAATGCTTCCGTTGTGCTCTGTGTTTGTTGAGTTATTGAACTTGGTGTGGTTTGCCCGGCATTCTGCACCATAGAAAAGATCAAGGGTCTGGGGTTTCCACGTCTCCAAGTACAATATCAAAACAGGCACCAGTAGCACAAATAGAATGCAAAGGGGAAGTTTATTAGGGATTTTCATACACGGGGAAAGAAGGGGGAATTCACCAATCACCTCACAGTCCACAAGCCGTTCACTTTGTCCGTTCCATTTTCACACTCGTGTCCTCAGCCAATCAGGTACAGAGGGGGGTTTGTCCAACAGTCCAGGTCACAATGTGTAATCTCACAGATAGTATTATCTCTTCATAACGCTCTTGGTTCTCTCCTACCCTGCCCCATTGTGCAGGCTGCTTCCCCCTTTCATCCCCAAACACTCCCGGGCTTAACGAGTTACTGTCTTTCCTCGTTGGGGCAGGAAGTCCTTATAAGGCCCGGGGGGGGGGGGGGGGGGGGGGGGGGGGCAACGGACTGCCAGATATCCCCCCTCAATCACCACTCCCCTCACCTCTCCCTGCCGACAGCCACAATCCTCATTGCTTGCTCTTTGGGGTTTTATGCTGGGTTTCTGTATAAGCACTTTTTTTTCGACATCTACTGATGTCAAAAGAGGCTTTATAAATACATTTCACTAATATGTTGAATAGGACATTAGCTAATATGGTGACACCCTGTGTGTAGCGGTTAGAGGTTATGATATGAAGGTTTGGCTTGGATTATTTCTTTTTTTGCCTGTTCACAGACAGCTTACGTGTTGGGCACTGAAGCCCACAAGCGAAGGGAAAAGGTGAGAGGAGGAGAGCGCCTAGATGTGAGAAGGAATTCTGCAACGAGCAAAATGATCATGCTGTTTGTATGTGGCTGCTCTGAAAGTGAACTAACTTTGTTTGTGTTTAATCATGGGTGTATTCATTCCGCTGATTCTGTTGAAAAACATTTCTTAAACGAAAGCCAACGGAACAAAAACGGAGATAAACATACCCGAATTTGTCCGATAGAAAATCTATTTTGCAGCTATTATGACTAATGATTACACCCTAGATCAGCTAGAAGAGTGTGCAAGGCGGTATTGAACGTATCACTGTCTGTCACTTTGATTAGTAAACATTTTCTCTTGACCTGTGCACCTACGTCTAAACAGGTTGTAGCAACTTCATGATGGGTACAGGATGTTAGTATAATGTCAATGTCAGTATCATGTAGTAGCCTAAACCTATTGATGTTACATTGAACTGGGTGAATGGAATATGTATGACAGTCATCCAATATGCTGTAATAGAAATAAGGCCATGGTCATAAAACAAAAAATCATCCTCCCTCTCATCCTTACATGTCACTGACCCCGACTGACCTGTATCTGTTTCTCCCCCTCTCCCTCTCTCCCTCTCTCCCCTCTTCCACTCTCTCTCCTCTTTACATACAGGCAGTATCTGTATCTCCCCCTCTCCCTCTCTTCCCCCTTCCCCTTTCTCTCCTCTTTCACCATCTGTACATGCAGGCAGTATCTGTATCTCCCCCTCTCCCTCTCTCTCTCTCTCTCTCCCCCCTCTCCCTCTCTCCCCCTCTCCCTCTCACCCCCCTTCCCTCTCTCTCCTCTTTCACCATCTGTACATGCAGGCAGTATCTGTATCTCCCACTCTCCCCCTCTCCCTCTCTCCCTCTCTCCCCCTTCCCCTCTCTCTCCTCTTTCACCATCTGTACATGCAGGCAGTATCTGTATCTCCCCCCAGAGAAACAGAGAGAGGGGAACCAGAGAACAAGAGAGAGGGGAACCAAAGATAGGGGAATCAGAGAACCAGAGAGAGGGGAACCAGAGAGAGGGGAACCAGAGAGAGGAGAACCAGAGAGAGGGGAACTAGAGAGAGGAGAACCAGAGAGAGGGGAACCAGAGAGAGGGGAACCAGAGAGAGGAGAACCAGAGAGAGGGGAACCAGAGAGAGGAGAACCAGAGAGAGGGGAACCAGAAAGAGGAGAACCAGAGAGAGGGGAACCAGAGAGAGGGGAACCAGAGAGAGGAGAACCAGAGAGAGGGGAACCAGAGAGAGGGGAAACAGAGAGAGGAGAACCAGAGAGAGAAGGGAATCAGAGAACCAGAGAGAGGGGAACCAGAGAGAGGAGAACCAGAGAGAGAGGGGAATCAGAGAACCAGAGAGAGGGGAACCAGAGAGAGGAGAACCAGAGAGAGGAGAACCAGAGCGAGGGGAATCAGAGAACCAGAGAGAGGGGAGTGATAAAAACAGGGAGGAGCAGGGAAAAGAAAGAGCATGAGAACAGTGAGTGCTAAAAATAAAATAGGAGTACACCGCCAGAAATGCTTTCTGCTTTCTGTCCGAGTTTCTTCTGGACCAGATAATGTGTCAGTTTTATACAATCGATGGATTTAAAACACATGCCTATTGACGTCCCTCTGTTCAGGGGTTGGGTAACCCTTTCTCAGCTCTAGGCTTATACCATCCTCAACACAATGAAACAAGGAGACAGGAGGGGTCAGGAGACACTGTGGCCCCATCCGATGATACCCCCGGACAGGGCCAAACAGGGAGGATATAACCCCACCCACTTTGCCAAAGCACAGCCCCCACACCACTAGAGGGATATCTTCAACCACCAACTTACCATCCTGAGACAAGGCCGAGTATAGCCCACAAAGATCTCCGCCACGGCACAACCAAAGGAAGGGCGCCAACCCAGACAGGAAGATCACATCAGTGACTCAACCCACTCAAGTGACGCACCCCTACTAGGGACAGCATTAAAAGAGCACCAATAAGCCAGTGACTCAGCCCCTGTAATAGGGTTAGAGGCAGAGAATCCCAGTGGAAAGAGGGGAACCGGCCAGGCAGAGACAGCAAGGGCGGTTCGTTGCTCCAGAGCCTTTCCGTTCACCTTCACACTCCTGGGCCAGACTACAGGGCCTTCTTTCCCACCACCTTGAACTCCCCCAGCTCCGTGGTAACGAATGAAAGCAGCATCCCCACGTCCTCCTTGAATGACCCCGCCGCAGCACTAACAATCAGTGCAGGGAACACATAATCCAGACCCCTCTTCCACCGATCAGAATTGGAAGTGTCAGTCACATACTGTAGATGAAGTACTGGAATCACAGACCTCAGCAACGACCTTCCTCAGTAGGTGAGATGATCGGATACCCACTCTTTCTCCCAGCTCCTCTAACGATCTGCTCCTGCTCCGCATCAGATGACCCAGCTTGGTACACCCCACACCTAACAGGCATGAACGTAGGCTGGCTGAACCCAGAGCACGGGACTGGGTGGCAGTGTTGTAAAAGAGGCTATTCAAAATGCCACGTCCCAGGTGGCGTGCCGGCCTTACGGGACTTGACAAGAACTCTGCAAGCCTGCATAACAGACTCATAAAATGGAGTCAGGCCAGACAAATCACACCACCCCAG
Source organism: Oncorhynchus clarkii lewisi (assembly GCF_045791955.1). Taxonomy (NCBI): domain Eukaryota; kingdom Metazoa; phylum Chordata; class Actinopteri; order Salmoniformes; family Salmonidae; genus Oncorhynchus; species Oncorhynchus clarkii. Next base: position 40,402,898 of record NC_092170.1, read on the forward strand.
CTTTAAGAGGAAACGGTGCTTGTCTAAGCCCAAACCGCCCGCTCTCCTCATCAATGTGTAGGCTGTGTCGTCCCAGCTAGAACCATCACTGTACAACAGTCTCTGGGCTGCTTGAAGCCATGATCCTGGAAGAAATGTCCACCAGGCCTTGCCCACCCTCGTGCAGTGGCAGGTACAGGGCTGCAGCTTTAATCCAGTGTTGTCCAGACCAGAATAAATTGACAAGGGTCCTCTGAAGCGAAGCTCTTGTATCAGGCCCTTTGGTGGCTGCAAAATCATTAGTCTGTGCCACAGTGTAGAGGCAGCAAGATTATTAGCTACCAGTACCCTTCCCCTATAAGACAGCTGGTGTAGCACCCATTTCCACCTTGATAGTCTGGCACACACTTTCTCCGATACACCCGCACAGTTATTTTTCTGAAATACATCCGAAGTCTTCATCCCATCTCTGCCCCACTGAAGCCCCCCTGGTAACCATGGAGCGGACCCCGTCTGAAGCCCCCTGGTAACCATGGAGCGGACCCCGTCTGAAGCCCCCCTGGTAACCATGGAGCGGACCGCATCTGAAGCCCCCTGGTAACCATGGAGCGGACCCTGTCTGAAGCCCCCTGGTAACCGTGGAGCGGACCCCGTCTGAATCCCCCCTGGTAACCATGGAGCGGACCCCGTCTGAAGCCCCCCTGGTAACCGTGGAGCGGACCCCATCTGAAGCCCCCTGGTAACCGTGGAGCGGACCCCATCTGAAGCCCCCCTGGTAACCGTGGAGAGGACCCCGTCTGAAGCCCCCTGTTAACCATGGAGCGGACCCCGTCTGAAGCTGACCTGCCCACAGCGATTCACTTTATTCCCAATTGACTGAGGAGGCCCCCTCATACACCTTTAAAGTGTTTGAGAGAACCTTAACATCCTCAGCCCCTGTAATAAAAACTGTCAGGTCATCTGCATACACAGACAGTACTATAGTGGGACCCTTCATAACCCCTGGCACAGAGAAACCAGTAAGCCTCGCTCTTAAAAAACAAAGCATTGATTCAATTGCAATAGAACTGCAATTGCAATATAACAATTACAATATAACTGTCCTGATATTGGGTCATCTGCATACGCAGACAGTGCTATCGTAGGACCCTTCATTACACCTGGCACAGAGAAACCAGTAAGCTTCGCTCTTAAAAAACAAAGCATTGGTTCAATCGCCAGACTATATAACTGCCCTGAAATTGGGCATCCCTGCCTGATGCCCCTTTCGACAGGGATAGGGCAACTCAAATCACCACCAACCTTCACCATACACGAGGCTCCAGCATACAGTAAATTCACCCAAGACAGAAAAACATCCCCAAACCCAAAGGCTTTCATTGTTTTAAACAAGTACTGGTGGTCCACATGATCAAAGGCCTTCTCCTGATCCAAAGAAAGTAAACCCACATTTACATCAGGCAGTTTACAAATGTCTAAAACATCTGTTTTTAGAAATAAGTTATCTACTATAGAGTGGTCAGGTACACAGTTAGACTGGTCCTTGTGGACCAACAGCCCCAGATACTCTTTCAACCTGTTTGAAAGACATTTAGATACAATTTTATATTCTGCGCACAGCAATGCAACAGGTCGGCAATTTTTATAAGAGCCAAATCCCACTTTTTTTTGGCAACAATGAAAGCACTGCACATTGACAAGATACAGGAAGAGAACCCTCATGAAAAGATTCACACACCACTTCATAAAAATCCTCCCCAATAGACCCCCAAAAGTGATTATAAAACTCAGATGATAAGCCATCGATGCCAGGGGCTCGGCCTGTTGAGAGCTGCATAACTGCTGTGAACATCTCCTGCAGAGTAATGTCAGAGTCCAAAGCAACTCTCTGCTCAGGGCCCAATTGAGGAAGTCCATGTAACAGCATACAGAGAATCACAATCCTCCACCTTATAGAGGGCAGAGTAAAAATCCACGGCATGTTGGCGCATTTCACTGTCATCCGTGGTCACCTTCCCATCATGGAGACGAAGGCAGACCATCTGTTTACGTTGCAATGTCGACTGTCCTAGGTTTTTTTTAAGTGCTAGGAGCATCCATAACCTTGAGGGTAGCAAAACGAGACCTAATCAAGGCACCCTTCACTCTTTCATGTAGAAAGATCCTCAGTTCATGTCTCTTGTCCTGTAAGTTCATAACTAGTCCAGGGTCGTTCTGAGTGAGCAACTTCAATTCAATAGATTTGATGTCCTGTTCAAGGTCCCTGATAGTCTCTTTAACTTCAGTACGTGACAGAGCAGTATACTGTTGACAAAACAATCATATTTGGGCCTTCCCAAACTCCCACCATTGACTCAAGGACTCAAATTTCCTTTTGGTAAGCCTCCATTTTTCCCAAATCAACAAAAACCTTTCACAAAACCTGACGTCATGTAACAACGTAACATTAAAATACCAGTAAGGTGATGACCTTCGTGGAAAGGATAAGTGAATATCAGCAGTAACACTATGGTGATCAGAGAAACCCACAGGAGTAATATCACACCTTCCAACCCTACTACAGTAGTGATCAGATACATACAACCTGTCTATCCTTCCAACCCTACTACAGTAGTGATCAGATACATACAACCTGTCTAACCTTCCAACCCTACTACAGTAGTGATCAGATACATACAACCTGTCTAACCTTCCAACCCTACTACAGTAGTGATCAGATACATACAACCTGTCTAACCTTCCTGCACTGACACGACCTTCATTCACTTTTAGCCATGTGTACTGCCTAACCTCTGCATTCCTTACTCTGCACACATCAGAAAGCTCAAACTCAGTTGAATTGACCAGACAGGCAAGTAGCTGACCGCAGGTGAGGTTCCTCAGCAGTGCGGTCAACAGTAAAATCTACTGTACAATTCCAGCACCCCCCCCCCCTAAAACCATACACCCATCTTGGTCACACTGTCTTAAGGTTTCCTTTATTTGATCAAATACAGCAATACGCTCTGTACCCTCATTAGGAGCAGAAACATACAAAAAAAAAAAAGAAAAAAAACATAACATCCACCTTGACCAATAAAACCCGTCCCTTGACAATCTCTGTTGTAGATACCACAGTCACCCCTAAGCCTGAGGAAAACAAGATGGCCACCCCAGCACTGAAATTAGTACCATGACGGAGCATATGCTGCCCCTCCCACCACATACCCCAGTCAACCTCATTTTCCTCATCACTATGTGTCTCCTGTAGGAAAACTACATTAAGCCTTTTCTGTTTTATTACTTCTAATACCCAAGCCCTCTTATTCCTGTCCCTTCCCCCATTCATATTGAGAGAACCTACCCTCAGTACCTCCATGTAGAAATGAGAAAGGAAAAGCACAAGAAACCAGACACCTTATGAGGTGTGATGATCATCTCTGTTTTATTTTTCTCTTAACCGGACCACGATTTGCCACTACCCTTTGCTGCTGTGACAGCAGTAACACATTTCCTCAAGCGAAAACGCTTCTTCTCACTCAACTGGTCTAACCCCACCGTCGTCTGTAACATCACAGCTGACCTCACAAACGTATCAATGTCACGAACGTCATCTTGGAAATGACAGGACCAAGGTGCAGTGCGGTGAGCGTACATTTTCTCTTTATTTATGTAAATGTCGCCAAGAAACAATCTACAAGTTACTCTTCTTTAAGAAGTACACTATGCTCAACCATACGATCTACAAGACACTCTTCTTTAAGAAGTACACTATGCTCAACCATACGATCTACAAGTTACTCTTCTTTAAGAAGTACACTATGCTCAACCATACGATCTACAAGACTCTCTTCTTTAAGAAGTACACTATGCTCAACCATACGATCTACAAGACCCTCTTCTTTAAGAAGTACACCATGCTCAACAATACGATCAACCAGACTCTCTTCTTTAAAAAGTACACCATGCTCAACCATCCGATCAACAAGACCCTCTTCTTTAAGAAGTACACCATGCTCAACAATACGATCAACAAGACACTCTTTTTTAAGAAGTACACCATGCTCAACCATACGATCTACCAGACTCTCTTCTTTAAGAAGTACACCATGCTCAACAATACGATCAACAAGACACTCTTCTTTAAGAAGTACGCCTAGGCTCAACCATACGATCTACAAGGCACTATTCTTTAAGAAGTACACCATGCTCAACCATACGATCTACAAGATCCCTCCTCCACATCTCATCTCCCCAGCCCTCCTCCACATCTCATCTCCCCAGCCCTCCTCCACATCTCATCTCCCCAGCCCTCCTCCACATCTCATCTCCCCAGCCCTCCTCCACATCTCATCTCCCCAGCCCTCCTCCACATCTCATCTCCCCAGCCCTCCTCCACATCTCATCTCCCCAGCCCTCCTCCACATCTCATCTCCCCAGCCCTCCTCCACATCTCATCTCCCCAGCCCTCGTCCACCAGCCCTCAGCCATCATCTCCTCAGCCCTCAGTGTTCCTGCTCCCAGCCCTCATGTCCCCAGTCCTCATCTCCCAGCCCTCGTCCACCAGCCCTCAGCCTCACAGCCATCATCTCCTCAGCCCTCAGTGTTCCTGCTCCCAGCCCTCATGTCCCCAGTCCTCATCTCCCAGCCCACAGCCCTCAGCCTCACAGCCCTCAGCCCTCAGTGTCCCAGTCCACAGCCCTCAGCCTCCCAGCCTGTAGCCCTCATCTCCCCAGACCTCATCACCCGGTCGCCAGCCTTCAGTCCTCACCACCCAACTCTCAGTCCTCATCACTCAGCCCTCAGCCATCAACCTTCCAACACTCAGCCCTCAGGCCACAGCCTCAGCCTCCATTCAGTGCCTTAGAGCGCTGCGCCGCTCAGGAAGCAGCATTGAGGCCCTTTATCAACTTCTCGTGGTTCATCAGACTCTGGGGAACTAGATAAAGGGCCTCATTGCCAAAATCCCAAAATATCCCTTTAAGATTCTATAAATATGTATTGTCCACTCACAGGGCCTTGATATGGTCTGTTCTGGGGGGGGGTTGAGATTTCGGACTGGGCACACCTCTGGGTTAGAGTGGAACAGGGTGGAATTGAAGGAGGTATTTGTGTGTGTGTGTGTGTGTGTGTGTGTGTGTGTGTGTGTGTGTGTGTGTTTGCGTGTAAGGTAGTAAAGGGAAGTGGCTATCATGTGAGTAAAGGGAAGTGGCTATCATGTGGCCTAACGAGCCCATGCTGCTGCCTGAGAGAAGAGAAGGAAAAATATGGAGGAGGAGAAATAGAGGGGAGGAGGAGGAAGAGGAGGATGAGAAAAGAGGAAGAGGAAGAAGGCGAGAAAAGTCTAGTCTAGCTCTGTCCCCTCCTCTAACAGGACACAGAACCCTGGATGTACTCTGTCCCCCCCCCTGGTCGATGATGTCACAATGAGACTAAAGAGCCGTGAACACGTGGGGCCACTGTCTGCCATTAAAGACAGACAGGAGTGGAAAACAGAGGAGAGAAAATGGAGGAGAGAAAGCTGGACAGGGAGATCTGATCTCGTATATCAGCTTTCGTCCGTGCTAACCAGAACCAGAGCTGGAAGGACAGCGAAGCATTTTCCACCGACATCAACCACAGGAAACCACATTGCTGGCTGAATGGAAACTACAGAAAATCTTGCCAGCTAGGAGTGTGTTGACGTGTGAAAAGGTTTGAATGTTCTAATATCTGAGAGGTCAAGAGGTCAATGCATCAAGTTCACAGCAAAACTAGGGCCAGGATGAAACGGAAGGTGGTCCATTACAGCAGTATACAGACAACCCCTCTTAAAGGCATATTCCTCGACATTCACAGAGAACGCACTCATGGTGAGTGGAGCATAAAATACCTTTAGTTATAGTTATAGTCACTCTATGACACACCGTAGATTAGCAATACTGTGTCTTCGCTCTCTCTCTCTCTAACTCTCTCTCTCTCTCTCTCTCTCTCTCTCTCTCTCTCTCTCTCTCTCTCTCCCTCTCTTGTTCTCTTTTTAGTTTCCTGAGGAGGAATATACTTTTTCGTGCCCTCTTCACAACTGTCTTGGTGTGTTTGGACCATTCTAGTTTGTTGTTGATATGGACACCAAGGAACTTGAAGCTCTCAACCTGCTCCACTACGGCCCCGTCGATGAGAATGGGGGCGTACTCGGACCTCCTTTTCCTATTGTCCACAATAATCTCCTTTGTCTTGGTTACGTTGAGGGATAAATTGTTACTTTGGCACCACCCGGCCAGGTCTCTGACCTCCTCCCTATTGGCTGTCTCGTCGTTGTCGGTGATCAGGCCTACCACTGTTGCGTCGTCTGCAAACTTAATGATGGTGTTGGAGTCGTGCCTGGCCATGCAGTCATGGGTGAACAGGGAGTACAGGAGGGGACTGAGCATGCACCCCTGGGGTGCTCCAGTGTTGAGGATCAGAGTGGCAGATGTGTTACTACCTACCCTCACCACCTGGGGGCGGCCCGTCAGGAAGTCCAGGATCCAGTTGCAGAGGGAGGTGTTTAGTCCCAGGATCCTTAGCTTAGTGATGAGCTTTGACGGTACTATGATGTTGAACGCTAGGCTGTAGTCAATGAATAGCATTCTCACATAAGTGTTCCTTTTGTGTGGAGTACGATAGATATTGCATCATCTGTGGATCTGTTTGGGCGGTATGGTAATTGGAGTGGGTCTAGGGTTTCTGGGATAATGGTGTTGATGTGAGCCATTACCAGCCTTTCAAAGTACTTCATGGCTACGGACGTAAGTGCTACGGGTCTTTTGTCATTTAGGCAGGTTGCCTTTGTGTTCTTGGGCACAGGGACTATGGTGGTCTGCTTGAAACATGTTGGTATCTACAATCTAGTACTCAGGCAAACACAGCAAAGTCCACTGCACCTACCAACATTCTAGTACTGAGGCAAACACAGCAAAGTCCACTACACCTACCTACAATCTAGTACTCAGGCAAACACAGGTACAGTTACATTCATCACACATTCACCCTGACTATACACTATTCTCATCAGCTTTGGGGCTCCAGAACACCAGTTTTGAAATACCTAGAGATACTGTCCTTTTATGAAGGTCTCTGAACATCTCTATCAAACAGGAAGGCAGAAACACAGAGAAGAGGGAAGGGGAGAGAGAGGAGGGAAGGAGAGGCAGAAGGGAGACAGCCGGGAGGAAGGGGAGGCAGAAGGGAGGCAGACGGGAGGAAGGGGAGAGAGGGGAGGCAGAAGGGAGGAAGGGGAGAGAGGGGAGGCAGAAGGGAGGAAGGGGAGAGAGGGGAGGCAGAAGGGAGGAAGGGGAGGCAAAAGGGAGAAAGGGGAGAGAGGGGAGGCAGAAGGGAGAAAGGGGAGAGAGGGGAGGCAGAAGGGAGAAAGGGGAGAGAGGGGAGGCAGAAGGGAGAAAGGGGAGAGAGGGGAGGAAGAAGGGAGAAAGGGGAGAGAGGGGTGGCAGAAGGGAGAAAGGGGAGAGAAGGGAGGCAGACGGGAGAGAAGGGAGGCAGACGGGAGAGAAGGGAGGCAGACGGGAGGAAGGGAGGCAGACGGGAGAGAAGGGAGAGAAGGGAGGCAGACGGGAGGAAGGGAGGCAGACGGGAGAGAAGGGAGGCAGACGGGAGAGAAGGGAGAGAAGGGAGGCAGACGGGAGAGAAGGGAGGCAGACGGGAGGAAGGGAGAGAAGGGAGGCAGACGGGAGAGAAGGGAGGCAGACGGGAGAGAAGGGAGGCAGACGGGAGAGAAGGGAGGCAGACGGGAGGAAGGGAGGCAGACGGGAGAGAAGGGAGAGAAGGGAGGCAGACGGGAGGAAGGGGAGAGAAGGGAGGCAGACGGGAGGAAGGGGAGAGAAGGGAGGCAGACGGGAGGAAGGCGAGAGAAGGGAGGCAGACGGGAGGAAGGGGACAGAAGGGAGGCTGACGGGAGGAAGGGGAGAGAAGGGAGGCAGACGGGAGGAAGGGGAGAGAAGGGAGGCAGACGGGAGGAAGGGGAGAGAAGGGAGGCAGACGGGAGGAAGGGGAGAGAAGGGAGGCAGACGGGAGAAAGGGGAGAGAAGGGAGGCAGACGGGAGAGAAGGGAGGCAGACGGGAGGAAGGGGAGAATACAGAACACAGAATATGAAGCTTATACATATTCAAACAGATACAGAAGTATGTAATAAACCTAGTCTTAAATATCTAATTTGACTGATTGCGATTAAGCCCAGTGGCAAATTCAACCAATCAACTGAACCTTCATTCCTAGAGAAACGCTAAAGCGTAGGAGAGTGACAAGTACACTGCTGAACTGCAACAACACGAACAGATACATGATGAAGCCTTGTTCCTTAGCACCAATGTTACATCTGTCGTCAGAATGAGACCAAATCGCAGCGTGGAAAGATCTTTCTTTATTTTAGATGAGCACCAAAAAAACCAACAAAACATCAACTAATGTAAAGTTCTGCAGCTCTATACAACAACTGTGCAAAAAAAAAACAAGATCCCACAAACACAGGTGGAAAACAGGCTGCCTAAGTATGATCCCCAATCAGAGACAACGATAGACAGCTGCCTCTGATTGGGAACCATACCGGGCCAACAAAGAAATAGAAAAACTAGAATTCACACCCCAATTCACACCCTGACCTAACCAGATAGAGCAATAAACAGGCTCTCTTAGGTCAGGGCTTGACATACAAACATTCTAAGACAAATATACACAGCATATCCTCCAACTTCCAACAAGTTCTATGTTATCAAAGAATGTTAATCCTGAGTGGCACAGCGGTCTAAGGACCCTGCATCACAGTGCTAGAGGTGTCACTACAGACCCTGGTTCGATCATGGGCTGTATCACTCACTAAGACAAATATACACAGCATATCCTCCAACTTCCAACAAGTTCTATGTTATCAAAGAATGTTAATCCTGAGTGGCACAGCGGTCTAAGGACCCTGCATCACAGTGCTAGAGGTGTCACTACAGACCCTGGTTCGATCATGGGCTGTATCACAACCGTCTGTGATCGGGAGTCCAATTAGGGTGGCGCGCAATTGAGCACAGCGTCGTCCGGGTTAGGGTTTGGCCGGGGTGGGTGAGCACAGCGTCGTCCGGGTTAGGGTTTGGCCGGGGTGGGTGAGCACAGCGTCGTCCGGGTTAGGGTTTGGCCGGGGTGGGTGAGCACAGCGTCGTCCGGGTTAGGGTTTGGCCGGGGTGGGTGAGCACAGGGTCGTCCGGGTTAGGGTTTGGCCGGGGTGGGTGAGCACAGGGTCGTCCGGGTTAGGGTTTGGCCGGGGTGGGTCGTCATTGTAAATAAACATTTGTTGTTAAAACTGACTTGCCTAGTTAAAAATAAAGTAAAATAAAGGATCTACCAGGTGATGTCATGTATAGAGAAAGAGATGTGCAGTAGTAGAAGCAAGTAGCCATGGTAACCAAACAAGTAGTAACCATCACAATTCAGACAGACATGGCAGAGCTGACCTGCCTGTGTGTTTGTGTCTCACAGCTGTGTGTTTCTCTCTCCACAGTCGAGTCTCCCGACAGGAACTGATGAATCTGACACAATCACAGCACAATGCAATGCATTATGGGGTTGCAGTTAATCCCTCTTTCTCTGTATCTCTCTCTCTATCTCTCTCTCTATCTTTCCCTCTCTCTCTATTTCTTTCCCTCTATCTTTCCCTCTCTCTATATAAATCTTTCCCTCTATCTTTCCATCTCTATATATATATATTTCCCTCAATCTTTCCCTCTCTATCTTTCCATCTCTCTCTGTATATCTTTCCCTCTCTATACATATATCTTTCCTCTCTATATATACAGTGCCTTGCGAAAGTATTCGGCCCCCTTGAACTTTGCGACCTTTTGCCACATTTCAGGCTTCAAACATAAAGATATAAAACTGTATTTTTTTGTGAAGAATCAACAACAAGTGGGACACAATCATGAAGTGGAACGACATTTATTGGATATTTCAAACTTTTTTAACAAATCAAAAACTGAAAAATTGGGCGTGCAAAATTATTATTTTCCTCTCTCTCTCTCTCTCTCTCTCTCTCTCTCTCTCTCTTTCCTCTATCTTTTCCTCTCTATATATATTTTTTTTTCTCTATCTTTCCCTCTCTCTCTCTCTCTCCATCTTTTCATCTTTCCCTCTCTCTCTTTCTCTCTCTCTCTCTCTCTTTCCTCTATCTTTTCCTCTCTATATATATTTTTTTTTCTCTATCTTTCCCTCTCTCTCTCTCTCTCTCTCTCTCTCTCTCGCTCTCTCTTTCCCTCTCTCTATCTTTCCCTCCCTCTCTCTCTTTCCATCTTTCCCTCTCTCTCCATCTTTCACTCTATCTTTCTCTCTCTCTTTCCCTCTCTCTATCTTTCCCTCCCTCTCTCTATCTTTGTCTCTCTTTATCTTTCCCTCTCTATCTTTCCCTCTCTCCCTCAGTGATGGGAGATGTCCTCCTCTCCTGCCTGGAGTGAGGTGGATGAACACACATTCATTCTACACGTCACGCACACAAGCACCGAACGTCTCTCGAAATGCAGGAGCAGCTTCGGCATGACGACCACGGCGACTCAGGTTACTATAGCAACAGATTTGCCTCCCTCCCTCTCTCTCTCTCCCTCCTTCTCCCACTCCCTCTCTTCGTCTCTCAATTCAATTCAATTCAATTTAAGGGCTTTATTGGCATAGGAGACGTATGTTTACATTGCCAAGGCAAGTGAAATAGATAATAAACAAGAGTGAAATAAACAATACAAAATGAACAGTAAACAGAACACGCACAAAAGTTCCAACAGAATAACATTTCAAATGTCATATTATGTGCAAAAAGTACAAAACATAAAAACACATAAATATGGGTTGTATTTACAATGGTGTTTGCTCAGTATCCACCTCATTTTGTGGGCAATGTGCACATAGCCTGTCTTCTCTTGAGAGCCATGTCTGCCTACGGTGGTGTCATGACGTTGGCCTGGGGGGAGGTATATAACAGTCATAAATTCCCCCCTTTTTCCTCTCTCTACCCTACTGATGTTACATTTGCAAAACCCTTGGTTAACATAGAAATTCTGGGAACATCAGAAGTTGGGGGAAATTAACTATATTCTGGTAATCCGACCAATTGAACATATGCGGTGGTACTTAATGAATATGAGGTCAGTTCGGTTGTCATCTGAGACATTCTCATCAATGATAAGATGACATAAACTCTACAGTGGAAAGTCTACACATCAGAGTTATCGGATTCACATGGAATTGTTCTCAATTTAAATGTTTGAATATGAAATTATTTGTGATGGGAGGAAATTTGATTTTAGCTTCTAAAATGTGAGATTTGGGTTTTCATAGATAGGGCTCTGCTCAATCAGTGGCCCGCCCCTGTGAAGGGACATGGGCTATAAAACTTTTCAAACACGCCCTCCTCTCCCTTCCTATATAAGCCATTGATGACAATGGCTTATAACCTCCTGTTCCTTGGATGTGAGGACGATGGTCCGATGTCAGAATGGTTCAGATAATAACTACAGAACGAAGCCAACATCAGCGTGAACTTTGGTTGCGAATGGTATGAACTTTGTACTCTTATTCACTACAGAAGTGATACCTCCTAGCCGTTGAGTTAGCAACAGCAGCTGCAAACGCAGGTTAGGAAGAAACAGACAGAGTATCCCGCCTACCACACAACAACGTTACTACAACGTATCCAGTTTTCCAGCAGAGACATTCTTCAAAGGACAAAGGACTCGGTTCGGCAACACGGCCTTCCATCTACCACCAACCTACCGAAGCGCAGCTCAGAGTAAATATATATTGCATTTTCATTTTCCAAATGGGTGGTAATTTAGAATGCATAAGATACTGTATTTACGATAGCACAGCTTGGCCCTTTGTTCCTCAGTCTTCCCGCTCTTTCACTCAAACCCAGCCTCTTTTCTTTTGTGTAACCAGCAGTCATATCTGTTCCGCCCGCTAGGGACGTTTTCCTTTATGACGTAATTTGTAATCAAGTTATGATTAATTAGGTGTATATGTAATTCTGTGTGATTAGTTAGGTATTTAGTAAATAAATAATGAAACCCAATTTTGTATTGCTGATTCAACTTGTTAGCCAGGGTTCGTGCAGAACCTCTCTTCATATCTCTCACTCTGCCTCCCTATATCTTCGTCTCTCTCTCTCCCTCTATCTCCCTCTCGTCATCTCTCTCTCTCTCTCTCTCTCTCTCTCTCTCTGAATGACAGACAGATACACACACGCAGACAGACAGACACAAACACAAACAATTTACCTAGCAATCATCATGGTTCCATATTTCCCCCTTACCTCCCACCCCTCTCAATCTCTCTCCATGGAGTTTGTCACAGGTCGTATGAAGAATAACACTATTAAAAACAGGAACTGCGGAGAGTCTAGGTAGAGCAAGAGAGAGAGAGAGAGAGAGAGAAGGAGAGACAGAGAGAGAGAGAGAGAGAAGGAGAGAGAGAGACAGAGAGAGAGAGAGAGAGAGAGAGAAGGAGAGACAGAGAGAGAGAGAGAGAGAAGGAGAGAGAGAGAGAGAGACAGAGAGAGAGAGAGAGAGAGAGAGAGACAGAGAGAGAGAGAAAGAGACAGAGAGACAGAGAGAGAGAGAGAGACTAAGAGAGAGAGAGACTAACAGAGAGATTGAGAGAGAGAGAGAGACAGAGAGAGAGAGAAGGAGAGATAGAGAGAGAGACAGATAGAGAGAGAGAGAGTGAGACTAAGAGAGAGAGACTAAGAGAGAGATTGAGAGAGAGAGACTAAGAGAGAGATTGAGAGAGAGAGACTAAGAGAGAGTGACTGAGAGAGAGATTGAGAGAGAGAGACTAAGAGAGAGATTGAGAGAGAGAGAGACAGAGACAGAGAGAGAGACAGAGACAGAGAGAGAGATAGAGAGACAGAGAGAACCACCTGCAGCGTCTCCCGTGGCAACAGACTCCACAGAAGGCCATTTGGTCTCCTGCAGGCCCTGTCCATCAACAAACCCCAGTAGAGACAAAAGTATATCACTGTCCCTCCCTCCAACCCTGATTCCATCCATCTCTCATCTCCCCCACAGTTTCTCCTTTATTCTTTCACCCAGGTCTGCACTTATTCACAACTTTTTTCCTGATCTGGTCTCTCCTCCCTCTTCCCTTCCTCCTCTCCTCCATCCTCTCCATCTACCTCTATCTTCCTTTAAGCTGCGGTTAGCACAGCCTCGGTTGTGGTTGTGTCTGATTCGTATCAGAATGCTCTATCATTAGGAGAGAACCTGACCCAGCAACCGATACAAACAAACTCCCACAACAATACTCCTCCCCTTAGTTTCCATTGGAATGGCTGATGGAAGGGTTCATTCCTGTTGGGCAAACCGTGTGTGTGTGTGTGTGTGTGTGTGTGTGTGTGTGTGTGTGTGTGTGTGTGTGTGTGTGTGTGTGTGTGTTACAAACCATCAGGTAAATGAGAGAGAAGTTGTTCGGCGGTCGACGTCACCGCTTTTCATTTTCCATTTGTTTTGTCTTCATTGTACACACACACCTGGTTTCACACCTGGTTTCCAATCCCATAATTAGGTTCCTTATTTAACCCTCTGGTTCCCATGGTTTTGTTCTGTGTTAAAAGCTGTCACTTATATTTGTGATTATTTTCCCTGCGTGGAAGATTTTGTTGTTTGGTTGAGTAAAGTCTGTAATTACTCAGTTCTGTGTGTCCTGCGCCTGACCCCGTCCCACCTGCTGCACATTGACTCTTAACAGTGCATCTGAGCGGAGAGAGACTTCTCGATGTATGGGGGGGGGGTATATTTATCCCGGGACACACCCGAGGCCTGGTGTGTCCCATTTCGCTGACAACCCTTCCCGGCTCCGCCCACTGACATCCTATTTTTAAATAAGGAAAACAGGAGCAAAAAGATAGAATTGAGCGGACAGAGTGTGAGGGTCGTCACAGTGTGTTGGAGTGTGGGCAGTGTGTTGGAGTGTGGGCAGTGTGTTGGAGTGTGGGCAGTGTGTTGGAGTGTGGGCAGTGTGTTGGAGTGTGGGCAGTGTGTTAGAGTGTGGGCAGTGTGTTGGAGTGTGGGCAGTGTGTTAGAGTGTGGGCAGTGTGTTAGAGTGTGGGCAGTGTGTTGGAGTGTGGGCAGTGTGTTAGAGTGTAGGCAGTGTGTTAGAGTGTGGGCAGTGTGTTAGAGTGTGGGCAGTGTGTTGGAGTGTGGGCAGTGTGTTGGAGTGTGGGCAGTGTGTTGGAGTGTGGGCAGTGTGTTAGAGTGTGGGCAGTGTGTTGGAGTGTGGGCAGTGTGTTGGAGTGTGGGCAGTGTGTTGGAGTGTGGGCAGTGTGTTAGAGTGTGGGCAGTGTGTTGGAGTGTGGGTAAAGTAGTGAGAATAAATATTATACAGGTGCTATTTATCATAGTTACAACCTCATCAGCTCACTCCTATAAACACACACACAAACACACACACATATACACACACACGCACACACACACACACACACACACATATAAATATCAGTGTATTGACATTGGGCCAGGTCTATGTTCAAGAGGTGTGTGTCTGAGGTCAGGCAACACATTTATTCTACTGTAATTACAACAACAGATAATAGAACAATCCCTGCATTGAATGACCCTCTCTTATCTCACAATGTGTGTGTGTGTGTCTCTGTGTGTGTGTGTGTGTGTGTGTGTGTGTGTGTGTGTGTGTGTGTGTGTGTGTGTGTGTGTGGTTGTGTGTTTGAGTTTTTGTGTAAATCGCAACTAACAATACCGCCGTTCCAGCACCGTGCACAGCCCATTATCATCACCACAGTCCCACAGCTGCAGATGCATTCACACACGCACACACACACACACACACACACACACACACACACACACACACACACACACACACACACACACACACACACACACACACACACACACACACACACACACACACACACACACACACACACACACACACACACACACACATACACACACACAGGGAGAGAAAAGTTACGTGTATCCTGCCACGGGAGAGTTTTGAAATCTGTCACTACCCCTTTTTGAATCAGCTTTTGTTTTGAGAAAAACATTCAAACGCTTAAAAACAATATGCTAATTTTGTTTTATCTATAATTGTAACGAGTGCGCTGAGAGTCGGAAAAGCAAGGACAGGGATGTTTTAATAAATAAACAAAACAATAAACACAAACAAAGCACCAACATGAAAACAGAGTCGATAACACCTGAGGTAAGAACCAAGGGGAGTGATAGATATAGGGAAGGTAATCAAGGAGGTGATGGAGTCCAGGTGAGTGTCATGAGACGATGGTGACAGGTGTGCCGGGATAACCAGCAGTCTGATGACCTAGAGGCCGGAGAGGGAGTATACGTGACAATAATATATAACAACTAACTGAATTTGTTTTGAGCACGTTGATTCGGTGAGCAAGTTTATTAGCAAGTGCATCGGTTATGTTGCACCCACAGCGTCTATTAAAACATTCCCCAACCAGAAACCATGGATTGATGGCAGCATTCACGCAAAACTGAAAGCGCGAACTACTGCTTTTAATCAGACCTGATCTCCCCTATATCCCTTTAGAGAGATAAAGACCTGATCTCCCCTATATCCCTTTAGAGAGATAAAGACCTGATCTCCCCTATATCCCTTTAGAGAGATAAAGACCTGATCTCCCCTATATCCCTTTAGAGAGATAAAGACCTGATTGCCCCTCTAGCCTTTTAATCCTGCCATAATATCCACAGACTGAAACCTCCTCTAAACATAATGCCTAGAGTAATGATCAACTCTGTCACCGTGGAGTTTATCAATAAAAAACACACTCTGTAACCATGGAGATGATCAATAAAAACACACTCTGTCACCATGGAGATGATCAATAAAAACACACTGTCGCTGTGGAGGTGACCAATAAAAACACACTCTGTCGCCGTGGGGATGATCAATTAAAACACACTCTGTCACTGTGGGGATGACCAATAAAATTACAGTCTGTCACTGTGGAGATGATCAATAAAAATACAGTGTGTCACCATGGAGATGACCAATAAAAACACTCTGTCACTAGAGATGACCAATAACAACACACTGTCACCATGGAGATGACCAATAAAAACACACTCCGTCACCGTGGAGATGACCAATAAAAACACACTCTGTCACTGTGGAGATGACCAATTGAAACAAAACCCTGTCACTAGAGATGACCAATAACAACACACTATCACCGTGGAGATGACCAATAAAAATACACTCCGTCACCAGGGAGATGACCAATAAAAAAAACAATGTCATCATTGGTGTCTTCTTCTAATCATGGTCTGAGTGCAGAGAGCTTCAAGAGCTTGCCAGAGGGTAGGATGATTCATAACGGAGTGGGTCTCCATTAGGTCATAACCTCTACATAAGGTCTCCAAGATGGTTAGAGCTTCCTGTAGACGGTGACAGGGAGGAGTTACAAGAAAGGAGGAAATAAGCCACAGGCACGCACACACACACACACACACACACACACACACACACACACACACACATATATGCATATACAAACACAAACACACACATACAAACACACACACACAAATGCAAACACACACACACAAATACTGGATTGGTGAAAGCAGTCTCGTGGAACCATCACTTTCATGTATCTCTTTGTCAGTCACAGGACAGGTGGAAGTCACATGGTGGGAAACCACCAATCCCATAAGCCTACTGGTGGCTACGGGAACAGAAAGACAATGGTATGTAGCTGTGAGGTTGCTCTGAGTTTTGACTGTAACTTAGACTGTAGTTTGGGCTGTAGCTTGGACTGTAGTTTGGGCTGTAACTTGGACTGTAGTTTAGGCTGTAACTTAGACTGTAGTTTGGGCTGTAACTTGGACTGTAGTTTAGGCTGTAACTTAGACTGTAGTTTGGGCTGTAACTTAGACTGTAGTTTGGGCTGTAACTTAGACTGTAGTTTGGGCTGTAGCTTGGACTGTAGTTTAGGCTGTAACTTAGACTGTAGTTTGCACTGTAAATTGGACTGTAGTTTGAACTGTTGATCGTTTGGACTGCTTTTCCCAAACACTGTCCTGGGGGACCAAATTGGCCAAACGTTTGGGTTTTGGCCCTAGCACAACACAGCTGATTCAAATAAGCCAAGCTTGATGACGAGTTGATTATGTGAATAAGCTGTGTAGTGCCAGGGAAAACCAGCCAAAATGTAAACCCCTCGGGAGGTCCCCAGGACTGAGTTTGGGAAACATTAGTCTGTAGGAAAATGTTCCCAGGCTGACATTTCTCTCTCACATCCAAGTCCACAGATGTTTATGGATACGCAAAACCCCTGGAGAAAGACGATCCATACAAAAGGCAGGAGTCAGGCGAGGTAATTGGCCGTCAGGGAGCAGAGGGGATTGGCCGTCAGGGAGCAGAGGGGATTGGCTGTCAGGGAGCAGAGGGGATTGGCCGTCAGGGAGCACAGGGAATTGGCCGTCAGGGAGCACAGGGGATTGGCCGTCAGGGAGCAGAGGGGATTGGCCGTCAGGGAGCAGAGGGGATTGGCCGTCAGGGAGCAGAGGGGATTGGCCGTCAGGGAGCAGAGGGGATTGGCCGTCAGGGAGCACACATTTTGCCTTCCACCTCACACAGCAGCTTTAATATTGGTGATAAATAAATCCCTGTGAAGGAAGGAAGAAAGAAAGAAAGAAAGAAAGAAAGAAAGAAAGAAAGAAAGAAAGAAAGAAAGAAAGAAAGAAAGAAAGGAAGGAAGGAAGGAAAGGGATCAATGGATCTCCTCTTCACCAAGGAAAAGACGCTGACTCCCTGAAACACTGTACTGATGCTATGGGTAGACTATAATTCATCTGTTGGTTGTTAGTAACCCTGTTCTGTCACAAAACCAAAACTGGAAGTCGGGGGTGATGCCTGTGTGTGTGTGTGTGTGTGTGTGTGTGTGTGTGTGTGTGTGTGTGTGTGTGTGCTTATAAACTTATAAACACATCCGTTCTTCTCTTCAAGGTCAGACGATTATGAGCAGCTAGGGTTGTGCTTCCTGTATTGATTTCAGGCAGACAGATGATCTGATGTCTACATTAACATTGTATGATAAAACAGTCCCTCAGTCTGACAGATTGTGAAGCAGTGCAAGCTTACAGGTCATATACGGGAGACTAGTCATACAATTGCAACCTGGATATGTTTAGAATGAAATGCTTTACCAGGGTTCTGAAGTGTTCCGGAAGGTTCTGGCAGCATCTCAGTATTTCCCTGCTGTCAAAATGTCACCTATCAAGTGGTTGATTTAGTCATGACAAAATGTCACCTATTGAGTAGGGTATTTGGGCATGACAAAATGTCACCATCAAGTAGGTGATTTGGGCATGACAAAATGTCACCCATCGACTAGAGAATTTTGGCATGACACAATGTCACCCATCGAGCAGGGAATTTGGGCATGACAAAATGCCAACATGACGGAGCTTCCAATCCTCCTCTGCATGTGTTGCCTACTGTCTCAGATTCAGACTGCTCTGCCTGTGTTGCCTAATGTCTCAGATTCAGACTGCTCTGCCTGTGTTGCCTACTGTCTCAGATTCAGACTGCTCTGCCTGTGTTGCCTACTGTCTCAGATTCAGACTGTTATGTGACGTTCTTCTCTCTGTGAACTCTGAGGTGATAAGACTCGTCAGCCTAACCCGGGGTAATACATTTACCACCCCGGGGTAATACATTTACCACCCCGGGGTAATACATTTACCACCCCGGGGTAATACATTTACACCCTCCCCTGGGGTAATACATTTACCTACGCTGGGGTAATACATTTACCCCCTCCCCTGGGGTACTACAGTTACACCCCCCCCTGGGGTAATACAGTTACCCCCTCCCCTTGGGTAATACAGTTACCCCCTCCCAATGGGTAATACAGTTACCCCCTCCCCTTGGGTAATACAGTTACACCCTCCCCTTGGGTAATACAGTTACCCCCTCCCCTTGGGTAATACAGTTACACCCTCCCCTGGGGTAATACAGTTATACCCTCCCCCCCCCCCCCTTGGGTAATACAGTTACACCCTCCCCTGGGGTAATACAGTTACCCCTTCCCCTTGGGTAATACAGTTACACCCTCCCCTTGGGTAATACAGTTACACCCTCCCCTGGGGTAATACAGTTATACCCTCCCCTGGGGTAATACAGTTACACCCTCCCCTGGGGTAATACAGTTACACCCTCCCCTTGGGTAATACAGTTACCCCCTCCCCTTGGGTAATACAGTTACACCCTCCCCTGGGGTAATACAGTTACCCCCCCCCCCCCCCCTGGGGTAATACAGTTATACCCTCCCCTGGGGTAATACAGTTACCCCCTCCCCTTGGGTAATACAGTTACACCCTCCCCTGGGGTAATACAGTTACACCCTCCCCTTGGGTAATACAGTTACACCCTCCCCTGGGGTAATACAGTTACACCCTCCCCTGGGGTAATACAGTTACACCCTCCCCTGGGGTAATACAGTTACACCCTCCCCTTGGGTAATACAGTTACACCCTCCCCTGGGGTAATACAGTTACACCCTCCCCTGGGGTAATACAGTTACACCCTCCCCTGGGGTAATACAGTTACACCCTCCCCTGGGGTAATACAGTTACCTACGCTGGGATAATACAGTTACCCCCTCCCCTTGGGTAATACAGTTACACCCTCCCCTGGGGTAATACAGTTACCCCCTCCCCTTGGGTAATACAGTTACACCCTCCCCTGGGGTAATACAGTTATACCCTCCCCTGGGGTAATACAGTTACACCCTCCCCTTGGGTAATACAGTTACACCCTCCCCTTGGGTAATACAGTTACACCCTCCCCTGGGGTAATACAGTTACACCCTCCCTTTGGGTAATACAGTTATACCCTCCCCTGGGGTAATACAGTTACACCCTCCCCTGGGGTAATACAGTTATACCCTCCCCTGGGGTAATACATTTACCTACGCTGGGATAATACAGTTACCCCCTCCCCTTGGGTAATACAGTTACACCCTCCCCTGGGGTAATACAGTTACCCCCTCCCCTTGGGTAATACAGTTACACCCTCCCCTGGGGTCATACAGTTACACCCTTCCCTGGGGTAATACAGTTACACCCTCCCCTGGGGTAATACAGTTATACCCTCCCCTGGGGTAATACAGTTACACCCTCCCCTGGAGTAATACAGTTACACCCTTCCCTGGGGTAATACAGTTACACCCTCCCCTGGGGTAATACAGTTATACCCTCCCCTGGGGTAATACAGTTACACCCTCCCCTGGGGTAATACATTTACCTATGCTGGGATAATACAGTTACCCCCTCCCCTTGGGTAATACAGTTACACCCTCCCCTGGGGTAATACAGTTACCCCCTCCCCTGGGGTAATACAGTTACACCCTCCCCTGGGGTAATACAGTTACCCCCTCCCCTGGGGTAATACAGTTACCCCCTCCCCTGGGGTAATACAGTTATACCCTCCCCTGGGGTAATACAGTTATACCCTCCCCTGGGGTAATACAGTTATACCCTCCCCTGGGGTAATACAGTTACACCCTCCCCTGGGGTAATACAGTTACACCCTCCCCTGGGGTAATACAGTTACACCCTCCCCTGGGGTAATACAGTTACCCCCTCCCCTTGGGTAATACAGTTACCCCCTCCCCTTGGGTAATACAGTTACACCCTCCCCTGGGGTAATACAGTTACACCCTCCCCTTGGGTAATACAGTTACACCCTCCCCTGGGGTAATACAGTTACACCCTCCCCTGGGGTAATACAGTTACCTACGCTGGGGTAATACATTTACCCCCTCCCCTTGGGTAATACAGTTACCCCCTCCCCTTGGGTAATACAGTTACACCCTCCCCTGGGGTAATACAGTTACACCCTTCCCTGGGGTAATACAGTTACACCCTCCCCTGGGGTAATACAGTTACACCCTCCCCTGGGGTAATACAGTTACACCCTCCCCTGGGGTAATACAGTTACCCCCTCCCCTGGGGTAATACAGTTACACCCTCCCCTGGGGTAATACAGTTACCCCCTCCCCTTGGGTAATACAGTTACACCCTCCCCTGGGGTAATACAGTTACCCCCTCCCCTTGGGTAATACAGTTACCCCCTCCCCTTGGGTAATACAGTTACCCCCTCCCCTTGGGTAATACAGTTACCCCCTCCCCTTGGGTAATACAGTTACCCCCTCCCCCTGGGGTAATACAGTTACCCCCTTCCCTTGGGTAATACAGTTACACCCTCCCCTGGGGTAATACAGTTACACCCTCCCCTGGGGTAATACAGTTACACCCTTCCCTGGGGTAATACAGTTACACCCTCCCCTGGGGTAATACAGTTATACCCTCCCCTGGGGTAATACAGTTACACCCTCCCCTGGGGTAATACAGTTACACCCTTCCCTGGGGTAATACAGTTACACCCTCCCCTGGGGTAATACAGTTATACCCTCCCCTGGGGTAATACAGTTACACCCTCCCCTGGGGTAATACATTTACCTACGCTGGGATAATACAGTTACCCCCTCCCCTTGGGTAATAGAGTTACACCCTCCCCTGGGGTAATACAGTTACCCCCTCCCCTTGGGTAATACAGTTACACCCTCCCCTGGGGTAATACAGTTACACCCTTCCCTGGGGTAATACAGTTACACCCTCCCCTTGGGTAATACAGTTACACCCTCCCCTGGGGTAATACAGTTACCCCCTCCCCTGGGGTAATACAGTTACACCCTCCCCTGGGGTAATACAGTTACCCCCTCCCCTGGGGTAATACAGTTACCCCCTCCCCTGGGGTAATACAGTTATACCCTCCCCTGGGGTAATACAGTTATACCCTCCCCTGGGGTAATACAGTTATACCCTCCCCTGGGGTAATACAGTTACACCCTCCCCTGGGGTAATACAGTTACACCCTCCCCTGGGGTAATACAGTTACACCCTCCCCTGGGGTAATACAGTTACCCCCTCCCCTTGGGTAATACAGTTACCCCCTCCCCTTGGGTAATACAGTTACACCCTCCCCTGGGGTAATAGAGTTACACCCTCCCCTTGGGTAATACAGTTACACCCTCCCCTGGGGTAATACAGTTACACCCTCCCCTGGGGTAATACAGTTACCTACGCTGGGGTAATACATTTACCCCCTCCCCTTGGGTAATACAGTTACCCCCTCCCCTTGGGTAATACAGTTACACCCTCCCCTGGGGTAATACAGTTACACCCTTCCCTGGGGTAATACAGTTACACCCTCCCCTGGGGTAATACAGTTACACCCTCCCCTGGGGTAATACAGTTACCCCCTCCCCTGGGGTAATACAGTTACACCCTCCCCTGGGGTAATACAGTTACCCCCTCCCCTTGGGTAATACAGTTACACCCTCCCCTGGGGTAATACAGTTACCCCCTCACCTTGGGTAATACAGTTACCCCCTCCCCTTGGGTAATACAGTTACCCCCTCCCCTTGGGTAATACAGTTACCCCCTCCCCTTGGGTAATACAGTTACCCCCTCCCCCTGGGGTAATACAGTTACCCCCTTCCCTTGGGTAATACAGTTACACCCTCCCCTGGGGTAATACAGTTACACCCTTCCCTGGGGTAATACAGTTACCCCCCGGGGCAATTCAATAAGAGAGCTTGTCTTCATCGTGTGCCCAAACACGAATTCCCAAGACGGTGTCCCTGTACTAAAGCTCATATTTCTTATTAGTTTTGGAAGTTACAAGCCTGAAACCCTGAACATTGACTGCTGACACCCTGTGAGCTAGAATTCAGAATGCCCCTATACAGTGCCTTGCGAAAGTATTCGGCCCCCTTGAACTTTGCGACCTTTTGCCACATTTCAGGCTTCAAACATAAAGATATAAAACTGTATTTTTTTGTGAAGAATCAACAACAAGTGGGACACAATCATGAAGTGGAACGACATTTATTGGATATTTCAAACTTTTTTAACAAATCAAAAACTGAAAAATTGGGCGTGCAAAATTATTCAGCCCCCTTAAGTTAATACTTTGTAGCGCCACCTTTTGCTGCGATTACAGCTGTAAGTCGCTTGGGGTATATCTATCAGTTTTGCACATCGAGAGACTGAAATTTTTTCCCATTCCTCCTTGCAAAACACCTCGAGCTCAGTGAGGTTGGATGGAGAGCTTTAATGATGAGTTTGGAGGTTACTATGGTGTTAAATGCTGAGCTGTAGTTAATTAACAGCATTCTTACATAGGTATTCCTCTTGTCCAGATGGGATAGGGCAGTGTGCAGAGTGATGGTGATTACATCATCTCTGGAACTATTGGGGCGGTAAGCAAATTGAAGTGGGTCTAGGGAATCAGGTAGGGTGGTGGTGATGTGATCCTTGCCTAGTCTCTCCAAGGCGACTGGAAACATGACCGAATACATTGTAGTTATTCCCTCTGCAAGTCGACCAAACAAGCAAAGCGTCAGTATTGAGACAAAGGAGAGTTGCAATTCAAAGGCTCAAACACAAGACGTATGTTGGTCTACAGACAATCACGGATTGCAAAAAGAAAACCAGCACCGTCGCGGACATCGACATCTCTCTCTCTCTCTCTCTCCCAAACAAATTGAACAATTTCTTTGATCGCTTTGAGGACAATACAGTGCCACTGACACGGCCTGCTACCAAAGCCTGTGGGCTCTCCTTCTCCATGGCAAACGTGAGTAAAACGTTTAGACGTGTTAACCCTCGCAAGGCTGCCGGCCCAGACGGCATCCCTAGCCCCGTCCTCAGAGCATGGTGTGTTTACAGACATATTCAGTCAATCCCTATCCCGGTCTGTTGACCCCACATTCTTCAAGATGGCCACCATTGTTCCTGTTCCCAAGAAAGCTAAGGTAACTGAACTAAATTACCATGCATGTGTGTTTGTGTGTATGCATCGGACCAACACAGGCCCATGCACTTGAAAACACACACACACACACACCGCACAGCGCACAGTGCCACAGGTCTAAACCCCTCTTCCCCTCCTGTGAGTGAGTTTAATCCACAGCAGCACTAATAGCATTACCAGCGCATAGCAAATCCCCTTAGCACCATGCCAAGGACCAGGCGAGCCCAGACCTCCATCAAGTCACACACACACACACACACTACACTACCCAGGATGCTTTAGGAACCACACTCACAGCTCACAATGGCAACTACACTTCCCATTTAGGTTTAAAAAATGAACTACCAGCACACAAGGAGCCAGAACATTGGTAAATGAAGCAGGAGATAGAAAAGTCACAGAGGATACTTGGAAGAAATTGATCAGCGAGACAAGGAGCGAAGGATAGAGCAAAGGTTGTAGCGAGAGAGTGGTAGTCTGGGAGAGAGAATGAGGTATTCTGGGAGAGAGAGAGAGTGGTATTCTGTAGAGAGAGAGAGAGAGAGAGAGTGGTATTCTGGAGAGAGAGAGAGTGGTATCCTGGGAGAGAGAGAGAGAGAGTGGTATTCTGGAGAGAGAGAGAGAGAGAGAGAGAGGTATTCTGGGAGAGAGAGAGTGGTATTCTGGAAAGAGAGAGAGAGAGAGAGAGAGAGAGAGGTATTCTGGGAGAGAGAGAGTGGTATTCTGAGAGGAAGAGAGAGAGGTATTCTGGGAGGGAGAGAGAGAGTGATATTCTGGAGAGAGAGAGAGAGAGAGAGAGAGAGAGAGAGAGAGAGAGAGAGAGAGATAGGGATATATTCTGGAGAGAGAGAGCGAGAGAGAGAGAGTGGTATTCTGAGAGAGAGAGAGAGAGAGAGACCGAGAGAGAGAGTGGTATTCTGGGAGAGAGAGAGTGGTATTCTGGGAGAGAGAGAGTTGTATTCTGGAGAGAGAGAGAGAGAGTGGTATTCTGGGAGGGAGAGAGAGAGTGGTATTCTGGAGAGAGAGAGAGAGAGAGAGAGAGAGAGAGAGTGGTATTCTGGAGAGAGAGTGGTATTCTGAGAGAGAGAGAGAGATTTTATATTGTGTCCTTTAACCATTTGTACATTGTTAAAACACTGTATATATATAATATGACATTTGTAATGTCTTTATTGTTTTGAAACTTCTGTATGTGTAATGTTTACTGTTAATTGTTTGTTTTTCAATTTATATATTGACTTTATATATTATCTACCTCACTTGCTTTGGCAATGTTAACACATGTTTCCCATGCCAATAAAGCCCTTGAATTGAATTGAATTGAATTGAGTGGTATTCTGGGAGAGAGAGAGTGGTATTCTGGGAGGGAGAGTGGTATTCTGGGAGGGAGAGAGAGTGGTATGGGAGAGAGAGAGAGGGGGAGAGGTATTCTGAGAGTTAGAGAGGATGGTAAAGGGGGCTAGTGTAGGGTTAATGGTGTGAAGCTGTGGTTAGACATGGCTGATTTAATTGAGGCTTTTGCAGGGAGGAGGCAGCATATGTAATATCAATACACATCTACACTGTTTCAGACCACTGCACTGTGAGCCAGCACTAGCAGTCAACAAAAACCCATTATTTACAAGACCCATTATATACAACACCCATTATATACAACACCCATTATATACAACACCCATTATATACAACACCCATTATATACAAGACCCATTATATACAACAACCATTATATACAACCCATTATATACAACCCATTATATACAACCCATTATATACAAGACCCATTATATACAACACCCATTATATACAACACCCATTATATACAACACCCATTATATACAACACCCATTATATACAACACCCATTATATACAACACCCATTATATACAAGACCCATTATATACAACACCCATTATATACAACACCCATTATATACAACACCCATTATATACAACACCCATTATATACAACACCCATTATATACAACACCCATTATATACAACACCCATTATATACAACACCCATTATATACAACACCCATTATATACAACACCCATTATATACAACCCATTATATACAACACCCATTATATACAACACCCATTATATACAACACCCATTATATACAACACCCATTATATACAACACCCATTATATACAACACCCATTATATACAACACCCATTATATACAACACCCATTATATACAAGACCCATTATATACAACACCCATTATATACAACCCATTATATACAACCCATTATATACAACACCCATTATATACAGCACCCATTATATACAACACCCATTATATACAACCCATTATATACAACACCCATTATATACAACACCCATTATATACAACCCATTATATACAACACCCATTATATACAACACCCATTATATACAAAACCCATTATATACAACCCATTATATACAACACCCATTATATACAACACCCATTATATACAACCCATTATATACAACACCCATTATATACAACACCCATTATATACAACACCCATTATATACAACACCCATTATATACAACACCCATTATATACAACACCCATTATATACAACACCCATTATATACAACCCATTATATACAACCCATTATATACAACACCCATTATATACAACACCCATTATATACAACACCCATTATATACAACCCATTATATACAACACCCATTATATACAACACCCATTATATACAACACCCATTATATACAACACCCATTATATACAACACCCATTATATACAAGACCCATTATATACAACACCCATTATATACAACCCATTATATACAACACCCATTATATACAACCCATTATATACAACACCCATTATATACAACACCCATTATATACAACCCATTATATACAACACCCATTATATACAACACCCATTATATACAACACCCATTATATACAACACCCATTATATACAACACCCATTATATACAACCCATTATATACAACACCCATTATATACAACACCCATTATATACAACACCCATTATATACAACACCCATTATATACAACACCCATTATATACAACA
The DNA here is from genome assembly GCF_045791955.1 of Oncorhynchus clarkii lewisi. Taxonomy (NCBI): domain Eukaryota; kingdom Metazoa; phylum Chordata; class Actinopteri; order Salmoniformes; family Salmonidae; genus Oncorhynchus; species Oncorhynchus clarkii. The sequence goes on from NC_092170.1 coordinate 40,429,795, forward strand.
CCCATTATATACACCACCCATTATATACAACACCCATTATATACAACACCCATTATAAACACCCATTATATACAACACCCATTATATATATATATATATATATATATATATATATATATATTTTTATTTTTATTTTTTTATTTTACCTTTATTTTACTAGGCAAGTCAGTTAAGAACAAATTCTTATTTTCAATGACGGCCTAGGAACAGTGGGTTAACTGCCTGTTCAGGGGCAGAACGACAGACTTTGTACCTTTGTCAGCTCGGGGATTTGAACTTGCAACCTTTCGGTTACTAGTCCAATGCTCTAGGCTACCCTGCCGCCCCATTATATACAAGACCCATTACAAACAAGACCCATTACAAATAAGACCCATTACAAATAAGACCCATTACATATAGGACCCATTACAAATAAGACCCATTACATATAGGACCCATTACAAACAAGACCCATTACAAACAAGACCCATTACATAATTAGAAATGCTGGTTCTAAAACCTGGGGGATTGACATCATGAGGGTGTTAAATGGGCTTGGTGTAGATACTGTATCGTAGTACGGGTCAGGGTATTATATATTATAGTTACTGTATCGTAGTACAGGTCAGGGTATAATATATTATAGTTACTGTATCGTAGTACGGGTCAGGGTATTATATAGTCTAGTTACTGTATCGTAGTACAGGTCAGGGTATAATATATTATAGTTACTGTATCGTACGTAGTACAGGTCAGGGTATAATATATTATAGTTACTGTATCGTACTACAGGTCAGGGTATAATATAGGTATAATATATTATAGTTACTGTATCGTAGTACAGGTCAGGGTATTATATATTATAGTTACTGTATCGTAGTACAGGTCAGGGTATTATATATTATAGTTACTGTATCGTAGTACAGGTCAGGGTATAATATAGGTATTATATATTATAGTTACTGTATCGTAGTACAGGTCAGGGTATTATATATTATAGTTACTGTATCATAGTACAGGTCAGGGTATAATATATTATAGTTACTGTATCGTAGTACAGGTCAGGGTATTATATAGTATAGTTACTGTATCGTAGTACAGGTCAGGGTATAATATATTATAGTTACTGTATCGTAGTACAGGTCAGGGTATTATATAGTATAGTTACTGTATCGTAGTACAGGTCAGGGTATTATATATTATAGTTACTGTATCGTAGTACAGGTCAGGGTATAATATATTATAGTTACTGTATCGTAGTACAGGTCAGGGTATAATATAGTCTAGTTACTGTATCGTAGTACAGGTCAGGGTATAATATATTATAGTTACTGTATCGTAGTACAGGTCAGGGTATAATATATTATAGTTACTGTATCATAGTACAGGTCAGGGTATAATATATTATAGTTACTGTATCGTAGTACAGGTCAGGGTATAATATATTCTAGTTACTGTATCGTAGTACAGGTCAGGGTATAATATATTATAGTTACTGTATCGTAGTACAGGTCAGGGTATAATATAGGTATTATATATTCTAGTTAATGTATCATACCACAGGTCAGGGTATAATATATTATAGTTACTGTATCGTAGTACAGGTCAGGGTATAATATATTCTAGTTACTGTATCGTAGTACAGGTCAGGGTATAATATAGGTATTATATATTCTAGTTACTGTATCGTAGTACAGGTCAGGGTATAATATATTCTAGTTACTGTATCGTAGTACAGATCAGGGTATAATATAGGTATTATATATTCTAGTTACTGTATCGTACTACAGATCAGTTGAATGGTTTATGGAACAGGTCGTGGCAGGAACAGATGTGTAGAAGAGAGGGGTGGAATTGAGATGACTATAGACCGGTATTAGAGGCAGAGATGCAGGACCTGCATGCCAAACGTCTCTTCCTCACCTTCTCTCCTTACTCCTTACTACCCTGTGTGGTTATCTCCTCTGCATGATACCCTCACAGGGTGTCTATGACTCACTGCTCTGTGGGATGAAAGGACAGGATTAATAGGGCAGAGAGGAAAGAGAGAGAGAGAGAGACACACAGAGAGAGATACAGCGAGAGAGAGAGAGAGAGAGAGAGAGAGATACCAGTCAATCACACTATGACATACTGAAATACAAGCCAATCACATCCTTCCATGCTGAAATACCAGCCCATCACAACATGATATACCGAAATACCAGCCAATCACAACATGACATACTGAAATACCAGCCAATCACAACATGACATCATGAAATGGATGATCTCCACATGTATGGTTCCCACCGTGAAGCATGGAGGAGGAGGTGTGATGTTGTGGGGGTGCTTTGCTGATGACACTGTCAGTGATTCATTTAGAATTCAAGGCACGCTTAACCAGCATGGCTACCACAGAATTCTGAGACGATACGACATCCCATCTGGTTTGCGCTTAGTGGGACTATCATTTGTTTTTCAACAGGACAATGACCCAACACACCTCCAGGCTGTGTAAGGGCTATTTGACTAAGAAGGAGAGTGATGGAGTGCTGCATCAGATGACCTGGTCTCAACAATCACCTGACCTCAAACCAATTGAGATGGTGTGGGATGAGTTAGAATGCAGAGTGAAGGAAAAGCAGCCGACAAGTGCTCAGCATATGTGGGAACTCCTTCAAGACTGTTGGAAAAGCATTGCTCATGAAGCTGGTTGAGAGAAAACCAAGAATGTGCAAAGCTGTCATCAAGGCAAAGGGTGGCTACTACTAAAATATTTAACACTTGTTTGGTTACTATATGATTCCATATGCGTTATTTCATAATTTTCATGTCTTCGCTGTTATTCTACAATGAGTAGGTGTAAATCACCCATACAGAAAAGAAAAACAAACACGTTCAGCTCAAACAACCACAGTAGCGTTTATGTTTACATAAAATATATTTAAATCGAGTCTATATATGGCTCTAATTCAGTCTTCCTGTCAGCACATGTCCTTCTTCATCCAAACACTTGTTTTTCTCTCTTGTTTCGCTGTTTGTCAGAGAGCCGTTGACCGCCACAACAATGGCTGCCACAGTCGATTCAACACAGGGCCACAGAGAGACCACAGTTACCCACGGTTACCCACAGAGACAACGGTTACCCACTGTTACATCACCAAGCCACACCTTCTTGGTGAGCCTATCAAAGTGGGATGAGTAGAATTCCCTCCATTTCTTTTGTCAGTCCAGTCCTCTCTGGTGTAGTAACTAACATCTCCTTCTTCCCTGACACCTATTATCTAAGTGAAGATATGACAAACAGGTCCAGAGTCAGACAGAGTAACGGACAACAAGTCATAGAATTAAGATTGAGCTAAACAAAGAGGAGAGAGAGTGAGAGAGAGAGAGAGAGAGAGAGAGAGAGAGAGAGAGAGAGAGAGGGAGGAAAAGACTGGTTAGAGTGGTGCACTGGCTGATGTCATGACAGTAGTCTTTACAGCCTGGAGAGAAGTGGCAGGTTTTCATTCCTCAGCCCTCGCCTGTCTGTCAACTGACGAAACAGCTAATTTACACTTCAAAACAGAACGACAGCAAATTTGAGGTTTGACACTGGAGACGAGAAGCAGGTACAGGGAGAACATTAAATAAACAACGGACATGAAACAGAACAGGAACAGCGTCTGGACAGGGGAATAATAACAACATCAATGCTGACACAGGGAACAAACTGAGGAGCAGACAGATATAGAGGGGGTAATCAATGAAGTAACGGAGTCCAGGTGAGTCCAATATTGCGCAGCTGCACGTAATGATGGTGACAGCTGTGTGTAATGAAGGGCAGCCTATAGCGCCCTCGAGTGCCAGGGAGGGAGAGTGGGAGCAGACATGACAGCAAAGTTGATGCACTTAGAAGTGAAGGACTGCGTGTGTGTGTATGTCTACATTTCTTACGTTCACTTTGATATTTGGTATTTTCGTGTTCTGTTATAATAAATAATCATGGACACTTACCACGCTGCGTTTTGGTCCAAAACTTCCTACTCCTCATCCGATGAAGACGAAGATCGTTACAGTTGTTATGCTGGTTGCTCTGCTGGTTGTTCTGCTGGTTGTTCTGCTGGTTGTTCTGCTGGTTGTTCTGTTGGTTGTTCTGTTGGTTGTTCTGCTGGTTGTTCTGCTGGTTGTTCTGCTGGTTGTTCTGCTGGTTGTTCTGCTGGTTGTTCTGCTGGTTGTTCTGTTGGTTGTTCTGTTGGTTGTTCTGCTGGTTGTTCTGCTGGTTGTTCTGTTGGTTGTTCTGCTGGTTGTTCTGCTGGTTGTTCTGCTGGTTGTTTTGCTGGATATTTTGTTGGTCAATTTGGGACGCAGAGGCTGGTATGTTGTTCCGGGGTCCTTGTTGGTCCCCGGTTTTATGGGGGGGGAATGTGACGACCCTCCCACTCTGTCTGCCGTATTCTGTCTTTGTTCTTGTTTCCTTATTAGGATGCCGGTGGGCGGAGTTGGGAGGGTCGTCAGCTACATGGGAAACACCTGGGCCAGGTGTGTCCCAGGATAAATAGACCTCTTCCACATTCATGGAGGAGACTCTCTCCATGCAGACACATTTGTAGATTGTGTTGTGGTTCTTGGTGGCCTTTTGTTTGTTTGCTTTGGCACCTTTCAACACCCTGCATTATCACATTCATGCATGCAAAACACTCACTTACACTACTGATTACTGATTACACACACCATTGTATAATTTCCTTAGTTGCTTTAGTTAATAAATATATATTTTGTTACTCCTTATCTCCACGTTGTCTCCCTTTGTTACGGGCTTTGAGCCGGTTCGTGACATGAGTGTGTGAAGTATAGTATAGTACAGTATAGTATACTACAGTAGAGTGGTGGTATGGCTGTGAGTGTGTAAAGTATAGTATAGTACAGTATAGTATACTACAGTAGAGTGGTGGTATGGCTGTGAGTGTGTAAAGTATAGTATAGTACAGTATAGTATACTACAGTAGAGTGGTGGTATGGCTGTGAGTGTGTAAAGTATAGTATAGTACAGTATAGTATACTACAGTAGAGTGGTGGTATGGCTGTGAGTGTGTAAAGTATAGTATAGTACAGTATAGTGTACTACAGTAGAGTGCTGGTATGGCTGTGAGTGTGAGAAGCACAGCATAATATAGTGTAGTATAGTGTCGTGGTTGTATGGCCGTGAGTGTGCATAGTATAGTATAGCATAGTATAGTATGGCATAGTATAGTACAGCATTTTATGGCATAGTATAGTATAGTAGTATGGTATGGTATAGTATAGTATAGCACATCACAGTATAGTATGGTATAGTATAGAGTTGTTGCTGTGTCTGTGAGTGTGTATGGCATAGTATGGTATAGAGTAGTATAGTATAGCAGAGTATAGCATAGTATAGTATTGTATAGTGTTGTCACTGTATCTGCGAGTGTGCATGGCATAGTATAGCATAGTATGGCATGGTATAGCATAGTATAGTACAGTATAGCATAGTATAGTATGATATAGTATGGTATAGTACAGTGTAGCATGGTATGGAATTGTATTGTATAGTGTTGTCACTGTATCTGTGAGTGTGTATAGCATAGTATGGCATAGTATAGCATGGTATAGCATAGTATAGTACAGTATAGCATAGTATAGTATGATATAGTATGGTATAGTACAGTGTAGCATAATATGGTATAGTATAGCATAGTATAGTATAGTACAGTATAGCATAGTTTAGTACAGTATAGCATAGTATGGTATAGTATAGCATAGTTTAGTATAGTATAGTGTAGTATGGTATGGTATGGTGCTGTGGTGGTATCTGTGAGTGTGTATTGTACAGTATAGTATAGCATAGTATAGTGGTGTTGTTGTGTGTCTGTGAATGTGCATAGTATGGTATACCACAGTATAGTGGTGGTATGGCTGTGAGTGTGTATAGTATAGCCCAGCATAACATAGTATAGTATAGTATGGAGTAGTGTAGTACAGTATAGTATAGTATACTATAGTATAATGTTGTGGTATGGCTGTTAGTGTATGTAGTATAGTATAGTACAGTATTGGTTTGCGGTTGGATGGCTGTGAGTGTGTAAAGTACCGTATATTATAGTGTCCCAGGAGAGGTTAGCGTGGACTGACATGTCGTCCCAGGGGAGGTTAGTGTGGACTGACATGTCATCCCAGGGGAGGTTAGTGTGGACTGACATGTCGTCCCAGGGGAGGTTAGTGTGGACTGACATGTCGTCCCAGGGGAGGTTAGTGTGGACTGACATGTCGCCCCAGGGGAGGTTAGTGTGGACTGACATGTCGTCCCAGGGGAGGTTAGTGTGGACTGACATGTCGCCCCAGGGGAGGTTAGTGTGGACTGACATGTCGCCCCAGGGGAGGTTAGTGTGGACTGACATGTCGTCCCAGGGGAGGTTAGTGTGGACTGACATGTCGTCCCAGGGGAGGTTAGTGTGGACTGACATGTCGTCCCAGGG
>NC_092170.1:40441237-40446237 GCF_045791955.1 Oncorhynchus clarkii lewisi
AATGTTCGAAAGGTGTTTCTAGTGACCCGCCGTGGCATTTGAGAGAGAGAGAGAGAGAGAGAGAGAGAGAGAGAGAGAGAGAGAGAGAGAGAGAGAGAGAGAGAGAGAGAGAGAGAATGAGAGAGAAAGACAGAGATAGAGAGAGAGTGAGAGAGACTAAAACAGCAAGCAATGCAGATCCTGACTGGTTAAATCACTGCCTGGTATGGCAACTGCTCGGCCTCTGACCGCAAGGCACTACAGAGGGCAGTGAAAACAGCCCAGTACATCACCAGGGGGTGGCCAATCCTCTTCTGTCTGTGCTGGGTGATTATAAACCTAGAGAGGAACCAGGCTCTGAGGGGTGGCCAATCCTTTTCTGTCTGTGTCGGGTTGAGATGATAAACCTAGAGAGGAACCAGGCTCTGAGGGGTGGCCTGTCCTCTTCTGTCTGTGTCGGGTTGAGATGATAAACCTAGAGAAGAACCAGGCTCTGAGGGGTGGCCAATCCTCTTCTGTCTGTGTCGGGTTGAGATGATAAACCTAGAGAGAAACCAGGCTCTGAGGGGTGGACAGTCCTCTTCTGTCTGTGTCGGGTTGAGATGATAAACCTAGAGAGGAACCAGGCTCTGAGGGGTGGCCAATCCTCTTCTGTCTGTGCCGGGTGGAGATTATAAACCTAGAGAGGAACCAGGCTCTGAGGGGTGGACAGTCCTCTTATGGCTGTGCCGGGTTGAGATGATAAACCTAGAGAGGAACCAGGCTCTGAGGGGTGGACAGTCCTCTTCTGTCTGTGCCGGGTGGAGATTATAAACCTAGAGAGGATCCAGGCTCTGAGGGGTGGACAGTCCTCTTCTGTCTGTGCAGGGTGGAGATTATAAACCTAGAGAGGAACCAGGCTCTGAGTGGTGGCCAATCCTCTTCTGTCTGTGCCGGGTGGAGATTATAAACCTAGAGAGGAACCAGGCTCTGAGGGGTGGACAGTCCTCTTATGTCTGTGTCGGGTTGAGATGATAAACCTAGAGAGGAACCAGGCTCTGAGGGGTGGCCAATCCTCTTCTGTCTGTGTCGGGTGGAGATTATAAACCTAGAGAGTAACCAGGCTCTGAGGGGTGGACAGTCCTCTTCTGTCTGTGTCGGGTTGAGATGTTAAACCTAGAGAGGAACGAGGCTCTGAGGGGTGGCCAATCCTCTTTTGTCTGTGCCGGGTTGAGAATATTATTATTTATTATACTAGGCAAGTCAGTTAAAACAATACATTATTATTTACAATGACGCCCTAGGAACGGTGGGTTAGCTTCCTTGTTCTCGGGCAGAACAACAGATTTTTACCTTGTCAGCTCGATGATTTAATCGAGCAACCTTTTGGTTACTGGACCAACATTCTAACCACCTGCCGCCCCTTTATAACAGTATATGGCCAAGACATTAAAACGTTCATAGATGACCAGCAGGGTCAAATAATAATAATAATCACAGAGGTTGTAGAGGGTGCAACAGGTCAGCACTTCAGGAGAAAATGTCAGCTGGCTATTCATAGCCGAGCATTCAAAGATGGAGACAGCAGGTGCGGTAAAGAGAGAGAGTCAAATACAACAGGTCTGGGACAAGGTAGCTGTCAGAATGGTGGGTGTAGCTGGTGTATGCAATCAGGCGCAGGAGAGCAGAGAATTGGAAGCAACATAACTTTACACAGAATAATGAATGGTGCAAGGTAAAACAATACACTTGCCCAAACACACAAACATGAACATTTACGCATGGGCAAGAAACAGCACCTGTCGAAATAACCAGTCACCAACATTACTGAACATGACATAAAACAATCCCGTACAACACCTTGGGGGAAACAGAGGGTTAAATACATGAACAACAATTAGGGGAATGAAAAACAGGTCTGTAGAAACAAAGACAAAACAAATGGAAAATGAAAAGTGGATCGGCAATTGATAGTAGACCGCGGAGCGCCGCCCGAACAAGGAGAGGAACCGACTTCGGCTGAAGTCGTGACAGTAGCACGTCTGGTGAACAGGTCAGGGTTCCATAGCCACAGGCAGAACAGTTGTAACTGGAGCCTCTCCCTCCATCCATTACCCCCTCCACTTTCACACTGCCTCTCTCTCTCTCATCCATCTCTCTCTCCATCTCTCCCTCCATCATTACCCCCTCCACTTTCACACTGTCTCTCTCTCATCCATCCCTATCTCCATCTCTCCCTCCATCATTACCCCCTCCACTTTCACACTGCCTCTCTCTCTCTCTCATCCATCTCTCTCCATCTCTCCCTCCATCATTACCCCCTCCACTTTCACACTGCCTCTCTCTCTCTCATCCATCTCTCTCTCCATCTCTCCCTCCATCATTACCCCCTCCACTTTCACACTGTCTCTCTCTCATCCATCCCTATCTCCATCTCTCCCTCCATCCATTACCCCCTCCACTTTCACACTGCCTCTCTCGCTCTCATCCATCTCTCTCTCCATCCATCTCTCTCCATCTCTCCCTCCATCATTACCCCCTCCACTTTCACACTGCCTCTCTCTCTCTCATCCATCTCTCTCTCCATCTCTCCCTCCATCATTACCCCCTCCACTTTCACACTGCCTCTCTCTCTCTCTCATCCATCTCTCTCCATCTCTCCCTCCATCATTACCCCCTCCACTTTCACACTGCCTCTCTCTCTCTCATCCATCTCTCTCTCCATCTCTCCCTCCATCATTACCCCCTCCACTTTCACACTGTCTCTCTCTCATCCATCCCTATCTCCATCTCTCCCTCCATCCATTACCCCCTCCACTTTCACACTGCCTCTCTCGCTCTCATCCATCTCTCTCTCCATCCATCTCTCTCCATCTCTCCCTCCATCATTACCCCCTCCACTTTCACACTGCCTCTCTCTCTCTCATCCATCTCTCTCTCCATCTCTCCCTCCATCATTACCCCCTCCACTTTCACACTGTCTCTCTCTCATCCATCCCTATCTCCATCTCTCCCTCCATCCATTACCCCCTCCACTTTCACACTGCCTCTCTCGCTCTCATCCATCTCTCTCTCCATCTCTCTCTCTCCATCTCTCCCTCCATCCATTACCCCCTCCACTTTCACACTGCCTCTCTCGCTCTCATCCATCTCTCTCTCCATCACTCTCTCCATCTCTCTCTCCATCTCTCCCTCCATTCATTACCCCCTCCACTTTCACACTGCCTCTCTCGCTCTCATCCATCTCTCCATCTCTCCCTCCATCCATTACCCCCTCCACTTTCACACTGCCTCTCTCGCTCTCATCCATCTCTCTCTCCATCACTCTCTCTCTCTCTCTCATCCATCCCTCTTTCTCTCTCTCTCTCTACATCCCTCTCCCCATCCAACTCTCCATCCATCTCTCTCATCTATCCATCTCTCCATCCCTCTCTCCACACCTCTCTCTCATCTATCCATCCATCCATCCATCCCTCTCTCGCTCACATCCATCTCTCTCTCCATCACTCTCTCCATCTCTCCCTCCATCCATTACCCCCTCCACTTTCACACTGCCTCTCTCGCTCTCATCCATCTCTCTCCATCACTCTCTCTCTCTCGCTCTCTCTCTCTCATCCATCCCTCTTTCTCTCTCTCTCTCTCTCTCTCTACATCCCTCTCCCCATCCCACTCTCCATCCCTCTCTCTCATCTATCCATCTCTCCATCCCTCTCTCCACACCTCTCTCTCATCTATCCATCTCTCCATCCCTCTCTCCACACCTCTCTCTCCATCTCTCTCTCCCTCCATTCATTACCCCCTCCACTTTCACACTGCCTCTCTCGCTCTCATCCATCTCTCCATCTCTCCCTCCATTCATTACCCCCTCCACTTTCACACTGCCTCTCTCGCTCTCATCCATCTCTCCATCTCTCCCTCCATTCATTACCCCCTCCACTTTCACACTGCCTCTCTCGCTCTCATCCATCTCTCCATCTCTCCCTCCATTCATTACCCCCTCCACTTTCACACTGCCTCTCTCGCTCTCATCCATCTCTCCATCTCTCCCTCCATCCATTACCCCCTCCACTTTCACACTGCCTCTCTCGCTCTCATCCATCTCTCTCTCCATCCCTCTCTCCACACCTCTCTCTCATCTATCCATCCATCCATCCATCCCTCTCTCGCTCACATCCATCTCTCTCTCCATCACTCTCTCCATCTCTCCCTCCATCCATTACCCCCTCCACTTTCACACTGCCTCTCTCGCTCTCATCCATCTCTCTCCATCACTCTCTCTCTCTCGCTCTCTCTCTCTCATCCATCCCTCTTTCTCTCTCTCTCTCTCTCTCTACATCCCTCTCCCCATCCCACTCTCCATCCCTCTCTCTCATCTATCCATCTCTCCATCCCTCTCTCCACACCTCTCTCTCATCTATCCATCCATCCATCCATCCCTCTCTCTCTCTCCACATCCCTCTCCCCATCCCACTCTCCATCCCTCTCTCTCTCATCTATCCATCTCTCATCCCTCTCTCCACACCACTCTCTCATCTATCCATCCCTCTCTCTCTCTCTCATCTATCCATCTCTCCATCCCTCTATCCACACCACTCTCTCATCTATCCATCCCTCTTTCTCTCTCTCCATCATCCATCCATCCATCCATCCATCCATCCATCCATCCATCCATCCATCCATCCCTCTCTCTAATCTATCCATCTCTCCATCTATCCATCTCTCCATCTATCCATCTCTCCATCTATCCCTCTCTCCATCTTTCCATCACCCTCTTTTATCCCGTAATGTTCATTACAAGTGAAATGATGTGCTTAGAATAATGTTGAAGACTCAGATACCTGCTGACCATCACTCTCACACACACACCCTCACAGACACACACAGACACACACACACACACACACACACACACACACACACACACACACACCCACACACACACACACACACCAATCCTCCCTGTAAAAGATAGAACACACACACACACACATATGGTTCTGTGTGTAACTTTTGTGTTTGTGTGGACACATCAGACACAGGGG
>NC_092170.1:40451237-40463737 GCF_045791955.1 Oncorhynchus clarkii lewisi
GAGGACAAACCATCCACAGAGACAAACTGATATCTTTCCGACAGATAAGATCTAAACCAGGCCAGAACTTGTCCATGTAGGCCAATTTGGGTTCCCAAATCTCTCCAAAAGAATGGGGGATTGATGGTGTCAAAAGCAACACTAAGGTCTAGGAGCACGAGGACAGATGCAGATCCTTGGTCTGACGCCACTAACCTCTCTGGGATATTCGGGACGGTAGCGTCCCACCCCGCCAACAGCCAGTGAAAGTGCAGGGCGCCAAATACAAAACAACAAAAATCTCATAATTAAAATTCCTCAAGCGTACAAGTATTTTACACCATTTTAAAGATAAAATTATCGTTAATCCAGCCACAGTGTCTGATTTTACAGCAAAAGCACCACAAACGATTATGTTAGGTCACAGAAAAACAGCAATTTTTCCAGCCAAAGAAAGGAGTCACAAAAAGCAGAAATATAGATAAAATGAATCACTATCCTATGATGATCTTCATCAGATGACACTCATAGGACTTCATGTTACACAATGCATGTATGTTTTGTTCGATAAAGTGCATATTTATATCCAAAAATCTTATTTTACATTGGCGTGTTATGCTCAGTAGTTCCAAAACATGCAGTGATTTTGCAGAGAGCCACATCAATTCACAGAAATACTCATAATAAACATTGATAAAAGATACAACTATTATATATGGAACTTTAGATAAACTTTTTCAACCGCTGTGTCAGATTTCAAAAAAACTTTACGGAAAAAGCACACCATGCAATAATCTGAGTACGGCGCTCAGAGACCAAAACAGCCAAAGAAATATCCGCCATGTTGTGTAGTCAACATTAGTCAGAAATAGCATTATAAATATTCACTTACCTTTGATGATCTTCATCAGAATGCACTCACAGGAATCCCAGTTCCACAATAAATGTTTGATTTGTTCGATAAAGTTCATAATTTATGTCCAAATAGCTTCCTTTGTTAGGTCGTTTGGTAAACAAATCCAAACGCGCGTGCAAGTCCAGCCGAAAGGTCGGACGAAAAGTCCAAAAAGTTATATTACAGGTCGTAGAAACATGTCAAGCGAAGTATAGAATCAATCTTTAGGATGTTTTTAACATAAATCTTCAATAGTGTTCCAACCGGAGAATTCCTTTGTCTGTAGAAAAGCAATGGAACACGAGGTAACTTTCACATGACCGCGCATCATGAGCACGTGGCAATCTGCCAGAAGCCTGACTCAATCCCCTCTCATTTGGCCCCACTTCACATTAGAAGCATCAAACAAGGTTCTAAAGACTGTTGGCATCTAGTGGAAGACTTAGGAAGTGCAACATGACCAATATCCCACTGTATCTTCAATAGGGAATCAGTTGAAAAACGACTAACCTCAGATTTCCCACTTCCTGGTTGGATTATTTCTCAGGTTTTCTCCTGCCATATGAGTTCTGTTATACTCACAGACATCATTCAAACAGTTTTAGAAACGCCAGAGTGTTTTCTATACACATATCCAAATATACATTTTCTAGCTTTTATGGCTGAGTAGCAGGCAGTTTACTCTGGGCACCTTACTCATCCAAGCTACTCAATACTACCCCCCAGTCACCAAAAAAGTTAAAAGGTAATTTACCTCCTTCACGAGTGCAGTCTCAGTGCTATGATAGTGTCTAAAACCATAATTAAGCGTTTCGTATACATTGTTTGTCTTTAGGAAGGCAGTGACTTTTAAAAAAAAAATTGAGAGGAATGGGAGATTCGATATAGGCCGATAGTTTTTTATATTTTCTGTGTCAAGGTTTGGCTTTTTCAAGAGAGGCTTTATTACTGCCACTTTTAGTGAGTTTGGTACACATCCGGTGGACAGAGAGCCGTTTATTATGTTCAACATAGGAGGGCCAAGCACAGGAAGTAGCTCTTTCAGCAGTTTAGTTGCAATAGCTTGAAGGTTTAGAGGCCATGCCTATTTTCATGAATGCCTATTTTCATGAATGTGTCAAAATTTAAAAAAAAACCTGAGTGTCTCCCTTGATCCTAGGTCCTGGCAGTGTTGTGCAGACCCAGGACAACTGAGCTTTGGAGAAATACGCAGATTTAAACAGGAGTCCGTCATTTGCTTTCTATTGACCATTTTATTACATTTGCAACTGCAACAAATAATCTGCTCAAACCCCAACCAGGATCATCAAAAGCCGTGCTATAAATTCTCGGACAACCCAAAGATTCCTAGATGCCCTTCCAGACTCCCTCCACCTACCCAAGGACGTCAGAGAACAAAAATTGGTTAACAACCTAATTGAGGAACTAAATTTAACCTTGCGTAATACAGTTTTATATCTTTATGTTTGAAGCCTGAAATGTGGCAAAAGGTCGCAAAGTTCAAGGGGGCCGAATACTTTCGCAAGGCACTGTATTTTGAGATGTGAGATATCACAATCTCTTTCAATAATGACAGGAATGGATGAGGTCTTTATTCTAGTGAGATTGCTAAGGCGAACACCGCCATGTTTAGTTCTGCCCAACCTAGGTCGAGGCACAGATACGGTTTCAAGGAAAGGAAAGCTGAGCTGACTACACTGACTGTGCTAGTGGCAGACTCCACTAAGCTGGTAGTCTGGCTAACAGCCTGCAGCCTGGCCTGCACCCTATCTCATTGTGGAGCTAGAGGAGTTAGAACCTTGTCTATGTTGTCGTGAGACTTTTGTTCTCAATGTTCATAAACTGAACTTCACTTACTACTCTGTCTGTTACTAAGAATGGTAAGGTTCTTATTGAAATGAAACAGACAGAGGCCAGTCTATAATAGTCAGCAAGGTTTATTTATGAGAGCTCTGCTGTGCATATACAAATATGTTCCCTTTATAACTTTCTCTTACCCTACACACACACATACACACCAACCTTTGGATATTCTCATGAAGTCTCACCACAGTTTATCACCACTCAGCTGACAGTTCCAGTCTCTTCCAGATACGAGAGCTCTGGAGGGGCTCTCCCTGTCTTATCTTCCCCAGAGTTACAGCCGGGTCGGTTCAAACATAGGTTAATGCCCCTCTTCGTTCTCTTTTGACACACACATACATTCCTTTCTTATGAACAAACATTATTTATCATTATAGAAAGACAGGGTAGAATTATGTTAGTTATAGTTCTACGTCAAATGTATACATAATTTTGTCATTATTCATAAAAATCATAACAATGTTCATAGATAAGATGAGAGCACCCATCCAGCTAGGATGGAGTCCGTCACTCCAGTCGGAAGGTGGCAGAGCCAGTCATCTGTGGTGGAAGGTGGCAGAGCCAGTCACCTGTGGTGGAAGGTGGCAGAGCCAGTCATCTGTGGTGGAAGGTGGCAGAGCCAGTTATCTGCGGTGGAAGGTGGCAGAGCCAGTCATCTGTGGTGGAAGGTGGTAGAGCCAGTCATCTGTGGTGGAAGGTGGCAGAGCCAGTCATCTGCGGTGGAAGGTGGCAGAGCCAGTCATCTGTGGTGGAAGGTGGCAAAGCCAGTCACCTGCGGTGGAAGGTGGCAGAGCCAGTCGGAAGGTGGCAGCGCCAGTCACCTGCAGTGGAAGGTGGCAGAGCCAGTCATCTGTGGTGGAAGGTGGCAGAGCCAGTCGGAAGGTGGCAGCGCCAGTCACCTGCGGTGGAAGGTGGCAGAGCCAGTCACCTGCAGTGGAAAGTGGCAGAGCCAGTCATCTGTGGTGGAAGGTGGCAGAGCCAGTCATCTGTGGTGGAAGGTGGCAGAGCCAGTCGGAAGGTGGCAGCGCCAGTCACCTGCAGTGGAAGGTGGCAGAGCCAGTCATCTGTGGTGGAAGGTGGCAGAGCCAGTCATCTGTGGTGGAAGGTGGCAGAGCCAGACATCTGCAGTGGAAGGTGGCAGCGCCAGTCACCTGCGGTGGAAGGTGGCAGAGCCAGTCGGAAGGTGGCAGCGCCAGTCACCTGCAGTGGAAGGTGGCAGAGCCAGTCGGAAGGTGGCAGCGCCAGTCACCTGCAGTGGAAGGTGGCAGAGCCAGTCGGAAGGTGGCAGCGCCAGTCACCTGCAGTGGAAGGTGGCAGAGCCAGTCGGAAGGTGGCAGCGCCAGTCACCTGCAGTGGAAGGTGGCAGAGCCAGTCGGAAGGTGGCAGCGCCAGTCACCTGCGGTGGAAGGTGGCAGAGCCAGTCGGAAGGTGGCAGCGCCAGTCACCTGCGGTGGAAGGTGGCAGAGCCAGTCGGAAGGTGGCAGCGCCAGTCACCTGCAGTGGAAGGTGGCAGCGCCAGTCACCTGCAGTGGAAGGTGGCAGCGCCAGTCACCTGCAGTGGAAGGTGGCAGCGCCAGTCACCTGCAGTGGAAGGTGGCAGCGCCAGTCACCTGCAGTGGAAGGTGGCAGCGCCAGTCACCTGCAGTGGAAGGTGGCAGAGCCAGTCACCTGCAGTGGAAGGTGGCAGCGCCAGTCACCTGCGGTGGAAGGTGGCAGCGCCAGTCACCTGCAGTGGAAGGTGGCAGCGCCAGTCACCTGCAGTGGAAGGTGGCAGCGCCAGTTATCTGTGGTGGAAGGTGGCAGAGCCAGTCACCTGCAGTGGAAGGTGGCAGCGCCAGTCACCTGCAGTGGAAGGTGGCAGCGCCAGTCACCTGCAGAGGAAGGTGGCAGCGCCAGTCACCTGCAGTGGAAGGTGGCAGCGCCAGTCACCTGCAGTGGAAGGTGGCAGCGCCAGTCACCTGCGGTGGAAGGTGGCAGCGGCAGTCACCTGCAGTGGAAGGTGGCAGCGCCAGTCACCTGCAGTGGAAGGTGGCAGCGCCAGTCATCTGCAGTGGAAGGTGGCAGCGCCAGTCACCTGCAGTGGAAGGTGGCAGAGCCAGTCACCTGCAGTGGAAGGTGGCAGCGCCAGTCACCTGCAGTGGAAGGTGGCAGCGCCAGTCGGAAGGTGGCAGAGCCAGTCACCTGCAGTGGAAGGTGGCAGCGCCAGTCACCTGCAGTGGAAGGTGGCAGCGCCAGTCGGAAGGTGGCAGAGCCAGTCACCTGCAGTGGAAGGTGGCAGCGCCAGTCACCTGCAGTGGAAGGTGGCAGAGCCAGTCACCTGCAGTGGAAGGTGGCAGCGCCAGTCACCTGCAGTGGAAGGTGGCAGCGCCAGTCACCTGCAGTGGAAGGTGGCAGCGCCAGTCACCTGCAGTGGAAGGTGGCAGCGCCAGTCGGAAGGTGGCAGAGCCAGTCACCTGCAGTGGAAGGTGGCAGAGCCAGTCATCTGCAGTGGAAGGTGGCAGAGCCAGTCACCTGCGGTGGAAGGTGGCAGAGCCAGTCATCTGCAGTGGAAGGTGGCAGAGCCAGTCACCTGCGGTGGAAGGTGGCAGAGCCAGTCACCTGCAGTGGAAGGTGGCAGCGCCAGTCGGAAGGTGGCAGAGCCAGTCACCTGCAGTGGAAGGTTGCAGAGCCAGTCACCTGCAGTGGAGGGTGGCAGCGCCAGTCACCTGCGGTGGAAGGTGGCAGAGCCAGTCACCTGCAGTGGAAGGTGGCAGCGCAAGTCACCTGCAGTGGAAGGTGGCAGCGCCAGTCGGAAGGTGGCAGCGCCAGTCACCTGCAGTGGAAGGTGGCAGCGCCAGTCGGAAGGTGGCAGCGCCTGTCACCTGCAGTGGAAGGTGGCAGCGCCAGTCGGAAGGTGGCAGCGCCAGTCACCTGCAGTGGAAGGTGGCAGCGCCAGTCACCTGCAGTGGAAGGTGGCAGCGCCAGTCACCTGCAGTGGAAGGTGGCAGCGCCAGTAACCTGCAGTGGAAGGTGGCAGCGCCAGTAACCTGCAGTGGAAGGTGGCAGCGCCAGTCACCTGCAGTGGAAGGTGGCAGCGCCAGTCACCTGCAGTGGAAGGTGGCAGCGCCAGTCACCTGCAGTGGAAGGTGGCAGAGCCAGTCGGAAGGTGGCAGAGCCAGTCGGAAGGTGGCAGAGCCAGTCGGAAGGTGGCAGAGCCAGTCACCTGCAGTGGAAGGTGGCAGCGCCAGTCACCTGCAGTGGAAGGTGGCAGAGCCAGTCACCTGCGGTGGAAGGTGGCAGAGACAGTCACCTGCAGTGGAAGGTGGCAGAGCCAGTCACCTGCGGTGGAAGGTGGCAGAGCCAGTCACCTGCAGTGGAAGGTGGCAGCGCCAGTCACCTGCAGTGGAAGGTGGCAGAGCCAGTCACCTGCGGTGGAAGGTGGCAGAGCCAGTCACCTGCGGTGGAAGGTGGCAGAGCCAGTCACCTGTAGTGGAAGGTGGCAGCGCCAGTCACCTGCAGTGGAAGGTGGCAGAGCCAGTCACCTGCGGTGGAAGGTGGCAGCGCCAGTCACCTGCGGTGGAAGGTGGCAGAGCCAGTCACCTGCAGTGGAAGGTGGCAGCGCCAGTCACCTACAGTGGAAGGTGGCAGCGCCAGTCAACTGCAGTGGAAGGTGGCAGCGCCAGTCACCTGCGGTGGAAGGTGGCAGAGCCAGTCATCTGCGGTGGAAGGTGGCAGAGCCAGTCACCTGCAGTGGAAGGTGGCAGCGCCAGTCAAATGCAGTGGAAGGTGGCAGCGCCAGTCACCTGCGGTGGAAGGTGGCAGCGCCAGTCACCTGGAGTGGAAGGTGGCAGCGCCAGTCACCTGCAGTGGAAGGTGGCAGCGCCAGTCATCTGCAGTGGAAGGTGGCAGCGCCAGTCACCTGCAGTGGAAGGTGGCAGCGCCAGTCACCTGCAGTGGAAGGTGGCAGCGCCAGTCACCTGCAGTGGAAGGTGGCAGCGCCAGTCGGAAGGTGGCAGAGCCAGTCACCTGCAGTGGAAGGTGGCAGCGCCAGTCACCTGCAGTGGAAGGTGGCAGCGCCAGTCGGAAGGTGGCAGAGCCAGTCACCTGCAGTGGAAGGTGGCAGCGCCAGTCACCTGCAGTGGAAGGTGGCAGAGCCAGTCACCTGCAGTGGAAGGTGGCAGCGCCAGTCACCTGCAGTGGAAGGTGGCAGCGCCAGTCACCTGCAGTGGAAGGTGGCAGCGCCAGTCGGAAGGTGGCAGCGCCAGTCAACTGCAGTGGAAGGTGGCAGCGCCAGTCACCTGCAGTGGAAGGTGGCAGCGCCAGTCGGAAGGTGGCAGAGCCAGTCACCTGCAGTGGAAGGTGGCAGCGCCAGTCGGAAGGTGGCAGAGCCAGTCACCTGCAGTGGAAGGTGGCAGAGCCAGTCACCTGCGGTGGAAGGTGGCAGAGCCAGTCACCTGCAGTGGAAGGTGGCAGCGCCAGTCGGAAGGTGGCAGAGCCAGTCACCTGCAGTGGAAGGTGGCAGCGCCAGTCACCTGCGGTGGAAGGTGGCAGCGCCAGTCACCTGCAGTGGAAGGTGGCAGCGCCAGTCACCTGCAGTGGAAGGTGGCAGCGCCAGTTATCTGTGGTGGAAGGTGGCAGAGCCAGTCACCTGCAGTGGAAGGTGGCAGCGCCAGTCACCTGCAGTGGAAGGTGGCAGCGCCAGTCACCTGCAGAGGAAGGTGGCAGCGCCAGTCACCTGCAGTGGAAGGTGGCAGCGCCAGTCACCTGCAGTGGAAGGTGGCAGCGCCAGTCACTTGCGGTGGAAGGTGGCAGCGGCAGTCACCTGCAGTGGAAGGTGGCAGCGGCAGTCACCTGCAGTGGAAGGTGGCAGCGCCAGTCACCTGCAGTGGAAGGTGGCAGCGCCAGTCATCTGCAGTGGAAGGTGGCAGCGCCAGTCACCTGCAGTGGAAGGTGGCAGAGCCAGTCACCTGCAGTGGAAGGTGGCAGCGCCAGTCACCTGCAGTGGAAGGTGGCAGCGCCAGTCGGAAGGTGGCAGAGCCAGTCACCTGCAGTGGAAGGTGGCAGCGCCAGTCACCTGCAGTGGAAGGTGGCAGCGCCAGTCGGAAGGTGGCAGAGCCAGTCACCTGCAGTGGAAGGTGGCAGCGCCAGTCACCTGCAGTGGAAGGTGGCAGAGCCAGTCACCAGCAGTGGAAGGTGGCAGCGCCAGTCACCTGCAGTGGAAGGTGGCAGCGCCAGTCACCTGCAGTGGAAGGTGGCAGCGCCAGTCGGAAGGTGGCAGCGCCAGTCACCTGCAGTGGAAGGTGGCAGCGCCAGTCACCTGCAGTGGAAGGTGGCAGCGCCAGTCGGAAGGTGGCAGAGCCAGTCACCTGCAGTGGAAGGTGGCAGCGCCAGTCGGAAGGTGGCAGAGCCAGTCACCTGCAGTGGAAGGTGGCAGAGCCAGTCACCTGCGGTGGAAGGTGGCAGAGCCAGTCACCTGCAGTGGAAGGTGGCAGCGCCAGTCGGAAGGTGGCAGAGCCAGTCACCTGCAGTGGAAGGTTGCAGAGCCAGTCACCTGCAGTGGAGGGTGGCAGCGCCAGTCACCTGCGGTGGAAGGTGGCAGAGCCAGTCACCTGCAGTGGAAGGTGGCAGCGCCAGTCACCTGCAGTGGAAGGTGGCAGCGCCAGTCGGAAGGTGGCAGCGCCAGTCACCTGCAGTGGAAGGTGGCAGCGCCAGTCGGAAGGTGGCAGCGCCTGTCACCTGCAGTGGAAGGTGGCAGCGCCAGTCGGAAGGTGGCAGCGCCAGTCACCTGCAGTGGAAGGTGGCAGCGCCAGTCACCTGCAGTGGAAGGTGGCAGCGCCAGTCACCTGCAGTGGAAGGTGGCAGCGCCAGTAACCTGCAGTGGAAGGTGGCAGCGCCAGTAACCTGCAGTGGAAGGTGGCAGCGCCAGTCACCTGCAGTGGAAGGTGGCAGCGCCAGTCACCTGCAGTGGAAGGTGGCAGCGCCAGTCACCTGCAGTGGAAGGTGGCAGAGCCAGTCGGAAGGTGGCAGAGCCAGTCGGAAGGTGGCAGAGCCAGTCGGAAGGTGGCAGAGCCAGTCACCTGCAGTGGAAGGTGGCAGCGCCAGTCACCTGCAGTGGAAGGTGGCAGAGCCAGTCACCTGCGGTGGAAGGTGGCAGAGACAGTCACCTGCAGTGGAAGGTGGCAGAGCCAGTCACCTGCGGTGGAAGGTGGCAGAGCCAGTCACCTGCAGTGGAAGGTGGCAGCGCCAGTCACCTGCAGTGGAAGGTGGCAGAGCCAGTCACCTGCGGTGGAAGGTGGCAGAGCCAGTCACCTGCGGTGGAAGGTGGCAGAGCCAGTCACCTGTAGTGGAAGGTGGCAGCGCCAGTCACCTGCAGTGGAAGGTGGCAGAGCCAGTCACCTGCGGTGGAAGGTGGCAGCGCCAGTCACCTGCAGTGGAAGGTGGCAGCGCCAGTCACCTGCAGTGGAAGGTGGCAGCGCCAGTCGGAAGGTGGCAGCGCCAGTCACCTGCAGTGGAAGGTGGCAGCGCCAGTCGGAAGGTGGCAGAGCCAGTCACCTGCAGTGGAAGGTGGCAGCGCCAGTCACCTGCAGTGGAAGGTGGCAGAGCCAGTCACCTGCAGTGGAAGGTGGCAGCGCCAGTCACCTGCAGTGGAAGGTGGCAGCGCCAGTCACCTGCAGTGGAAGGTGGCAGCGCCAGTCGGAAGGTGGCAGCGCCAGTCAACTGCAGTGGAAGGTGGCAGCGCCAGTCACCTGCAGTGGAAGGTGGCAGCGCCAGTCGGAAGGTGGCAGAGCCAGTCACCTGCAGTGGAAGGTGGCAGCGCCAGTCGGAAGGTGGCAGAGCCAGTCACCTGCAGTGGAAGGTGGCAGAGCCAGTCACCTGCGGTGGAAGGTGGCAGAGCCAGTCACCTGCAGTGGAAGGTGGCAGCGCCAGTCGGAAGGTGGCAGAGCCAGTCACCTGCAGTGGAAGGTGGCAGAGCCAGTCACCTGCAGTGGAAGGTGGCAGCGCCAGTCACCTGCGGTGGAAGGTGGCAGAGCCAGTCACCTGCGGTGGAAGGTGGCAGAGCCAGTCACCTGCGGTGGAAGGTGGCAGAGCCAGTCACCTGCAGTAGAAGGTGGCAGCGCCAGTCACCTGCAGTGGAAGGTGGCAGCGCCAGTCGGAAGGTGGCAGCGCCAGTCACCTGCAGTGGAAGGTGGCAGCGCCAGTCGGAAGGTGGCAGCGCCAGTCACCTGCAGTGGAAGGTGGCAGCGCCAGTCACCTGCAGTGGAAGGTGGCAGCGCCAGTCACCTGCAGTGGAAGGTGGCAGCGCCAGTAACCTGCAGTGGAAGGTGGCAGCGCCAGTCACCTGTAGTGGAAGGTGGCAGCGCCAGTCACCTGTAGTGGAAGGTGGCAGAGCCAGTCGGAAGGTGGCAGAGCCAGTCGGAAGGTGGCAGAGCCAGTCGGAAGGTGGCAGTCACCTGCAGTGGAAGGTGGCAGCGCCAGTCACCTGCAGTGGAAGGTGGCAGAGCCAGTCACCTGCGGTGGAAGGTGGCAGAGCCAGTCACCTGCAGTGGAAGGTGGCAGAGCCAGTCACCTGCAGTGGAAGGTGGCAGCGCCAGTCGGAAGGTGGCAGAGCCAGTCACCTGCAGTGGAAGGTGGCAGCGCCAGTCACCTGCAGTGGAAGGTGGCAGAGCCAGTCACCTGCAGTGGAAGGTGGCAGCGCCAGTCACCTGCAGTGGAAGGTGGCAGCGCCAGTCACCTGCAGTGGAAGGTGGCAGCGCCAGTCGGAAGGTGGCAGCGCCAGTCACCTGCAGTGGAAGGTGGCAGCGCCAGTCACCTGCAGTGGAAGGTGGCAGCGCCAGTTGGAAGGTGGCAGAGCCAGTCACCTGCAGTGGAAGGTGGCAGCGCCAGTCGGAAGGTGGCAGAGCCAGTCACCTGCAGTGGAAGGTGGCAGCGCCAGTCACCTGCAGTGGAAGGTGGCAGAGCCAGTCACCTGCAGTGGAAGGTGGCAGCGCCAGTCACCTGCAGTGGAAGGTGGCAGCGCCAGTCACCTGCAGTGGAAGGTGGCAGCGCCAGTCGGAAGGTGGCAGCGCCAGTCACCTGCAGTGGAAGGTGGCAGCGCCAGTCACCTGCAGTGGAAGGTGGCAGCGCCAGTCACCTGCAGTGGAAGGTGGCAGCGCCAGTTGGAAGGTGGCAGAGCCAGTCACCTGCAGTGGAAGGTGGCAGCGCCAGTCGGAAGGTGGCAGAGCCAGTCACCTGCGGTGGAAGGTGGCAGAGCCAGTCACCTGCAGTGGAAGGTGGCAGCGCCAGTCGGAAGGTGGCAGAGCCAGTCACCTGCAGTGGAAGGTGGCAGAGCCAGTCACCTGCAGTGGAAGGTGGCAGCGCCAGTCACCTGCGGTGGAAGCCAGTCACCTGCAGTGGAAGGTGGCAGAGCCAGTCACCTGCAGTGGAAGGTGGCAGCGCCAGTCACCTGCGGTGGAAGGTGGCAGAGCCAGTCACCTGCGGTGGAAGGTGGCAGAGCCAGTCACCTGCGGTGGAAGGTGGCAGAGCCAGTCACCTGCAGTAGAAGGTGGCAGCGCCAGTCACCTGCAGTGGAAGGTGGCAGCGCCAGTCGGAAGGTGGCAGCGCCAGTCACCTGCAGTGGAAGGTGGCAGCGCCAGTCGGAAGGTGGCAGCGCCAGTCACCTGCAGTGGAAGGTGGCAGCGCCAGTCGGAAGGTGGCAGCGCCAGTCACCTGCGGTGGAAGGTGGCAGAGCCAGTCACCCGCGGTGGAAGGTGGCAGAGCCAGTCACCTGCAGTGGAAGGTGGCAGCGCCAGTCACCGTTATCATATTTGTGCAAATTCAAGGGCCAAATTCAATACTTTTTTCAGTCATTTTTAAATATATATATATTTATTTTTTTTATACCTAAAGGGGTGCTAAAATTCAAATATCAAAAAGCTAAATTACATCGCTTTTTAGAGCTTTTTAGAGTTGACCACCAGCTTTAAACACTGTGCATGTTAGAGTAACCCCTTACTGTTTACTAGTGTCTGCTCTGCTTACATGACCTCATCGTTCTCCACCTTCCTATGAGATACACAAGTTACAGTATAATGCAGTAGAAGTAGTAGTGTAGAGGAAGGGGAGGAGACAGATTAAATCATCATTTTTTAAGCCTTTTAGACAATTGAACGGGGCATGGTAGTAGGTGCACCGGTTTGAGTGTGTCAAGAACTGCAACGCTGCTGGGTCTTTCACGCTCAACAGTTTCCCGTGTTGTATCAAGAATGGTCCACCACCCAAAGGACATCCAGCCAACTTGACACGTCTGTGGGAAGCGTTGGAGTCAACATTAGCCAGCGTCCCTGTGAAACACTTTAGACACCTTGTATAGTCCATGCCCCGACGAATTGAGGCTGTTCTGAGGGCAACTCAATATTAGGAAGGTGTTCTTAAGGTATGTATGGTATACTTAGTGTACATCTTCATGGTATCTTCTGTGTTCTGCCACTAGAGAGCACTGTTGTGCAACACAAGAATAGCCTATACACAAACAGCTACTACACTGTTGCTCATTTCTCCATATTGGCCAACAGGAGTTCACTGCAGACAGAGAGACAATGTAATTAGACACTGTTGCATCGGAAAAGCTAATAAATGTATGTTCTGCAATTCATCCTTTTGCTATGCCACACACCCCTTGGTTACTGTTGCTACCTCGGTCAACATTTTCCTGAGAAGCTCAAGTAAAGCTCAAGCTCAATTCCTGGGAAGCTCATTTGGTCCGTTTCAAGAAAAAGTTGATTAAGGATGACAAGGAAAAATCACC
>NC_092170.1:40466237-40551237 GCF_045791955.1 Oncorhynchus clarkii lewisi
TGTGTGTGTGTGTGTGTGTGTGTGTGTGTGTGTGTGTGTGTGTGAGTGTATGCGTCTGTGTGTGTGTGTGTGTGTGTGTGTGTGTGTGTGTGTGTGTGTGTGTGTGCGTTTGGAGGTTTTGATCAGATAAGACGGAACTCAAAAACTTCTCAGGAGAAATGCACACCCTGTTTGCTTTTCTAAGTAACTCAACAGAACATCCCACGTTGGACATTGTGAAGACTAAAACCCCACAACTTGTGGAGATCACAGCTTGTTCGAAATGCTCTACAGGAACCACATGACCTCGTTATGTTATTAACTTGTTATTATGACCCGTTGCACTGACAAAACGTGTTTCATAACGTGGGCTATTGAACAGCAGACCAAGAAAAGTTGATTTCCTGGCTCGATAGCGATGGAATTTAGTCTTCCGAGTGTTTTTATCATCTTTCCTTTAAAACAGGCAGAAGATTTTCATAAACATAAACATGCCACCAAGAGAGAACGTTCGCTAAAGTATTATTTGAGAATATACACGACAGATTAGAGAGATACTACCACCTATGGCTGCAAACATTGAGGCAGTTTATTCAATAGTTTTTTATATGACCTTTATTTAACCAGTTAAGAACAAATTCTTATTTTACAATGACGGTCTAGGAACAGTGGGTTAACTGCCTGGTCAGGGGCAGAACGACAGATTTGTACCTTGTCAGCTCGGGGATTCGATGCAGCAACCTTTCAGTTACTGGCCCAACACTCTAACCACTAGGCTACCTGCCTCCTCTACACTCTAACCACTAGGTTACCTGCCTCCTCTAACCACTAGGTTACCTGCCGCCTCTAACCACTAGGTTACCTGCCGCCTCTACACTCTAACCACTAGTCTACCTACCACCTCTACACTCTAACCACTAGGCTACCTGCCGCCTCTACACTCTAACCACTAGGTTACCTGCCTCCTCTACACTCTAACCACTAGGTTACCTGCCTCCTCTACACTCTAACCACTAGGCTACCTGCCGCCTCTACACTCTAACCACTAGGCTACCTGCCTCCTCTACACTCTAACCACTAGGCTACCTGCCTCCTCTACACTCTAACCACTAGGCTACCTGCCGCCTTCTACACTCTAACCACTAGGCTACCTGCCGCCTCTACACTCTAACCACTAGGCTACCTGCCACCTCTACACTCTAACCACTAGGCTACCTGCCTCCTAAAACACTCTAACCACTAGGCTACCTGCCGCCTCTACACTCTAACCACTAGGCTACCTGCCTCCTCTACACTCTAACCACTAGGATGCCTGCCTCCTCTACACTCTAACCACTAGGCTACCTGCCTCCTCTACACTCTAACCACTAGGCTACCTGCCTCCTCTACACTCTAACCACTAGGCTACCTGCCTCCTCTCCACTCTAACCACTAGGCTACCTGCCTCCTCTACACTCTAACCACTAGGCTACCTGCCTCCTCTACACTCTAACCACTAGGTTACCTGCCGTCTCTACACTCTAACCACTAGGCTACCTGCCTCCTCTCCACTCTAACCACTAGGCTACCTGCCTCCTCTACACTCTAACCACTAGGTTACCTGCCGTCTCTACACTCTAACCACTAGGCTACCTGCCTCCTCTCCACTCTAACCACTAGGCTACCTGCCTCCTCTACACTCTAACCACTAGGCTACCTGCCTCCTCTCCACTCTAACCACTAGGCTACCTGCCTCCTCTACACTCTAACCACTAGGCTACCTGCCGCCTTCTACACTCTAACCACTAGGCTACCTGCCGCCTCTACACTCTAACCACTAGGTTACCTGCCTCCTCTACACTCTAACCACTAGGTTACCTGCCTCCTCTACACTCTAACCACTAGGCTACCTGCCGCCTCTACACTCTAACCACTAGGCTACCTGCCTCCTCTACACTCTAACCACTAGGCTACCTGCCTCCTCTACACTCTAACCACTAGGCTACCTGCCGCCTTCTACACTCTAACCACTAGGCTACCTGCCGCCTCTACACTCTAACCACTAGGCTACCTGCCACCTCTACACTCTAACCACTAGGCTACCTGCCTCCTAAAACACTCTAACCACTAGGCTACCTGCCGCCTCTACACTCTAACCACTAGGCTACCTGCCTCCTCTACACTCTAACCACTAGGATGCCTGCCTCCTCTACACTCTAACCACTAGGCTACCTGCCTCCTCTACACTCTAACCACTAGGCTACCTGCCTCCTCTACACTCTAACCACTAGGCTACCTGCCTCCTCTCCACTCTAACCACTAGGCTACCTGCCTCCTCTACACTCTAACCACTAGGCTACCTGCCTCCTCTACACTCTAACCACTAGGTTACCTGCCGTCTCTACACTCTAACCACTAGGCTACCTGCCTCCTCTCCACTCTAACCACTAGGCTACCTGCCTCCTCTACACTCTAACCACTAGGCTACCTGCCTCCTCTCCACTCTAACCACTAGGCTACCTGCCTCCTCTACACTCTAACCACTAGGCTACCTGCCGCCTTCTACACTCTAACCACTAGGATGCCTGCCTCCTCTACACTCTAACCACTAGGTTACCTGCCGTCTCTACACTCTAACCACTAGGCTACCTGCCTCCTCTCCACTCTAACCACTAGGCTACCTGCCTCCTCTCCACTCTAACCACTAGGCTACCTGCCTCCTCTACACTCTAACCACTAGGCTACCTGCCGCCTTCTACACTCTAACCACTAGGCTACCTGCCGCCTCTACACTCTAACCACTAGGCTACCTGCCACCTCTACACTCTAACCACTAGGCTACCTGCCTCCTCTACACTCTAACCACTAGGCTACCTGCCGCCTCTACACTCTAACCACTAGGCTACCTGCCTCCTCTACACTCTAACCACTAGGATGCCTGCCTCCTCTACACTCTAACCACTAGGCTACCTGCCTCCTCTACACTCTAACCACTAGGCTACCTGCCTCCTCTACACTCTAACCACTAGGCTACCTGCCTCCTCTCCACTCTAACCACTAGGCTACCTGCCTCCTCTACACTCTAACCACTAGGCTACCTGCCTCCTCTACACTCTAACCACTAGGTTACCTGCCGTCTCTACACTCTAACCACTAGGCTACCTGCCGCTCCTATGAAATAAAATAAAGGTGACATGTTAGGCTACACATCATAACGTATAGTGATGCAAAACATTACACAGTAGCCAAATAGCAAAATAAAATTAATTTGAATGAACGTGAAATTGGTTTTCAATATCATTTACAGTTAATTTATATAGGCCTATATTGTAGGTAGGCTATTTCTCTTTTAATGCAGTCATCTCGGTTTCCATTTAAAGCCTATTTTTAGCCTTTTGCTTGTTTGTAACAATCCTGGAGTTATCGGCGGTCACGTAGATACAGATAAACAATGTGATTCTACGTTTAGGAGAGATCTCCTGTGCATAAAAAGTACTCGGAAGGGCAAAAAAACCTTCTAACGAAGCACTTAGCTGTTCAAATCAAATTGTATTAGTCACATGTGTCGAATACAACAGGTGTTAAAGTGAAATGTTTACTTACGATCTATCCAACTATGCAGTTTAAAAAATAATAATACGGAAAACAATAAGAAATAAAAGTAACAAGTAATTAAAGAGCAGCAGTAAAATAACAATAGCGAGAGTATAATTTTTAGGGCCTTCCTCTGACACCGCCTGGTATAGAGGTCCAGGATGGCAGGGAGCTTGGCCCCAGTGATGTACTGGGCTGTTCGCACTACCCTCTGTAGTGCCTTGCGGTCAAAGGCTGAGCAATCGCCGTACCAGGCAGTGATGCAACCGGTCAGGATGCTCTCGATGGTGCAGCTGTAGAACCTTTTGAGGATCTGAGGATCCATGACAAATCTTTTCAGTCTCCTGAGGGGGAATAGGTTTTGTCTTGCCCTCCTCACGACTGTCTTGGTGTGCTTGGACTATGTTAGTTCATTGGTGATGTGGACACCAAGGAACTTGAAGCTCTCAACCTGCTCCACTGCAGCCCCGTCAATGAGAATGGGGGCGTCCTCGGTCCTCTTTTTCCTGTCGTCTACAATCATCTCCTTTGTCTTGATCACGTTGAAGGAGAGGTTGTTGTCCTGGCGCCACACGGCCAGGTCTCTGACCTCCTCCCTATAGGCTGTCTCGTCGTTGATCAGGCCAACCACAGTTGTGTCACCGGCAAACTTAATGATGGTGTTGGAGTCGTGCCTGGCCGTGCAGTCATGAGTGAACAAGGAGTACAGGAGTGGACTGAGCACGCATCCCTGAGGGGCCCTTGTGTTGAGGATCAGCGTGGCAGATGCGTTGTTACCTACCCTTACCACCTGGGGGCAGCCCATCAGGAAGTCCAGGATCCAATTACAGAGGGAGGTGTTTAGTTCCAGGGTCCTACATAGGTGTTCCTTTTGTCCAGGTGGGAAAGGGCAGTGTAGAGTGCAATAGAGAATGATCATCTGTGGACCTGTTCGGGCAGTATACACATTGGAGTGGGTCTAGGGTGTCTGGGATAATGGTGTTGATGTGAGCCATGACCAGCCATACGAAGCGCTTCATGGCTACAGACCAGGGTGCTATGGTCGGTAGTTGTTTAGGCAGGTTACCTTAGTGTTCTTGGGCACAAGCACTATGGTGGTCTGCTTAATTCATGTTGGTATTACAGACTCGGACAGGGAGAGGTTGAAAATGTCAGTGAAGACACTTGCAGTTGGTCAGCGCATGCTCGCAGTGCACGTCCTGGTAATCCGTCTGGCCCTGCGGCCTTGAGAATGTTGACCTGTTTAAATGTCTTACTCACATCGGCTGCGGAGAGCGTGATCACACAGTCGTCCAGAACAGCTGGTGCTCTTATGCATGTTTCAGTGTTGCTTGCCTCGAAGCGAGCATATAAGTTATTAAGCTTGTCTGGTAGGTTTGTGTCACTGGGCAGCTCCCTGCTGGGCTTCCCTTTGTAGTCTGTAATGGATTGCAAGCCCTGACACATCCGACGAGCGTCAGAGCCGGTGTAGTACGATTAGATCTTAGTCTTGTATTGACGTTATGCCTTTTTGATGGTTCGTAGGAGGGCATAGAGGGATTTCTTATAAGCTTCCGAGTTAGAGTCCCACTCCCTGAAAGCAGCAGCTCTAGCTTTTAGCCCAGTGCTGATGTTGTCTGTAATCCATGGCTTCTGGTTGGGGTCACTGTGGGGACGAAGTCATCAAGGCACTTATTGATGAAGCCAATGACTGATGTGGTGTACTCCTCAATACCATCGGAGGAATCTCGAAACATATTCCAGTCAGTGCTGTCAAACAGTCCTGTAGCTTAGCATCTGCTTCATCTGACCAGTTTTTTTATTGATCTCGTCACTGGAGCTTCCTGCTTTAATTTTTGCTTTTAAGTAGGATAGAATTATGGTCAATTATGGTTCTAACAGTGGTCCGAGACAGGCTTTAGATTACGAGTGTTTTCAAGTGCAACGTTAATAACGTCTGTTTGTGTGTGTTTGTGTGATTGTGTGTGTGTGTGAGTGTGTACACAAACACACACACACTCTTATTGAGTCTTTCATCTCTCCACTTCTGTCTGTTTTGAGGGGCATATCATCTCTGGAAAGCTAATAAAAGAGCAGAAATATAAACCATCTGTCTCTCTCCCACAGCAGTAATATAAATCTACCAGCTTTCCGGCTTCAGCTCCTTATTTCCAGCTCCTTATGTTCAGCTCCTTATTTCCAGTTTCTTATTTCCAGCTCCTTATTTCCAGGTCCATATTTCCAGCTCCTTATTTTCAGCTCCTTATTTCCAGCTCCTTATTTCCAGGTCCATATTTTACTCCAGCTCCTTATTTTACTCCAGCTCCTTATTTCCAGCTCCTTATTTTCAGCTCCTTATTTTACTCCAGCTCCTTATTTCCAGCTCCTTATTTCCAGCTCCTTATTTTACTCCAGCTCCTATTTCCCCATCAGAGACCATGCAGTCTAAACGACGGTGCAGTGAAACACATCATTCCCTGAGATGATGACTTTTCAATGCAATTCAATTTTGTTAATACTTTTCAGTGTTGCTGGAAAGCAAATGCTCTTCACAAACAACAAGAAAAGAAAAGCTTAAGTTTAGAAGATTGAGAAACATTATTTTGGCTCGTCATTGGTACTGTTATAGTGGAGTATTGGATTGATTTGAATTTATGCTGTGGTTAATCTTTAAATTCAAATAAATTCTAGATGCATGAAAAAAAAATGACACATCGCCACTTGGCCCATCTCAATGCATCAATGATGTTCTGTGAATGTGTGCTGACCCCTTGACACATTCACACTCAGCCCTGCCAACACAACCGCCTGTTACAGAACCGTACCAATATACTCCCTCAGTGCCGCGAAAAAAAAAGAAAAAAAAATCTTCATTCACAACGTGTCTGATCATAATTTTGCTTAAAATACTAATTTTCCATCTACAGAAGGTTGGAAGGATGAACTCCTGTGGTGTTGTTGAGTTCAGTTAGTGTGTCGGTTGTGGCTGATGGTCGAGCAGTGCAGATCTATGATCAAAGCCATTGAATGGAGAGTGAGACGCAACCCACCAGTGAGACGCAACCCACCCACCTATCCTCTCTATCATGTTAGAACTATGGGCACTGACGTGGACTTCATCTCCTAACCCAGTGGGGGCTTTTCAAAACCTCTCCTCAGGGACACTCGGTCGTTCCATGCATTTTAACTATTCCTGAGCTACTGTACCACACCTGATTCAACTTGTCAACTAATTATCACGACCTTGATTAGTAATCAGGTGAGCTAGTCCAGGGATATTAGTAAGCAGGTGAGCCAGTCCAGGGATATTAGCAATCAGGTGAGCTAGTCCAGGGATATTAGTAATCAGGTGAGGTAGTTCAGGGATATTAGTAATCAGGTGAGCTAGTCCAGGGATATTAGTAATCAGGTGAGCTAGTCCAGGGATATTAGTAATCAGGTGAGCTAGTCCAGGGATATTAGTAATCAGGTGAGCTAGTCCAGGGATATTAGTAATCAGGTGAGCTAGTCCAGGGATATTAGTAACCAGGTGAGCTAGTCCAGGGATATTAGTAACCAGGTGAGCTAGTCCAGGGATATTAGTAATCAGGTGAGCTAGTCCAGGGATATTAGTAATCAGGTGAGCTAGTCCAGGGATATTAGTAATCAGGTGAGCTAGTTCAGGGATATTAGTAATCAGGTGAGCTAGTCCAGGGATATTAGTAATCAGGTGAGCTAGTCCAGGGATATTAGTAATCAGGTGAGCTAGTCCAGGGATATTAGTAATCAGGTGAGCCAGTCCAGGGATATTACTAATCAGGTGAGCTAGTCCAGGGATATTAGTAATCAGGTGAGCTAGTCCAGGGATATTAGTAATCAGGTGAGCTAGTCCAGGGATATTACTAATCAGGTGAGCCAGTTCAGGGATATTAGTAATCAGGTGAGCCAGTTCAGGGATATTAGTAATCAGGTGAGCTAGTTCAGGGATATTAGTAATCAGGTGAGCCAGTCCAGGGATATTAGTAATCAGGTGAGCCAGTTCAGGGATATTAGTAATCAGGTGAGCCAGTTCAGGGATATTAGTAATCAGGTGAGCTAGTCCAGGGATATTAGTATATTAGTAATCAGGTGAGCTAGTCCAGGAATATTAGTATATTAGTAATCAGGTGAGCTAGTCCAGGAATATTAGTAATCAGGTGAGCTAGTCCAGGGATATTAGTATATTAGTAATCAGGTGAGCTAGTCCAGGGATATTAGTAATCAGGTGAGCTAGTCCAGGGATATTAGTATATTAGTAATCAGGTGAGCTAGTCCAGGAATATTAGTATATTAGTAATCAGGTGAGCTAGTCCAGGAATATTAGTAATCAGGTGAGCCAGTTCAGGGATATTAGTAATCAGGTGAGCCAGTTCAGGGATATTAGTAATCAGGTGAGCCAGTTCAGGGATATTAGTAATCAGGTGAGCCAGTTCAGGGATATTAGTAATCAGGTGAGCCAGTTCAGGGATACAACAAAACTGTGAAACATCTGGGGGTCCCGAGGAGAGGTTTGAAAACCGTTGGCCTATCCCACACTGTCTGCTGTATATCACAAGTCTCCTTGGCCCTGAAGGTTGTCTCAGTGGACCTTCCACCATCTTCTTGGTCAACTCCTCCTCAAGGTCATAGTTCACCATCAGGTCATGGTTCACTCTGGTCACAACATCAACAATAAAATAAAAAGGGGAAGGGAACAGTTGTTTTCCTACTGTTAAGGAGTATTTTGGTCCTAGACTTGATGCTCCGATACCGCTGGCCAAAAAACAGTCTTTGACTGGAGTCTTTGACAATTTTTTGGGCCTTCCTCTGACACGCCTAGTATATACAGTATGGGGTCACTTAGAAATGTCCCTGTTTTTTAAAGAAAAAAAATAATAATTTTGTCCATTAAAATAACATCAAATTGATCAGAAATACAGTGTAGACATTGTTATTGTTATAAATGACTATTGTAGCTGGAACCTACTCCCTTCACAGACCAATGCAAACTGGCTCTAACCAGAATAGAAAGAGGAGTGGGAGGCCCCGGTGCACAACTGAGAACAAGTACATTAGAGTGTCTACTTTGAGAAACAGACTCCTCGCAAGTACTCAACTGGCAGCTTCATTAATGTTTTATCATACAATCGATAAACTTACACAAACGCTTGGATTGCTTTCGCTGTAAAACATAATTTCTAAATCTGACACGACAGGTGGATTAACAAAAGGCTAAGCTGTGTTTTGTTATATTACACTAGTGGGCTGTTCTGCTGCCTTCTCTGTGGGGGTGGCCAACTCTCTAGTGGGCTGTTCTGCTGGCTTCTCTGTGGGGGTGGCCAACTCTCTAGTGGGCTGTTCTGCTGGCTTCTCTGTGGGGGTGGCCAACTCTCTAGTGGGCTGTTCTGCTGGCTTCTCTGTGGGGGTGGCCAACTCTCTAGTGGGCTGTTCTGCTGGCTTCTCTGTGGGGGTGGCCAACTCTCTAGTGGGCTGTTCTGCTGGCTTCTCTGTGGGGGTGGCCAACTCTCTAGTGGGCTGTTCTGCTGGCTTCTCTGTGGGGGTGGCCAACTCTCTAGTGGGCTGTTCTGCTGGCTTCTCTGTGGGGGTGGCCAACTCTCTAGTGGGCTGTTCTGCTGGCTTCTCTGTGGGGGTGGCCAACTCTCTAGTGAGCTGTTCTGCTGGCTTCTCTGTGGGGGTGGCCAACTCTCTAGTGAGCTGTTCTGCTGGCTTCTCTGTGGGGGTGGCCAACTCTCTAGTGGGCTGTTCTGCTGGCTTCTCTGTGGGGGTGGCCAACTCTCTAGTGAGCTGTTCTGCTGGCTTCTCTGTGGGGGTGGCCAACTCTCTAGTGAGCTGTTCTGCTGGCTTCTCTGTGGGGGTGGCCAACTCTCTAGTGGGCTGTTCTGCTGGCTTCTCTGTGGGGGTGGCCAACTCTCTAGTGGGCTGTTCTGCTGGCTTCTCTGTGGGGGTGGCCAACTCTCTAGTGGGCTGTTCTGCTGCCTTCTTTGTGGGGGTGGCCAACTCTCTAGTGGGCTGTTCTGCTGGCTTCTCTGCGGGGGTGGCCAACTCTCTAGTGGGCTGTTCTGCTGCCTTCTCTGCGGGGGTGGCCAACTCTCTAGTGGGCTGTTCTGCTGCCTTCTCTGTGGGGGTGGCCAACTCTCTAGTGGGCTGTTCTGCTGGCTTCTCTGTGGGGGTGGCCAACTCTCTAGTGGGCTGTTCTGCTGGCTTCTCTGCGGGGGTGGCCAACTCTCTAGTGGGCTGTTCTGCTGGCTTCTCTGTGGGGGTGGCCAACTCTCTAGTGGGCTGTTCTGCTGCCTTCTTTGTGGGGGTGGCCAACTCTCTAGTGGGCTGTTCTGCTGGCTTCTCTGTGGGGGTGGCCAACTCTCTAGTGAGCTGTTCTGCTGGCTTCTCTGTGGGGGTGGCCAACTCTCTAGTGGGCTGTTCTGCTGGCTTCTCTGCGGGGGTGGCCAACTCTCTAGTGGGCTGTTCTGCTGCCTTCTCTGCGGGGGTGGCCAACTCTCTAGTGGGCTGTTCTGCTGCCTTCTCTGTGGGGGTGGCCAACTCTCTAGTGGGCTGTTCTGCTGGCTTCTCTGTGGGGGTGGCCAACTCTCTAGTGGGCTGTTCTGCTGGCTTCTCTGTGGGGGTGGCCAACTCTCTAGTGAGCTGTTCTGCTGGCTTCTCTGTGGGGGTGGCCAACTCTCTAGTGGGCTGTTCTGCTGGCTTCTCTGTGGGGGTGGCCAACTCTCTAGTGAGCTGTTCTGCTGGCTTCTCTGTGGGGGTGGCCAACTCTCTAGTGAGCTGTTCTGCTGGCTTCTCTGTGGGGGTGGCCAACTCTCTAGTGAGCTGTTCTGCTGGCTTCTCTGTGGGGGTGGCCAACTCTCTAGTGAGCTGTTCTGCTGGCTTCTCTGTGGGGGTGGCCAACTCTCTAGTGGGCTGTTCTGCTGGCTTCTCTGCGGGGGTGGCCAACTCTCTAGTGGGCTGTTCTGCTGCCTTCTCTGCGGGGGTGGCCAACTCTCTAGTGGGCTGTTCTGCTGCCTTCTCTGTGGGGGTGGCCAACTCTCTAGTGGGCTGTTCTGCTGGCTTCTCTGTGGGGGTGGCCAACTCTCTAGTGGGCTGTTCTGCTGGCTTCTCTGTGGGGGTGGCCACCTCTCTAGTGGGCTGTTCTGCTGGCTTCTCTGTGGGGGTGGCCAACTCTCTAGTGGGCTGTTCTGCTGGCTTCTCTGTGGGGGTGGCCAACTCTCTAGTGGGCTGTTCTGCTGGCTTCTCTGTGGGGGTGGCCAACTCTCTAGTGAGCTGTTCTGCTGGCTTCTCTGTGGGGGTGGCCAACTCTCTAGTGGGCTGTTCTGCTGGCTTCTCTGTGGGGGTGGCCAACTCTCTAGTGAGCTGTTCTGCTGGCTTCTCTGTGGGGGTGGCCAACTCTCTAGTGGGCTGTTCTGCTGGCTTCTCTGTGGGGGTGGCCAACTCTCTAGTGGGCTGTTCTGCTGGCTTCTCTGTGGGGGTGGCCAACTCTCTAGTGGGCTGTTCTGCTGGCTTCTTTGTGGGGGTGGCCAACTCTCTAGTGGGCTGTTCTGCTGGCTTCTTTGTGGGGGTGGCCAACTCTCTAGTGAGCTGTTCTGCTGGCTTCTCTGTGGGGGTGGCCAACTCTCTAGTGGGCTGTTCTGCTGGCTTCTTTGTGGGGGTGGCCAACTCTCTAGTGGGTTGTTCTCTGTCACACGCAATCCCCCTCAATCTCTCCTCCAGCAGTATGATCCTCTCCTCTAGTGCTCTGTTCTTCTCCTGCTCCTGCTCTTTCTCCTGTTGAAGTTGTGTCACCACTGTCCAGAGTGTAGATATGTCTCTCTCCACCTCCAGTTCTCTGGGTCTGGTTAAGGGGGTGTTGTTGTGCTGGACTGTTGTCTGGGTCTGTGCTGACTGGAGTGTAATCACCTGCTGTTCCAGCTCCACCTGCCTTACCTCCAGCTGGGTAAATGTATCCTTCATTTCAATGAGAGGGTAGTACTCTGTGCTGGGAGGTTGACTTTCTGCTGGGGGTGGCTCGTCTGTGGGGTTATGTAATGAAGAGGTCTGGTCTGACCCGCTCGGGGTTGGGGTATCTTTCTCAAGGGAGAGCTTCTCCTGCTGGGCAAATTTTTTGATTAGGTGAAAGTCCAGCTGAAACTGTTTGGGGTTACCCTGTACCTTTACTGTTCCAGACTTATAGAGATGTAGATTAGCTGACTCAGAGTCCTCGTTGTCAAGTATCCTGAGTTTCCACCCCTTGTTAATTTAACTTCTTGAGTGTAGGGGGCAGGATTTTCGTTTTTGGCTAACAAAAAAAAACATACCCATTTGAACCTGCCTATTTCTCAGGCCCAGAAACTAGAATATGCATATAATTGTCAGATTAGGATAGAAAACACTCTAAAGTTTCCAAACTGTCAAAATATTGTCTGAATATAACAGAACTGAAATTGCAGGTGAAAACCTGAGGAAAATTAAACCAGGAAGTGCTGTTTTTCCTGAAAGTTCTGTTCCATTGGATGCCTTGCCTCCATTTAAAGGGATATCAACCAGATTCCTTTTCCTATAGACATAGGACATAGTTAGACATAGTTTCAGGCTTTTATTTTGAAAAATGAGCGAGAAAGATATCGGGTCAGTGGAGAGCTTGGTGTTCGAGTTTTGCTTTGCTTGCAGCCATTGTCTCTCCCTCTCCAATTGAAAAAGCGACAGTCCCGGTTGATATATTATCGATTATATATTTTAAAAACAACCTGAGGATTGATTATAAAAAACGTTTGACATGTTTTTGTCTGCGATGTCGTGACTGCTCGAGCCTGTGGATTTCTGAACATTACGCGCCAAACAAATGGAGGTATTTTGGATATAAAAATAATCTTTATGGAACAAAAGGAACATTTCTGTAACTGGGAGTCTCGTGAGTGCAAACATCTGAAGATCATCAAAGGTAAGCGATTTAATCTATTGCTTTTCTGACTTTCATGACCAATCTACTTGGCTGCTAGTGTTTGTAATATTTTGTCTACTGAGAGAGATGTTCTTACATAAACGCTTGGTATCCTTTCGCCGAAAAGCTGTATTGAAATCTGACACGCCAGGTGGATTAACAAGCTAAACTGTGTTTTGCTATATAGCACTTGTGATTTCATGAAAATTCAATACTTTTTGTAATTTAATTTGGCGCGCTGCAATTCAGCGGGTGTTGATGAAAATGATCCCGCTAAAGGGATGCGTGTATCAAGAAGTTTTAACACCCCCCCTCTCGTAACAAAGGGGTAGTGTGCTAATATAGCACTGTGCCATGCCAGTGGATGGTTTGTGTGGAAGGTTGCTGATGTTCCCATTTTTGTGAAAGTCAGCAAAAAGTGTCTCTTGATTTTCCATAAGGAGCTTCATTTTGTAATCTTTTCTTGCCTTATCATTCTTTACATACACAGGGTACTGTATTTTAATTACCCCTGAACAGCAGGAGGCAGCTTCTAAGGCCTCTCCATTTGGTTGGAGTAGACAGTGTGACTCTCCTGCCATTGTTGGGCTAAAGGGCTTCGACAACTCTCACTTGACACGTCAGTGCTAATTGAAGCTGTATCAAGCTTGGCAGAATTATGTTAGAATTCATTATGTATAATTATAATCCTTATAAAGTAACGCTGTGTATTTTTCTTGGCTTTTGCTTCCTCTCTCCATACCTCTCGCTGTCTCTTACAAACAACTAGTTTGGTTTTTAACTAATTCAAAAAAGGTGCCATATTGAAAGTAACTGAGCTCTTCAGTACAGGCCATTCTACTGCCAATGTTTGTCTATGGAGATAGAATGGGAAGCAGACCATCAGGTGAGGTCATTTTATTATGCACGTATTCAATTCTCTGTATTTCACATGAAAAACAAAAACACTACACATGACAGTCGTGATATTTACAAGGATTTGTAAGGTGAATACTGAAGCAAAACAAATTAGTATCTCAGATAAGAGGTCTATATTATGTGTGCAAGTCATCAAGTCTGATTCATCCCATGATAAAGAACACGGAGCTTCGTTTCCCCCCCCAAAATATTTTTCTGTTACAGGAGGAGTGTCAGCTGGGGAACCGATAGGGAGACCTGCAGCTCTAAACTGCTACTTTCAACTGCAGCTCTGTTCAACCTCAATAACAGCTACATGCTCAGACTACAAAAATACCTCTAGCCTGACATGCTGTAGGGGGGGGGTTTCCTTAACCCCTTGTCCTTCCCCTTTTCCCTCGTGTTGGTCCTTCCATGTCACAGGGCAGGCAGTTTGAGACAGAAAGGTGGGAAGACAACAGGCTCAGTACACCTCACATGATCACTGAGCCAAACAGGCATTTAGGGGATGAGAAGAACTCGAGAAGACAATGTTCCTCCCTAGTAATCTGGACTGGTCCTCGACAAACAATATATCCATACCCACTCAATTCTAAAAGACTACACCAAACTACGATTCGTCCTCGTCTTTCTCCCTGTGACCGTAGGGACTCTGCTAATAGAACACTCGGGCTATTATAGTGAATTCAGCTGCAGAACCAGATGTCCAACGTGAAATGTACAACACTTGGCTTCATCAAACGTCTTGTATCTGGCATCAGTTGCGTCTTCCTCATTGGTTTCCTTGGTGATTGGAAAATCCAGGCTAACCAGTTTTTGACTGGCATCTGGTAGTGTTGTGGGGATGTAGTATCAGAGTGCAAAAACCCTTAGTAGGTGCCCTTTAGATTTACAAACAGACAGTGCTTTAGTTTGTTTAAAAAAAAAGAAGAACAAAAGATGAGTAAAAACAACCAAAGAGACAAAACGTAAAGTACAGTAGCACATAAGGGGTGCAGGGTTGCTATGGGAAACAGGAATGAACATTGAAACACCATAACTCATTTTTCTGTTTTCTACAAGTTATGCTGCAACCATCTGATTAAGTTCTCCGTCATCGTGCGTCCAATCAGGAAGTCGGTTGGCCACATGGTGAACATGAGGGCGCCGTGGAAACCTCCGGCGTAGTGTTCGTGAGTCACCTCGACTCCGGCGCGACGCAGGCGCGCGGCGTACATCACCCCGTCGTCCCGCAGCACGTCGTACTCACACGTCAGAACGTAGGCCTTCGGTAGCGAGCGTAGAACGGCATCCGGGACCAGCAGGGGCGAGGCCCGGGGGTCAGCGATGGAGCGCGATGGCCCGTCCGACCCCACCCCTCCCACCGACAACGCCACGATCGGAGCGCTGTAGTTATACTTGCCCCGGTAGGACTCTGGGAGGAAGGCACTCCAGTTGACGAATTTGAGCAGAGCAGAGGACTCTGGGCTGTTGTGAGTGTTGGTCATCATGGCCCTGAAGAAGGTCTTGTCGCTGGTGAAGTACTCGCTCCAGAAGCGCACCATTAGGGTACGGGGCAGGATAGGCATGTTCTGGTTCTGCTGGTAGGACGGGGTATTGAGGTCCAGAGCCTGCAGCACAGGGTAGAGCAGGGCCTGGACCTTCAGCTGCAACTGCTGTTCTGGATCCTGCTGCAGCTGGACACACACACACAGGACCATTAGAACTAGTGGTCTGTACTGTACTGCAGCCTTGGATGGTTCCTCCTAATCTCACCTATTTATAGATCAAAACAGTGGATAGATAATACTGCTTTTTTAACACACACAGCTAACCTGCTGGGACACGGCAGCAGCCAGGTTTCCCCCGGCGCTGTCCCCAGATACAGCGATGCGTCCTGGGTCTACAGAGTACTGGGCCAGGACCCCCCTCTGGAGGAAGTGCTTCACCGCCCGGTACACGTCCTCATAGGGGACGGGGAAATGGTGCTCGGGGGCCAGGCGGTACCTGGGAAGAAACAGGGGTTAGATAGAATTCAGGTCATCTCACCTGGGAAACACGTTTGTGTACCAGCTGAGGTACACTACCGGTCAAAAGTAGTGTAGAACACCTGCTCATTCAGGGGTTTATTTCTATTATTTTCTACATTGTAGAATAATAGTGAAGACATAAAAACTATGAAATAACACATATGGAATCATGTAGTAACCAAAAAAAGTGTTTAACAAATCAAAATATATTTCATATTTGAGATTCTTCAAAGTAGCCACCCTTTGCCTTGAAGACAGCTTTGCACACACTTGGCATTCTCTCAACCAGCTTCATGAGGTAGTCACCTGGAATGCATCTAAATTAACAGGTGTGCCATGTTGAAAGGGAAATTGGTAATTTATTTCCTTCTTAATGCGTTTGAGCCAATCAGTTGTGTTGTGACATGGTAAGGGTGGTATACAGAAGATGGTCTATTTGGTAAAAGACCAAGTCCATATTATGGCAAGAACAACTCAAATACGCAGAAAATGACAGTCCATCATTACTTTAAGACATGAAGGTCAGACAATTTGGAAAACTTCCAAGAACTTTTAAAGTTCCTTCAAGTGCAGTTGCAAAAGCCATCAAGCACTGTGATGAAACTGGCTCTCATGAGAACCGCCACAGGAAAGGAAGACCCATAGTTATCTCTGCTGCAGAGGATACATTCAT
This sequence comes from Oncorhynchus clarkii lewisi, assembly GCF_045791955.1. Lineage (NCBI taxonomy): Eukaryota > Metazoa > Chordata > Actinopteri > Salmoniformes > Salmonidae > Oncorhynchus > Oncorhynchus clarkii. The sequence goes on from NC_092170.1 coordinate 40,482,289, forward strand.
TAGAGTTACCAGCCTCAGAAATTGCAGCCCAAATAAATGCTTCAGAGTTCAAGTAACAGATACATCTCAACATCAACTGTTCAGAGGAGACTGTGTGAATCAGGCCTTCATTGTCAAATTGCTGCAAAGAAACCACTACTGAAAAGACACCAATAAGAAGAGACTTGCTTGGGCCGAGAAACACGAGCAATGGACATTAGAACAACCTCCTCATCCTGTATAATCTATCTGCTGTGTAGGACCAAAGGCTAGCTGATACAAGAGCATTGCTTTTCATTAGATGGTGTGGAGATAAGACAAGTCATAATGATACTGTATAATAAAGTCATACTTCAGCCCATGAACACATGAAGCAGTTTAGAGAATAAAACATTTTAGCATTGGAATGTTGACAGGAATTTGGCTGGCAGACTGCACACACACTATCTCGCTCTCACCCTTAGTACTACTGTACACACCCACAGGAATTTAGCGGGAAGGAATCCAATATTGTGATTAAGGGAGAGCCAATTCACTCTCTCAACCAGCTGCTTATTACTATTACTGGTAACAAGACCGAGAGCGAGGGGAGCGGAGCGAGGGAGGGAGAGAGCGAGAGGGGAGAGAGCACGGGAAGCGGAGCGAGGGGGAGCGAGGGGACGGGGAGCGAGGGGGAGCGGAACGACGGGGAGCGGAACGACGGGGAGCGAGGGGGAGCGGAACGACGGGGAGCGAGGGGAGCGGAACGACGGGGAGCGAGGGGAGCGGAACGACGGGGAGCGAGGGGAGCGGAACGACGGGGAGCGAGGGGAGCGGAACGACGGGGAGCGGAACGACGGGGAGCGAGGGGAGCGGAACGACGGGGAGCGAGGGGAGCGGAACGACGGGGAGCGAGGGGAGCGGAACGACGGGGAGCGAGGGGAGCGGAACGACGGGGAGCGAGGGGAGCGGAACGACGGGGAGCGAGGGAGAGCGAGGGGAGAGGAGCGAGGGGAGCGGAGCGAGGGGAGCGGAGCGAGAGGGAGCGAGGGAAGCGAGGTGTACCAGCCCGAAGAGGGGCGCGAGCCCGAAGAGGGGCGCGAGCGAATCTGAGAGAGGAGAGCGAGACACAGCGGAGAGGGCATGAAAGAGAGAGAAGTAGAGAGATGGCGAAAGGTAGTGTGTGTATTTATGTCTTCCAAATCAAACGAGAGCTGCCTTTTCACAATTTTACCAAGTATAAACAAGCAGATGTTTATCGTGGGCCTATTTGAGCTTTCACAGCAGCCTGTTAGATAAGATGTATATCATAACACCGGCTGTATGTCAGATACACAGCAAAGATATACTCACTCTACAGACACGACCACAGAGTTAAGATCCATGACCATCTGCCTAGCCAGGAGGTCATATGGTCCCATTCCTGCACACAGAGAGGAGAGCAGAGAGCCATCAGAGACTAGATCTAATATCATATTATATCATCAGCTGCAACCGTACTCAATAGTATGTTGAGCATCTCATTCTCAATACTCTTGTAGTCCTGGAAAGTAACAAACACACAGCAGATTCCAGGCACAACATAACACTTGTCAAATGATTGCCTTTGGTTACCAGGGGGGGGGGGGGGTCACCACGGTCTCTGTGCTGAACAGCTTAAACATAATGTTCTTCAGGAGACATGGAGGGCGAACAGAGTGTAAATTAATTCTATAGTAAACTGTAGAATACCATACACTAGAGGTTGACCGGCATGGCCGATTAATTAGGGGCGATTTAAAGTTCATAACAATCGGTAAATCGGCATTTTTGGACACCGATTATGGCCGATTACATTGCATTCCATGAGTAGACTGCGTGGCAGGCTGACTACCTGTTACGCAGCAAGGAGCCAAGGTTAGTTGCTAGCTAGCAATAAACTTATCTTATAAAAAACAATCAATCTTCACATAATCACTAGTTAACTACACATGGTTGATTACAAGGTTAACTAGCTTGTCCTGCGTTGCATTAAATCAACCGCCTGTTAATTAACCGCCTGTTAATTGGAGTGGGCCAAAATTCACCCAACTTATTTTGGGAGCTTGTGGAAGGCTACCCAAAACATTTGACCCAAGTTAAACTATTTAAAAAGGCAATGCTACCAAATACTAATTGAGTGTATGTAAACTTCTGACCCACTGGGAATGTGATGAAAGAAATAAAAGCTGAAATAAATCATTCTACTATTATTCTGACATTTCATATTCCTAAAATAAAGTGGTGATACTAACTGATCTAAAACAGGGACTTTTTTACTAGGATTAAATGTCAGAAACTGTTAAATGTATTTGGCTAAGGTGTATGTAAACTTCTGAGTTTAACTGTATATGAAATACAGATGGTATAGAGAGAAATAGTCGACGCGTCATAATTCCTATAATAACTACAACCTAAAACTTCTTAACTGGGAATATTGAACCACCAGCTTTCATATGTTCTCATGTTCTGAGCAAGAAACTGAAACGTTAGCTTTCTTTAAATGGCACATATTACACTTTTAATTCCTTCTCCAACACTTTGTTTTTGCATTATTTAAACCAAATTGAAAGTTTCATTATTTATCCTAGACTAAACAGATTTTATTTCTGTATTATATTAAGTTAAAATAGTGTTCATTGTGCATTCAGTATTGTTGTAATTGTCATTATTATAAATATACAAAAATTAAATACAGTAGATTAATCCGCATTGACTTTTTTTTGGTCCTCCAATAATCCGTATCGTCGTTAAAATCATAATCGGTCGACCTCTACAACACACTGTTGTACACTACACACCACACAACACACTGGTGTACACTACACTACACACTGTTGTACACTACACACCACACAACACACTGGTGTACACTACACTACACACTGTTGTACACTACACACACCACACAACACACTGGTGTACACTACACTACACACTTTTACACTACACTACACACTGTTGTACACTACACACTGGTGTACACTACACACTGGTGTACACTACACTACACACTGTTGTACACTACACACTTTTACACTACACTACACACTGTTGTACACTACACACTTTTACACTACACAACACACTGTTGTACACTACACACTACACTGTTGTACACTACACACTGGTGTACACTACACACTGGTGTACACTACACTACACACTGGTGTACACTACACTCTACACTGGTGTACACTACACTACACACTGTTGTACACTACACTACACACTGGTGTACACTACACTACACACTGGTGTACACTACACTACACACTGGTGTACACTACACTACACACTGGTGTACACTACACTACACACTGTTGTATACTACACACTTTTACACTACACTACACACTGGTGTACACTACACACTTTTACACTACACTACACACTGGTGTACACTACACTACACACTGTTGTATACTACACACTTTTACACTACACTACACACTGGTGTACACTACACACTTTTACACTACACAACACACTGGTGTACACTACACTACACACTGGTGTACACTACACTACACACTGGTGTACACTACACTACACACTGGTGTACACTACACTCCACACTGGTGTACACTACACTCCACACTGGTGTACACTACACTCCACACTGGTGTACACTACACAACACACTGTTGTACACTACACAACACACTGTTGTATACTACACACTTTTACACTACACTACACACTGGTGTACACTACACACTTTTACACTACACTACACACTGGTGTACACTACACACTTTTACACTACACACTGGTGTACACTACACACTGGTGTACACTACACTACACACCGGTGTACACCACACTACACACTGTTGTATCGCTCAATCATGTCTCGTACTTACTATAGAATGTTGTAGTATACAGTAGAATACTATAGTAAATACTACAGTAATATCCGTAAAAACACTACTTTTTTTTACTATAGTGAAAACGACAGTATTTCATTGGCATATTCCCTGCCCATTCCCCTCCCCCATATCGCTAGGGGGCTTTGGTTCTTTCTTGGCTCGATTCCCAGTGCCGACATTCAGCCCACTGAACCTCTACGACATTACATTATGCTGGCTGGATTCCCAGTGCCGACATTCAGCCCACTGAACCTCTACGACATTACATTATGCTGGCTCGATTCCCAGTGCCGACATTCAGCCCACTGAACCTCTACGACATTACATTATGCTGGCTCGATTCCCAGTGCCGACATTCAGCCCACTGAACCTCTTACGACATTACATTATGCTGGCTCGATTCCCAGTGCCGACATTCAGCCCACTGAACCTCTACGACATTACATTATGCTGGCTGGATTCCCAGTGCCGACATTCAGCCCACTGAACCTCTACGACATTACATTATGCTGGCTGGATTCCCAGTGCCGACATTCAGCCCACTGAACCTCTACGACATTACATTATGCTGGCTGGATTCCCAGTGCCGACATTCAGCCCACTGAACCTCTACGACATTACATTATGCTGGCTCGATTCCCAGTGCCGACATTCAGCCCACTGAACCTCTACGACATTACATTATGCTGGCTGGATTCCCAGTGCCGACATACAGCCCACTGAACCTCTACGACATTACATTATGCTGGCTCGATTCCCAGTGCCGACATTCAGCCCACTGAACCTCTACGACATTACATTATGCTGGCTCGATTCCCAGTGCCGACATTCAGCCCACTGAACCTCTACGACATTACATTATGCTGGCTCGATTCCCAGTGCCGACATTCAGCACACTGAACCTCTACGACATTACATTATGCTGGCTGGATTCCCAGTGCCGACATTCAGCCCACTGAACCTCTACGACATTACATTATGCTGGCTCGATTCCCAGTGCCGACATTCAGCCCACTGAACCTCTACGACATTACATTATGCTGGCTCGATTCCCAGTGCCGACATTCAGCCCACTGAACCTCTACGACATTACATTATGCTGGCTGGATTCCAACATCCTTTTGCCATTCAATGCACCTTTCATTTCCTCCCTTGATCGACACAACCTGTGATCACAAATACACATGTATATCCGCTACTCACTGGCGCTGCCCAGGCACCATCCTCCTCCGTGCAGGTATATGACTGCTCTCCTCAGCTCAGTGTCGCCGCCCTGCAGTTTGGGCTGGTACACCACCACCTCCACCTCATCAAACAGCTCCTCCGTAACGTGCACACGTTGGTCTGACACGGGCACCACCCGCTCAGCAAACGTGATGAACATCATCACCCCCATGTAGTCCTTCAACCCCAGCAGCTCACTGAAGTCTGCCTGCAGAGAGAGATGAAGAGGCATGTTGGAGCAGAGAGGTAGAGAGAGATGAAAAGCAGAGAGATGTGGGAGAAGAGAGACGAGACCAGAAGGAGACCAGGGCAAGAGACCAGAAGGAGACCAGGGCAAGAGACCAGAAGGAGACCAGGGGAAGAGACCAGAAGGAGACCAGGGGAAGAGACCAGAAGGAGACCAGGGGAAGAGACCAGAAGGAGACCAGGGGAAGAGACCAGAAGGAGACCAGGGGAAGAGACCAGAAGGAGACCAGGGGAAGAGACCAGAAGGAGACCAGGGGAAGAGACCAGAAGGAGACCAGGGGAAGAGACCAGAAGGAGACCAGAAGGAGACCAGAAGGAGACCAGAAGGAGACCAGAAGGAGACCAGAAGGAGACCAGGGGAAGAGAATGAATAAAGGCATACAGAAGGGATGTTGTGAGGGAGAACAAAAAACATAGGGAGAGAGAAAGAGGGGGAGGAAGAGAAGGAAGAAGAGAGAAATATGGATAAAAAGATATGGATAAAGATAAATACATCTTAGTTTCAAATCTGAGGTAATCAGATGTTCATGAACTGCAATCAAACAAGAGGAACAAGTAGGGGAGTAAAGGGCTTTCCCCTGATTCGTGTGAGCTTCAGAGGGGATCTACAGTCAAGGCCCCAGCTGTCCACCAGAAGGCCCAAGCTGTCCACCAGAAGGCCCAAGCTGTCCACCAGAAGGCCCAAGCTGTCCACCAGAAGGCCCAAGCTGTCCACCAAAGGGGATCTACAGTCCTGTTGTTATTTAATGTCTTTGCATGCCATGCACCAGCTAAACATGTCAGTAAAGGCTCCTTCCTTGCTCTAGGACAGAGACAGGCATGACCGTGGATAATTCAATTGTAAAAATGTTATACAAATCGCTGACTGAATACCAGGAGAAGTTCACCCCTTGGCCCTCAATCAAAATGTATTTGTTTCACTCAACTGGAACAGAGTGAATTATTGTCTGTTTAATAACCGATTTATACTGTATGTTAATTTGCAGAGAATATTGCAGTTGATTATTCTGGACAACACTTTTATCTGGACCCGGTTCAATGGAGAATTTTTTTCTCCAAATAATAATAATAAGAAATCTAGTCAGGGGGGAATTCAGTCTAATTTAAACATTTCTCTCATATATATATATATATATATATATATATATATATATATATATATATATATATATATATATATATATATATATCATTTGAAATACATACTTTGAACAATGTCGAATTATATATTATCTATAATCGATAAACATCTCTGGTGTCATGCTGGGATATAAACAGTCGTCTCATCTGGTGCCTCCGTTCATAAAGCATCGATTTTCTTTATTAGGGTCTATAATTAGAACAGGTGAGCAGGACTACAATAGCTGGATTACCGTCTAATATAATCTGGTGCGACTGTCATTCTGCATGTCTGCATGTACCCAACAACCTCAGCGGAATCCATTTACTACGCTACTAACTAGGCTGTGTACCGTGTCAAAGGACTGGCCAAAAACAATTTCATTACAGTCAAACATCATAAAAAAACAGTATTGAGTTATATAAAAATGTATGAGTTTTACGCATGACTCCCACGCACATCGGAGAAGCGTAACTTTAAGTATGATTCACCTTTGATAGTAAAATCACAATATTAAAAACACAACAGAATAAACCAGCCTAATGTGTTCTGAATCAAAAACGAATGTAATAGGTCATCGTTAATCAACTCAAAGTATTTTTACCAGGTGGCTGAGACTTCTGAAGAAGCAGTCGGTCAACATGAGTTTCCATCTCTCCTCTATCTCGTCTGGAATGGGCTGGTAAACATAATAAGATGTGAACGCTCCTAAAGACAGGAGTAAAAATATGCCTTTCAACCGCATTTTACGAGTCCCCAGCTATTGATGGAAGAAAGCAGAAAGAAACTGTGTCAGTTTCGCTTATTAACAAGTCACTTCAATCCGAGCACAGCGTTATAGTGGATTCATTCTGGAACTGAGCCAGCCAGATATGAAAGCACGTGTTAAGAGTTATCTGATCTTTATAAGCGAGCATGACGTATGGAAGGCCAAGAGGTTCAAAACGTCTTACCCGGAACACGTCTTGTTATTATCATTTTTACACTTGCTTTTTTCAAGTATCAAATGTAATTTTCTGTACACGTGATTTTTTTTTCACCTGTTCAGTGTGTGTTTACAGGTGATTTGAACACTTGTTATGGTCATTTTTACACTCGTTCATTAAACCTGTTCAATGTGTGTTTACAGGTGATTAGAACGCTTGTTATGGTCATTTTTACACTCGTTCATTACACCTGTACAGCCTATTGGGTAAGGAATTGCGTTTTTGTAGTTGTTTTTGGATAATTGCCTAACATTTTATATTTGGTAGCTAACGTCGCATTTTGTGATTTTTTTTTTAAGCATTTATGTATTGAAAAAAAAGCTAAGTATTCATAATTCATAGAGGTATTTTTTATTATTTTAATTAGCTATCCATCATTTTTCCTTGTCTGAAGTTTCAAGCTAAATATCAAGGATATAAAAAAAAAAGTTATGACACTTTCCATCCACCAGAGGGGATTGTTTTGCGAAAAGTACCAACTTTTCCAAACCCCCATTTGTTTGATAAATAAATTGAATCAATAATAGTCACTATACTTTCCAAACCACAAAGGCTGAATTCAAATGTTTTCAAAAAGGGAATATATAAACTGTTATTGAGGCAGCGGAGGAAGGACCAGGGTTCACAACATTTCAGATAAATAAGCTTCTTCACTGCACCTGTACATAACCCATCTGTAAACAGCCCATCTATCTACCTCATCCCCATACAGTGTTTATTTATTTATCTTGCTCCTTTGCACCCCAGTATCTTTACTTGCACATTTACCATTCCAGTGTTAAATTGCTATATTGTAATTACTTCCACCACCATGGCCTATTTATTGCCTTAACTCCCTTCTACTGTATTATTGACTGTATGTTTGTTTTACTCCATGTGTAACTCTGTGTTGTTGTGTGTCGAATTGCTACGCTTTATCTTGGCCAGGTCGCAGTTGCAAATGAGAATTCGTTCTCAACTAGGCCACCTGGTTATATAAAGGTGAAATTCTCATGCATATGGAAAATGTCTGGGATATTTTATTTCAGCTCTTGAAACATGAGACCAACACTTTACATGTTGCATTTATATTTTTGTTCTGTGTATATATATATATATATATATGTCCATGTGAAAATGTGTTGACGGCACCGCTCAAGTTGGTAATCCAATGTTTTGAAAATAGCTCATTATATCTCCCTTCCTCCTCCAATGTATTCCATATTGCTCACTTCAAATCAAATCAAATGTATTTATATAGCCCTTCGTACATCAGCTGATATCTCAAAGTGCTGTACAGAAACCCAGCCTAAAACCCCAAACAGCAAGCAATGCAGGTGTAGAAGCACGGTGGCTAGGAAAAACTCCCTAGAAAGGCCAAAACCTAGGAAGAAACCTAGAGAGGAACCAGGCTATGTGGGGTGGCCAGTCCTCTTCCTCACCAGACAGTAGCAACAAAACTATTCAAAAACATGCTATTTTCATTCATCAACCACATTTTTAAAAAGGTAGTAGACATTTACAGTGGACATTTCCCCTATCACAGTCTAGCTCAAAACTAATGACACTGTTTCAGCATGTAAAAAGTAACAGTACAAAACATTTTAACAAACATAAAATAATAAGTTAGTTTTGACTGAATAGTTACATAATAAATGTTCCAAAACAATACATTACACTATAGACCTGCTAAATGACTCACTTCCAGCATAAAAAAAAAACAGAATAAACTAAAATAATGTATTTATTTCTGATGTGACAGTTGTTCATGAAGTAAACATTGTATGACTTGGTGAAGATGTGGGAGAAAGAAGCTGTCTGTTTTCTTCCGCCTCCTTCGTCCGTGGTGCTCGTTCAACATGGCATTTGGAGATTCCTGTGAACATCCAACAGTCATACACATGTCATTCTGAACAGCAACATCTTCCTAATAAGAATTTAGACCAGTTGACAATTCAACAGAATTCAGGTCTTGTTCGTGTTGATGATCAGTACAACATGAGACAGATACTGTAGCAAGCCATGGTATATATATCAGACCGTATACCACAGGTATGAGTCAATATTACTTGTTTACTGTTGTAATTACGTTTGTAAACAGTTTTTAATATCAATAAGGCACCTCAGGGGTTTGTGGTATATGGCCAATATAGCAGGGCTATATTAATGATAATAATGTTACTACTACTAGCTCGCTCTAATAGCTAGTTGTTATTGTTCTATCTTGCTCATCCATAGCAGGCTTTTCTCCTCCCTGCTGATCTTCAGGTGCTTGACTACCTGATCATCAACTTGTGGCTGTAACATGGACATTGCAATAGAACAACAACTAGATACACTTAGAAAAAAAGGGTTCTTCAGCTGTCCCCATAGTATAACCCTTTTTGGTTCCAGGTAGAACCATTTTTGGGTTTCATTTCAGGTCGCAATAGCACATTTTCTTCTAAGAGTGTAGCTTTATCAAATACACATTTTCAGGAAAAGCAGCTCATTTAGCAAGCCAATAAAATGTCTCTGATATAACGAGCTAGTAATTCATGTTCTATACACGTTCCTCCTCCTCGCTGGTCTGCGGATGCTTGAGTACTTGATTATGATGTTGTGGCTGTAACGTTGCAAAAGAAGAACAATAATTTGAACTAACAACTTTATCAAATAGACATTTTCAGGAAAAGCAGCTCATTTAGCAAGTCAATAAAATACTTATTGCATTGGTTCAACCTTGAAATATAACTACTCAAGATAGAGATCTTACCTCTTTATCTCTGTAGCAGTTTGCTCTCACCTCGTCTGGGCACTGCACCAGACAGATCTTATTCCACATTCTCTACTCTAGATTCTGCAGGGAGCTAGCCTGTTCTCTTAAAACATTAGCCAATAGCTAAGTTAGCCAATTTGAGCAAATCAATCTCAGCTTGCTAACTAGCAAAGTCAACCAATTACACAACAAATATACACAAAGTAAACAATGATTTTCTAACTAACGTTAGTCTCAACCAAATGACAAGTACAAATAACTATTGCTCTGTTCCACAACGTAACAACCATTAGTTACAGGCTAGAGTCTAGACAGAAGACTATGGCTAGCTAGCTAACAAGCCATGCTATTTCAATGAAAATAAACTAATTTAACAATCCAGCGTCAGCTTTGTAGTTGTAATGCAATGTGGAAAAAGTTGTTTTAAATTTCTTCATCCATTTATCTCACAAACGCCTTGCTGTAGCATTTGGTAAATGTAATTGACTAATTTTAACATTTTCATCCATATTAAGAAACATCTTCTCCCTCCCTGAATAAGCGACTCATCTCGACAGGCCGGAAGTCAAACAAAGTCAAAGTTCCGGATATGGAGGTGGGAGGGGCGACAGCGTGGTCAGTTCAGACGCAGGAAATGTGTCCCTAACTGCGCATGCGTTCAGAACGTCTTAAATAAAGTCCAACAGTCAAAACTTCTAATCGCTTGGTGTATGTACATTTTTACACGTGATTTTTCAGCGTGTCTTTTCTGCCATGAACAGGTGAATAAAGTGCCTGTCTTTCTTAATTTCACACGTTTTGAAATTAAGCATTTGTTTACACTTTGTTTTTTTTTCACCTGTTGTGTTAGCAGAAAATGCTAATTACTTCTGTGAAGTTTTTTTTCAAAGTAGGAAAATGGTATAGTTGATTTTCTCTGTCCCAAAAGCCATAAAGCTTTTCGTAAAGCCTAATATATTTAGAAAAACTAATGTTTATATAGAAGCCCTTAACTTAAGATGGGAAAAACATCGAAAGAGGAGTTCTCTAACGTTACCAATCTGTATTATTTCCAGATTCTTGATATGTGTTTATACATTCCATCACGGTTTACAACTACTACAGTATAGCGTTTATGGATGCGTATTTGTCTTCTGAAAGTCCGCTAGCATGTTGTGCTATAAGCTTCCCATACTATTGTAATTTAGCTAGCTAAGTTAGCTGGTTAGCTGTCTTTTATACTGACTAACTTTAGCCAAGAGGATGTTGGACCTAATTTTGTTACTCATGTCATAGTGAAGACGTCGCCCTTTTCTGATTCATGCCAACTGTCCGCCCAGGAACTTGTGATATAGATGCATGCCGTCATCGTTATGTTACGGAAACGAACTTTGCTATCTATTTCATGCCTGCTAGTTAACAGTACAGTGTTAGTTAGCTTGTGTGCTAACCCAGCTACCTATTTATTGTTCAAAGGCAGGATGGAGACACTGGGATGTATGTCAGAGACCCACACAGTAGTAACCCCGCTGTAGCATCCCTGTAGGCTTGTTTGACATCTACCTAGAGGTCTGGACTTTTATGGCTCAGAAATAACAGGATAGTTATGAACAACGATACTGGTGATATAGCTTTTGTCAAGTGTGCTTTAAACTGCACTGGTCGGTCCCACTCCTCTCCCTCCATCACTACAGTAGCATTACTTGAACTTCTATTGCTGCATACTGGAGCTGCTATAAATACCGTCCTCCTGTAGCACCAGCAGGTTGGAGATGTGTCCACCACCATTCCCTTTATGTACCACTTCTGTTTTTACATTTCTTTCTATTTGGGACGGTGGTTCACACATGTTATGTTGTCTAATTCCAGGTGCATACAGGGATACTTTTATTTTTTTTGTGTGCTCCATTTTATGTATGTTTCGTTTATTCCCTGTGTAACTCTGTTGTTGTTGTATGTGTCGAATTGCTACGCTTTATCTTGGCCAGGTCGCAGTTGCAAATGAAAACTTGTTCTCAACTAGCCTACCTGGTTAAATAAAGGTGAAATAAAACTTCTCGTTTTTTTTCTCTGTCCGAAGATATATTAACCTAATGTCTGTCATGTTTGTGGATGATGTGAATGATGTCGCCTCTGCTTACCCTGCTCCAGTGCTTCTCCAGAGGGACTGAGGGCTAGTGCGCAGGCTTTGTCGGGCTCTGTAAGGCAGATGGCAACCGCCACGGAAATGGCGTATGCGAGCGTGAGTAAGATCACGTTGAAAACAAAGGTTGGACATCTTGGACGCTGTCCCCAGTTCATACACTGCTCAAAAGAATAAAGGGAACACTAAAATAACACATCCTAGATCTGAATGAATGAAATATTCTTATTAAATACTTTTTTCTTTACATAGTTGAATGTGCTGACAACAAAATCACACAAAAATTATCAATGGAAATCCAATTTATCAACCCATGGAGGTCTGGATTTGGAGTCACACTCAAAATTAAAGTGGAAAACCACACTACAGGCTGATCCAACTTTGATGTAATGTCCTTAAAACAAGTCAAAATGAGGGTCAGTAGTGTGTGTGGTCTCCACGTGCCTGTATGACCTCCCTACAACGCCTGGGCATGCTCCTGATGAGGTGGCGGATGGTCTCCTGAGGGATCTCCTCCCAGACCTGGACTAAAGCATCCGCCAACTCCTGAACAGTCTGTGGTGCAACGTGGCGTTGGTGGATGGAGCGAGACATGATGTCCCAGATGTGCTCAATTGGATTCAAGTCTGGGGAACGGGCGGGCCAGTCCATAGCATCAATGCCTTCCACTTGCAGGAACTGCTGACACACTTCAGCCACATGAGGTCTAGCATTGTCTTGCATTAGGAGGAACCCAGGGTCAACCGCACCAGCATATGGTCTCACAAGGGGTCTGAGGATCTCATCTCGGTACCTAATGGCAGTCAGGCTACCTCTGGCGAGCACATGGAGGGCTGTGCGGCCCCCCAAAGAAATGCCACCCCACACCATGACTGACCCACCGCCAAACCGGTCATGCTGGAGGATGTTGCAGGCAGCAGAACATTCTCCACAGCGTCTCCAGACTCTGTCACGTCTGTCACGTGCTCAGTGTGAACCTGCTTTCATCTGTGAAGAGCACAGGGCGCCAGTGGCGAATTTGCCAATCTTGGTGTTCTCTGGCAAATGCCAAACGTCCTGCACAGTGTTCGGTTGTAAGCACAACCCCCACCTGTGGACATCGGGCCCTCATACCACCCTCATGGAGTCTGTTTCTGACCGTTTGTGCAGACACATGCACGTTTGTGGCCTGCTGGAGGTAATTTTGCAGGGCTCTGGCAGTGCTCCTCCTTGCACAAAGGCAGAGGTAGTGGTCCTGCTGCTGGGTTGTTGCCCTCCTACGGCCTCCTCCACATCTCCTGATGTACTGGCCTGTCTCCTGGTAGCGCTTCCATGCTCTGGACACTACGCTGACAGACACAGCAAACCTTGCCACAGCTCGCATTGATGTTCCATCCTGGATGAGCTGCACTACCTGAGCCACTTGTGTGGGTTGTAGACTCCGTCCCATGCTACCACTAGAGTGAATGCACCGCCAGCATTCAAAAGTGACCAAAACATCAGCCAGGAAGCATAGGAACTGAGAAGTGGTCTGTGGTCCCCACCTGCAGAACCACTCCTTTATTGGTGGTGTCTTGCTAATTGCCTATAATTTCCACCTGTTGTCTATTCCATTTGCACAACAGCATGTGAAATGTATTGTCAATCAGTGTTGCTTCCTAAATGGACAGTTTGATTTCACAGAAGTGTGATTGACTTGGAGTTACATTATGTTGTTTAAGTGTTCCCTTTATTTTTTTGAGCAGTGTATACACAGTGGGGCAAAAAAGTATTTAGTCAGCCACCAATTGTGCAGGTTCTCCCACTTAAAAAGATGAGAGAGGCCTGTAATTTTCATCATAGGTACACTTCAACCGTGACAGACAAAATGAGAAAAAAAATCCAGAAAATCACATTGTTGGATTTTTTATGAATTTATTTGCAAATTATGGTGGAAAATAAGTATTTGGTCACCTACAAACAAGCAAGATTTCTGGCTCTCACAGACCAGTAACTTCTTCTTTAAGAGGCTCCTATGTCTTCCACTCGTTACCTGTATTAATGGCACCTGTTTGAACTTGTTATCAGTATAAAAGACACCTGTCCACAACCTCAAACAGTCACACTCCAAACTCCACTATGGCCAAGACCAAAGAGCTGTCAAAGGACACCAGAAACAAAATTGTAGACCTGCACCAGGCTGGGAAGACTGAATCTGCAATAGGTAAGTAGCTTGGTTTGAAGAAATCAACTTTTGGAGCAATTATTAGGAAATGGAAGACATACAAGACCACTGATAATCTCCCTCGATCTGGGGCTCCACGCAAGATCTCACCCCGTGGGGTCAAAATGATCACAACAACGGCGAGCAAAAATCCCAGAACGACACAGGGGGGACCTAGTGAATGACCTGCAGAGAGCTGGGACCAAAGTAACAAAGCCTACCATCAGTAACACACTACACCGCCAGGGACTCAAAACCTGCAGTGCCAGACGTGTCCCCCTGCTTAAGCCAGTACATGTCCAGGCCCGTCTGAAGTTTGCTAGAGAGCATTTGGATGATCCAGAAGAAGATTGGGAGAATGTCATATGGTCAGATGAAACCAAAATATAACTTTTTGGTAAAAACTCAACTCGTCGTGTTTGGAGGACAAAGAATGCTGAGTTGCATCCAAAGAACACAATACCTACTGTGAAGCATGGGGGTGGAAACATCATGCTTTGGGGCTGTTTTTCTGCAAAGGGACCAGGACGACTGATCCGTGTAAAGGAAAGAATGAATTGGTCCCTACATAGCATCAACAATCCAGGGTTTATATATACACCAATTTTGAGCAGCACATCCTCAGTATGTCTTTGCTCTTGTGCTGCAGCACTCAGGGGTCCAGTGGTCTGCAGGCGACATCTTTCATTTATATACACAACCTCGGGTTAACACCTAACACTGGTGTGGAGACGAAGCTCGGCTTGGGAGAGTGTTGTCACTAAACTCGGACTAGGAGTAGTTCTACCAAGTGGAGTTGCTCTATAGTCACATATAAGTTGTAAATTATTTTTGCTCAAGCTATGTAGCTTATTGATTATTCCTTGATAAATAAAAATACACCCCAAAAAAAAATGGTTTGCTGTTTCTCTAATACTAGCCACCTAGCAATTTTATATAGTTGGCATCAGCTATTCAGCTAGATACCAACTGACCACAGACTTCAGTTTAACGTCTAGTTTTGATTTACATTTGGTGAGTTGTCAACTAACGTGAATTCAATATAAAAAAAATAATACAAAAATTAATCAACATATTTGATTTAGGTAAAAAAGTTTGGAGAAAAAATTACGAAATTATTTTATTTTACCTGCTGGAAAGTTTGCCAGGCTTTATAAAATGAAAGAAGTTATTAAATATACTGAATAAAACACATTCTGTTAAATTTTTACCCAGATTTTAGCAGAGACGCTGAGAAGCATATTTAATATCTCTAAATAAAGAAGCACCAGTCAGGAGGATACAGAGGTAAGCTTACTGTAGATATTTAGACAAATACTTGGTTAACATGTCATCTGGCAATGTATGATAATACCATGATATTTGTATATGAATTATGATGCCATGATATGTGCCTGTATTGCAGATGTGTGTTCTGATCCCATGTACCGTTGTAAATGTGAATGTAATACAGTGGAGGCTGGTGGAAGGAGCTATAGGAGGATGGGCTCTGTGTAATGGCTGACATGGAATAAATGGAACGGAGTCAATCATTTGGTTTCCATATGTTTGATACCGTTCCTATTTACTCATCATTAGATAAAATGAGATTTCAGTCTTGGGTGTTTGTTTCCTGATCAATCCCCGTGGGGGGGCTGGGGGGTTGTCCACTAAGCTAACAAATGGCATTTTTTAAGATGGTCATACCGTGGATAATTTCGCTATTTGATTTTGAATTTTAGGACCCCTTTAGGTCTGTAGCAGTGTCTGTGCTATTGGATAGAGAGCAATCACCACAGCACTTCAGCTCATGTTAGTGGGCATCATCCAATCAAAACCCAACCTTCATTATAACCCATTGTGATGCATGGGTGTTCCAAACTCTATTCGAAACCAGACTGGCTTTATGATTCAAATATTCCTGTTTACACTCTGTAGTCAATTTTGCCACTAGAATGTTTCTGACTCATCGATTCCACATAGGCCCATTTTCAAGGGTACTTGTTGCTTTTTAAAAGGCCCGTCGCTCTTTAACTTCGCTGAAGTATGTAGACACATCATCCAGAGATGTTTTGAAACATGTGGTGTGTTGTAGCACCACTTAATAAAATGTTGTGTAACACCTTGCCAGGGGACTGGGCGCACTAACAGAAAAGGTTGAAAAAACTATTTTCGTGTTTCGAGTTCAAAATCAAATCAAATTTATTTATACAGCCCTTCGTACATCAGCTGATATCTCAAAGTGCTGTACAGAAACCCAGCCTAAAACCCCAAACAGCAAGCAATGCAGGTGTAGAAGCACGGTGTAGAGTTCTGTTTAGTGTAGAATTAGAAACCTCTTTCGGGGTGTCATTTCCTCTCCAAAGCTTCATAATTAACACTATTGTGGTGTTTTGAATCCTGTCTGGTGCAGAATTACATCACTTCCTCTGAAGTATTTTAATGTTTAAACATTGACTTCTGTATCTGATTATTTGTCAGTTTAACCCATTTTTGACAGGTATTGCTGAGCAAGTGCTCGATCCACTAGCAGTAACTACAGACTTGACAGCAAGCGTCGTGAGGTACTGTATTTCCAGCTACTGTTGAAAGCTGGAAATGTGGGTATGGGTTTGTTTCATCGTTGAACATCATTTTCCCTGATGGTTTTGATATCCGTTCTTCAAGATCCATTACACCGCATGATAAAACAAGCTGCCTAATACTCATGTATTAAGGTACAAATTACAGATTACAAATTACAAATACAGATTTGTATTAAGGTACAAATCTGTCGTTCTGCCCCTGAACAGGCAGTTAACCCACTGTTCCTAGGCCGTCATTGAAAATAAGAATTTGTTCTTAACTGACTTGCCTAGTTAAATAAAGGTTAAAAAAAAAATGTATTTCCTCAAACATGCATAAAACATGGTATAAAATCATAAAGTCCAAACATGTTGAATTACCCACAATCCTCTAAAAACAGCCACGTGGCAAAATAGGAAGTGCATGGAGATTTAAAGTCAGACCTTCCAATGAGTTCAATCATTCGTTATCTCATAAAAATATATTTACATTTTGAGAAACATATCAAGATGGATTTATCCTTACATCTTTGGTCATCTTTGGTTAACAACCATTTGATTGTAGTTTAGCTAAAGTCCAGCCCAAAAAGACGTCTCCATATTTAAGTCCAATTTTTAAAAAAAAGATACTTATCGTTATATCACACTAGTCCATTGAATTATTCAAGTAATTGTCTTCAATGTCAATTTTTTTTTTTTTTTCTCTACCCGAAGATATATTAACCCAATGTCTGTCATGTTTGTGGATGATGTGAATGATGTCGCCTCTGCTTACCCTGCTCCAGTGCTTCTCCAGAGGGACTGAGGGCTAGTGCGCAGGCGTTGTCGGGCTCTGTAAAGCAGATGGCAACCGCCACGAAAATGGCGTATGTGAGCGTGAGTAAGATCACGTTGAAAACAAAGGTTGGACATCTTGGACGCTGTCCCCAGTTCATACATATATATATATATATATATATATATATATATATATTTACCTCAGTGGTTATGGGTGGAGATCCCGCCTACAACTTAGTTTGATTATTGATGGCTTTCTAACCAATCAAGGGACAGCCCTGTGGTTATGTTCTTTGTGAGTGTCAGTCTAACTGGAGCGAGTCAGTCTCCCTCTGTGTTTTGCATTAACTACATTTACATGTTGTGAATAAACAACCTGAAAGAGAGAAAGTTGTCGTGGTCTTCTTTCAACACCATCCACCAACGAGGAGTTGACTGAACAACAGTCATTCAGCCACAGTCATTGTGCTGATGTTGCTTCCAGAGGCAGTTTGGAACTCAATAGTGAGCCACTTTACGACTGAGCCGGTGTTACTCCTAGACATCTCTCTCTCTCTCTCTCTCTCTCTCTTTCTCTCTTTCTCTCTCTCTCTCTCTCTCTCTCTCTCTCTTTCTTTCTCTCTTTCTCTCTTTCTCTCTTTTTCTCTCTCTCTTATTTATATATATATATATAGAGAGAGAGAGAATGTACAGACAACAAACTGACCCCTATAATGTACCTGTTATTTTGGGGGGGTATTGATATATGATTGTATAATTTTAGATTTTTGTTTATTCTTGAATGTTTTTGTTAAGGGTATGTTTTGAGGCTTTACATGTATGTTGTTTACAAACTTTGGAGTAAATCAAGCTTATATGTTGGTTTCTGTTTCACAGCGGAACTAAAGTCATGAGGCATTTATAAGTTATATTCTTCAAGAATCAACGGGTACATATTAATTTATAAGTCCAAAAATGTATGTTCTGCAGAGACATCTTATGTCCCGTGAAAAAATAGCATTTAAGGGACCGAAACATCACCCATCATGTTTTAGAAAACACTTTCTACATGGTGTCACAGATAACTTCTGCTGTTTGATGGCCTACTTGTCCTTATACATGACATTAAACTTCAACTTTGACCTTGACCCAGCCGTATGTGTCACACCCGGACCTTAGTTATCTTTGTTTTCTTTCTTTTCTTTGGTCAGGTCAGGGAGTGACGAGGGTGGGTATGTGTGTTTTTTAGTCTTGTCTAGGGTTTTGTGTTTATCTATGGGGTTTTGGGATTGTCTAGGTAAATGTAGGTCTATGGTGGCCTGAATTGGTTCCCAATCAGAGGCAGCTGTTTATCGTTGTCTCTGATTGGGGATCACATTTAGGTTGCCATTTTTTCCATTTTGGTTTTGTGGCTTATTGTCTATGTGTAGTGGCCTGTCAGCACTCGTGTCTATATAGCTTCACTGTTGTTTTGTTAGTTTTGTTTAGTGTTCTTCGTGTAAATAAAGAAGAATGTATTCTAATCACGCTGCGCCTTGGTCTCCTCGTTACGACGAACGTGACAGTAGGCGCCCTCTGTCCACTAGTACATCCCAGTATTGTAACATAACTGTGGGGCCTGATAAATCCATGCAGTCAAGTAGTATGCTAATTACTGATCCCAGTATTGTAACATAACTGTGGGGCCTGATAAATCCATGCAGTCAAGTAGTATGCTAATTACTGATCCACTTTAGAACACACTGAGACATTTACATGGTAACTGAATTTGCAACCGTAATTACTATGTCATAAACTGTTCGCAAATCAGTTATTCTTAGCGTTTTTACCAGTTTTACAACATTTTGGTGCCCATGTGTGTGGTGTGTGCGCGTGTGTGTGTGTGTGTGTGTGTGAGAGAGAGTGAGCGAGAGATAAATAGTTTGGCTGTATGTGTGTGGATGTACTGTATGTGTGAAGACAATGTTAAAATGTGTTAGTCTCCAAACTGTTTTATATATATATTTGGATAATAATATTCATTGTCTGAGTCCATACGACTTCCATTATACAGTATCATTATCTGACTTGTCTATCATCTGTAAACCAGGTAGGGGAGACCGGGGTTGGTTCTCTGGTGTGTGTTTCTCAGTACCAGTATATCTTACAACACCTCCCCCTCCTTTATGTATCTTAATGTATCTTCTCTGCGTCTCTCCTCCTCATCGACTTGTCAGCAGGGGACCTGTCAATGTGTGAGGCTTCCAGGCTGGTAACTTTATTTAGGCTGCGACACGAGGCTCAACACCCTGTGTTTATTTTGGGTGTGTGTACGTAACACGGATGGATGACTCAGGGAGAAGAAAGGAGGTACCGGCATAGAAATGTCTGAATGTTTGGCAAGATGAGAAAAATATTCTCTAGACTTTCTGACTCCCACAGAGAGAGAGAGTCTCCTGCTGTTCGAACGACTCCCACAGAGAGAGAGAGAGAGAGTTTCCTGCTGTGTGAACGACTCCCACGGAAAGAGAGAGAGAGTTTCCTGCTGTGTGAACAACTCCCACAGAGAGAGAGAGTTTCCTGCTGTGTGAACGACTCCCACAGAGAGAGAGAGAGAGAGAGAGTCTCCTGCTGAGTGTGAAAGACTCCCACAAAGAGAGAGTCTCCTGCTGAGTGTGAAAGACTCCCACAAAGAGAGAGTCTCCTGCTGAGTGTGAAAGACTCCTACAGACAGAGAGTTTGGAAACGCTACAGCTACAGTGGGAGGTACAGCTATAGTGTGAGGTACAGCTACAGTGGGAGGTACAGCTACAGTGGGAGGTACAGCTACAGTTGGAGGTACAAGTATAGTGGGAGGTACAGCTACAGTGGGAGGTACAGCTATAGTAGGAGGTACAGCTACAGTAGGAGGTACAGCTATAGTAGGAGGTACAGCTACAGTGGGAGGTACAAGTATAGTGGGAGGTACAGCTACAGTGGGAGGTACAGCTATAGTGGGGAGGTACAGCTATAGTGGGGAGGTACAGCTAGAGTGGGAGGTACAGCTATAGTGGTAGGTACAGGTACAGCTATAGTGGGAGGTACAGCTACAGTGGGAGGTACAGCTAATGTGGGAGGTACAGCTATAGTGGGAGGTACAGCTACAGTGGGAGGTACAGCTATAGTAGGAGGTACAGCTACAGTAGGAGGTACAGCTATAGTGGGAGGTACAGCTATAGTGGGAGGTACAGCTATAGTAGGAGGTACAGCTACAGTGGGAGGTACAAGTATAGTGGGAGGTACAGCTACAGTGGGAGGTACAGCTATAGTGGGGAGGTACAGCTATAGTGGGGAGGTACAGCTAGAGTGGGAGGTACAGCTATAGTGGTAGGTACAGGTACAGCTATAGTGGGAGGTACAGCTACAGTGGGAGGTACAGCTAATGTGGGAGGTACAGCTATAGTGGGAGGTACAGCTACAGTGGGAGGTACAGCTATAGTAGGAGGTACAGCTACAGTAGGAGGTACAGCTATAGTGGGAGGTACAGCTATAGTGGGGAGGTACAGCTATAGTGGGGAGGTACAGCTAGAGTGGGAGGTACAGCTATAGTGGTAGGTACAGGTACAGCTATAGTGGGAGGTACAGCTACAGTGGGAGGTACAGCTAATGTGGGAGGTACAGCTATAGTGGGAGGTACAGCTACAGTGGGAGGTACAGCTATAGTAGGAGGTACAGCTACAGTAGGAGGTACAGCTATAGTGGGAGGTACAGCTATAGTGGGAGGTACAGCTATAGTGAGTTTCATAATGCCATATTTAGCTATTATATCTGCAGTCCCCTGGGAGATGTAGTCATAATAAAATAACACTTGCAGTACAGCAGTATTAGTGAAGAGACAGTGCAGCTCACCAAATTTCAAATAGAATGGATTTATATAGCCCTTCTTACATCAGCTGATATATCAAAGTGCTGTACAGAAGCCCAGCCTAAAACCCCAAACAGCAAATGTGTAGAACCACGGTGGCTAGGAAAAACTCCTTAGAAAGGCCAGAGGGGTGGCCAGTCGTCTTCTGGCTGTGCCGGGTGGAGATTCTAACAGAACATGGCCAAGATGTTCAAATGTTCATAAATGACCAGCATGGTCAAATAATAATAATCACAGTAGTTGTCGAGGGTGCAGCAAGTCAGCACCTCAGGAGTAAATGTCAGTTGGCTTTTCATAGCTGATCATTGAGAGTATCTCTACCGCTCCTGCTGTCTCTAGAGAGTTGAAAACAGCAGGTCTGGGACAGGTAGCACGTCTGGTGAACAGGTCAGAGTTCCGTAGCCGCAGGCAGAACATTTGAAACTGGCGCAGCAGCACGGCCAGGTGGACTGGGGACAGCAAGGAGTCATCATCCCAGGTAGTCCTGAGGCATGGTCCTAGGGCTCAGGTCCTCCAAGAGAGAGAAAGAAAGAGAGAATTAGAGAGATCATACTTAAATTCACACAGGACACCGGATAAGACAGGAGAAATACTCCAGATATAACAGACTGACTCTAGCCCCCCGGCACATAAACTACTGCATAAATACTGGAGGCTGAGACAGGAGGGGACAGGAGACACTGTGGCCCCATCCGATGATACCCCCGGACAGGGCCAAACAGGCAGGATATAACCCCGCCCACTTTGCCAAAGCACAGCCCCCACACCACTAGAGGGATATCTTCAACCACCGACTTACCATCCTGAGACAAGGCCAAGTATAGCCCACAAAGATCTCCGCCACGGCACAACCCAAGGGGGCGTCAACCCAGAAAGGAAGACGACGTCAGCGACTCAACCCACTCAAGTGGCGCACCCCTACTAGGGATGGCATGGAAGAGCACCAGTAAGCGTCTCTCACATGGATAGGCAGACCATTCCATAAAAAATGAAGCTCTATAGGAGAAAGCCCTGCCTCCAGCTGTTTGCTTAGAAATTCTATGGACAATTAGGACGCCTGCGTCTTGTAGGTATGTACGGCAAGCCCATGTAATGCTTTGTAGGTAAGCAGTAAAACCGTGAAATCAGCCCTTGCCTTAACACGAAGCCAGTGTAGGGTAGCTAGCACTGGAGTAATATGATCACATTTTTTGGTTCTAGTCAGGATTCTAGCAGCCGTATTTAGCACTAAGAGACAGTGAAGAGACAGTGTAGCTCACCACCATACAGTATTAGTGAAGAGACTTAGTGCAGCTCACCACCATACAGTATCAGTGAAGAGACAGTGCAGCTCACCACCCTACAGTATTAGTGAGGAGACTTAGTGCAGCTCACCACCATACAGTATTAGTGAGGAGACTTAGTGCAGCTCACCACCATACAGTATCAGTGAAGAGACAGTGCAGCTCACCACCCTACAGTATTAGTGAGGAGACTTAGTGCAGCTCACCACCCTACAGTATTAGTGAGGAGACTTAGTGCAGCTCACCACCCTACAGTATTAGTGAGGAGACTTAGTGCAGCTCACCACCATACAGTATTAGTGAGGAGACTTAGTGCAGCTCACCACCATACAGTATTAGTGAGGAGACTTAGTGCAGCTCACCACCATACAGTATTAGTGAGGAGACTTAGTGCAGCTCACCACCCTACAGTATTAGTGGAGAGACTTAGTGCAGCTCACCACCATACAGTATTAGTGAGGAGACTTAGTGCAGCTCACCACCATACAGTATTAGTGAGGAGACTTAGTGCAGCTCACCACCCTACAGTATTAGTGGAGAGACTTAGTGCAGCTCACCACCATACAGTATTAGTGAGGACACTTAGTGCAGCTCACCACCATACAGTATTAGTGAGGAGACTTAGTGCAGCTCACCACCATACAGTATTAGTGAGGAGACTTAGTGCAGCTCACCACCCTACAGTAATAGTGGAGAGACTTAGTGCAGCTCACCACCATACAGTATTAGTGAGGAGAGTTAGTGCAGCTCACCACCCTACAGTATTAGAGAAGAGACTTAGTGCAGCTCACCACCATACAGTATTAGTGAGGAGACTTACTGCAGCTCACCACCCTACAGTATTAGTGAGGAGACTTAGTGCAGCTCACCACCATACAGTATTAGTGAGGAGACTTAGTGCAGCTCACCACCATACAGTATTAGAGAAGAGACTTAGTGCAGCTCACCACCATACAGTATTAGTGAGGAGAGTTAGTGCAGCTCACCACCATACAGTATTAGTGGAGAGACTTAGTGCAGCTCACCACCCTACAGTATTAGTGAGGAGACTTAGTGCAGCTCACCACCCTACAGTATTAGTGAGGAGACTTAGTGCAGCTCACCACCCTACAGTATTAGTGAGGAGACTTAGTGCAGCTCACCACCATACAGTATTAGTGAGGAGACTTAGTGCAGCTCACCACCATACAGTATTAGTGAGGAGACTTAGTGCAGCTCACCACCATACAGTATTAGTGAGGAGACTTAGTGCAGCTCACCACCCTACAGTATTAGTGGAGAGACTTAGTGCAGCTCACCACCATACAGTATTAGTGAGGAGACTTAGTGCAGCTCACCACCATACAGTATTAGTGAGGAGACTTAGTGCAGCTCACCACCCTACAGTATTAGTGGAGAGACTTAGTGCAGCTCACCACCATACAGTATTAGTGAGGAGACTTAGTGCAGCTCACCACCATACAGTATTAGTGAGGAGACTTAGTGCAGCTCACCACCATACAGTATTAGTGAGGAGACTTAGTGCAGCTCACCACCCTACAGTATTAGTGGAGAGACTTAGTGCAGCTCACCACCATACAGTATTAGTGAGGAGACTTAGTGCAGCTCACCACCCTACAGTATTAGTGAGGAGACTTAGTGCAGCTCACCACCATACAGTATTAGTGAGGAGACTTAGTGCAGCTCACCACCATACAGTATTAGTGAGGAGACTTAGTGCAGCTCACCACCCTACAGTATTAGTGAGGAGAGTTAGTGCAGCTCACCACCCTACAGTATTAGAGAAGAGACTTAGTGCAGCTCACCACCATACAGTATTAGTGAGGAGACTTACTGCAGCTCACCACCCTACAGTATTAGTGAGGAGACTTAGTGCAGCTCACCACCATACAGTATTAGTGAGGAGACTTAGTGCAGCTCACCACCATACAGTATTAGAGAAGAGACTTAGTGCAGCTCACCACCATACAGTATTAGTGAGGAGACTTAGTGCAGATCACCACCATACAGTATTAGAGAAGAGACTTAGTGCAGCTCACCACCCTACAGTATTAGTGAGGAGAGTTAGTGCAGCTCACCACCATACAGTATTAGTGAGGAGAGTTAGTGCAGCTCACCACCATACAGTATTAGTGAGGAGACTTAGTGCAGCTCACCACCATACAGTATTAGAGAAGATACTTAGTGCAGCTCACCACCATACAGTATTAGTGAGGAGACTTAGTGCAGCTCACCACCATACAGTATTAGTGGAGAGACTTAGTGCAGCTCACCACCATACAGTATTAGTGAGGAGACTTAGTGCAGCTCACCACCCTACAGTATTAGTGAGGAGACTTAGTGCAGCTCACCACCATACAGTATTAGTGAGGAGACTTAGTGCAGCTCACCACCATACAGTATTAGTGGAGAGACTTAGTGCAGCTCACCACCATACAGTATTAGTGGAGAGACTTAGTGCAGCTCACCACCCTACAGTATTAGTGGAGAGACTTAGTGCAGCTCACCACCATACAGTATTAGTGAGGAGACTTAGTGCAGCTCACCACCATACAGTATTAGAGAAGAGACTTAGTGCAGCTCACCACCCTACAGTATTAGTGAGGAGACTTAGTGCAGCTCACCACCATACAGTATTAGTGAGGAGACTTAGTGCAGCTCACCACCCTACAGTATTAGTGGAGAGACTTAGTGCAGCTCACCACCATACAGTATTAGTGAGGAGACTTAGTGCAGCTCACCACCATACAGTATTAGTGAGGAGACTTAGTGCAGCTCACCACCCTACAGTATTAGTGAGGAGACTTAGTGCAGCTCACCACCATACAGTATTAGAGAGGAGACTTAGTGCAGCTCACCACCCTACAGTATTAGTGAGGAGACTTAGTGCAGCTCACCACCATGCAGTATTAGTGGAGAGTCTTAGTGCAGCTCACCACCCTACAGTATTAGTGAGGAGACTTAGTGCAGCTCACCACCATACAGTCTTAGTGGAGAGACTTAGTGCAGCTCACCACCCTACAGTATTAGTGGAGAGACTTAGTGCAGCTCACCACCCTACAGCATTAGTGGAGAGACTTAGTGCAGCTCACCACCCTACAGTATTAGTGAGGAGACTTAGTGCAGCTCACCACCATACAGTATTAGTGAGGAGACTTAGTGCAGCTCACCACCATACAGTATTAGTGAGGAGACTTAGTGCAGCTCACCACCATACAGTATTAGTGAGGAGACTTAGTGCAGCTCACCACCATACAGTATTAGTGAGGAGACTTAGTGCAGCTCACCACCATACAGTATTAGAGAAGAGACTTAGTGCAGCTCACCACCATACAGTATTAGTGGAGAGACTTAGTGCAGCTCACCACCATACAGTATTAGTGAGGAGACTTAGTGCAGCTCACCACCATACAGTATTAGTGGAGAGACTTAGTGCAGCTCACCACCATACAGTATTAGTGAGGAGACTTAGTGCAGCTCACCACCATACAGTATTAGTGAGGAGACTTAGTGCAGCTCACCACCCTACAGTATTAGTGAGGAGACTTAGTGCAGATCACCACCATACAGTATTAGAGAAGAGACTTAGTGCAGCTCACCACCCTACAGTATTAGTGAGGAGAGTTAGTGCAGCTCACCACCATACAGTATTAGTGAGGAGAGTTAGTGCAGCTCACCACCATACAGTATTAGTGAGGAGACTTAGTGCAGCTCACCACCATACAGTATTAGAGAAGATACTTAGTGCAGCTCACCACCATACAGTATTAGTGAGGAGACTTAGTGCAGCTCACCACCATACAGTATTAGTGGAGAGACTTAGTGCAGCTCACCACCATACAGTATTAGTGAGGAGACTTAGTGCAGCTCACCACCCTACAGTATTAGTGAGGAGACTTAGTGCAGCTCACCACCATACAGTATTAGTGAGGAGACTTAGTGCAGCTCACCACCATACAGTATTAGTGGAGAGACTTAGTGCAGCTCACCACCATACAGTATTAGTGGAGAGACTTAGTGCAGCTCACCACCCTACAGTATTAGTGGAGAGACTTAGTGCAGCTCACCACCATACAGTATTAGTGAGGAGACTTAGTGCAGCTCACCACCATACAGTATTAGAGAAGAGACTTAGTGCAGCTCACCACCCTACAGTATTAGTGAGGAGACTTAGTGCAGCTCACCACCATACAGTATTAGTGAGGAGACTTAGTGCAGCTCACCACCCTACAGTATTAGTGGAGAGACTTAGTGCAGCTCACCACCATACAGTATTAGTGAGGAGACTTAGTGCAGCTCACCACCATACAGTATTAGTGAGGAGACTTAGTGCAGCTCACCACCCTACAGTATTAGTGAGGAGACTTAGTGCAGCTCACCACCATACAGTATTAGAGAGGAGACTTAGTGCAGCTCACCACCCTACAGTATTAGTGAGGAGACTTAGTGCAGCTCACCACCATGCAGTATTAGTGGAGAGTCTTAGTGCAGCTCACCACCCTACAGTATTAGTGAGGAGACTTAGTGCAGCTCACCACCATACAGTCTTAGTGGAGAGACTTAGTGCAGCTCACCACCCTACAGTATTAGTGGAGAGACTTAGTGCAGCTCACCACCCTACAGCATTAGTGGAGAGACTTAGTGCAGCTCACCACCCTACAGTATTAGTGAGGAGACTTAGTGCAGCTCACCACCATACAGTATTAGTGAGGAGACTTAGTGCAGCTCACCACCATACAGTATTAGTGAGGAGACTTAGTGCAGCTCACCACCATACAGTATTAGTGAGGAGACTTAGTGCAGCTCACCACCATACAGTATTAGTGAGGAGACTTAGTGCAGCTCACCACCATACAGTATTAGAGAAGAGACTTAGTGCAGCTCACCACCATACAGTATTAGTGGAGAGACTTAGTGCAGCTCACCACCATACAGTATTAGTGAGGAGACTTAGTGCAGCTCACCACCATACAGTATTAGTGGAGAGACTTAGTGCAGCTCACCACCATACAGTATTAGTGAGGAGACTTAGTGCAGCTCACCACCATACAGTATTAGTGAGGAGACTTAGTGCAGCTCACCACCCTACAGTATTAGTGAGGAGACTTAGTGCAGCTCACCACCCTACAGTATTAGTGGAGAGACTTAGTGCAGCTCACCACCATACAGTATTAGAGAGGAGACTTAGTGCAGCTCACCATCCTACAGTATTAGTGAGGAGACTTAGTGCAGCTCACCACCATACAGTATTAGTGGAGAGACTTAGTGCAGCTCACCACCCTACAGTATTAGTGGAGAGACTTAGTGCAGCTCACCACCCTACAGTATTAGTGGAGAGACTTAGTGCAGCTCACCAGTCTACAGTATTAGTGAGGAGACTTAGTGCAGCTCACCACCATACAGTATTAGTGGAGAGACTTAGTGCAGCTCACCACCCTACAGTATTAGAGAAGAGACTTAGTGCAGCTCACCACCATACAGTATTAGTGAGGAGACTTAGTGCAGCTCACCACCATACAGTATTAGTGAGGAGACTTAGTGCAGCTCACCACCATACAGTATTAGTGAGGAGACTTAGTGCAGCTCACCACCATACAGTATTAGTGAGTAGACTTAGTGCAGCTCAATACCATACAGTATCAGTGAGGAGACTTAGTGCAGCTCACCACCATACAGTATTATTGAGGAGACTTAGTGCAGCTCACCACTATACAGTATTAGTGAGGAGACTTAGTGCAGCTCACCACCATACAGTATTAGTGAGGAGACTTAGTGCAGCTCACCACCATACAGTATTAGTGAGGAGACATAGTGCAGCTCACCACCCTACAGTATTAGTGGAGAGACTTAGTGCAGCTCACCACCATACAGTATTAGTGAGGAGACTTAGTGCAGCTCACCACCATACAGTTTTAGTGAGGAGACTTAGTGCAGCTCACCACCATACAGTATTAGTGAGGAGACTTAGTGCAGCTCACCACCATACAGTATTAGTGAGGAGACTTAGTGCAGCTCACCACTATACGGTATTAGTGAGGAGACTTAGTGCAGCTCACCACCATACAGTTTTAGTGAGGAGACTTAGTGCAGCTCACCACCATACAGTATTAGTGAGGAGACTTAGTGCAGCTCACCACCATACAGTATTAGTGAGGAGACTTAGTGCAGCTCACCACCATACAGTATTAGAGGAGAGACTTAGTGCAGATCACCACCCTGTGATGCATTTTCTTAACATTCAGAATGTTTGCTACTACTGGACCAAGATTTTTTTAAAGAAAGTCCATGAAAATATTAATTGGATGCTAAAAAAAATCCCCTTTCCCCCTCTCTGTCTGTCTAGTATCCACTCTGTACCCCACTGTTCCTTGGCTTTTCTCCTCACACATAGGCCTACACACACACACACACACACACACACACACACGTTGACTTTAACATTCCGGGATCCCGCTGATTTCTCCGTATTCCGCTGGCAGGCTAGCGTTCCTGGCATCTCCAGTGGGAGCGGATCCTTAATGAATCATGAGTGTGTGGGTGTGTGTGTGTGTGGGGGGGGGGGGGGGGAGTCCCCTACCATAATGAAGGCTCCACAGCAGGAGTCCCTCAGAAGGACGTGGTCACGTGTAGCCAGGGTCTGGAGCAGGACGTCTGCACATGTAGCTAGGGCCGGGGATCAGGGGCAGGAAGTGGTCACTCAGTCAGGTCTGGAGCAGGACGTCTGCACATGTAGCTAGGGCCGGGGATCAGGTGCAGGAAGTGGTCACTTAGCCAGGGCCTGGGGTCTGGAGCAGGAAGTGGTCACATTTAGCCAGGGCCGGGGATCAGGGGCAGGAAGTGGTCACATGTACCCAGGTCTGGAGCAGGTACTGGTCACATGTAGCCAGGGCCTTGGGTCTGGAGCAGGAAGTGGTCACATGTTGCCTGGAGTCTGGAGCAGGAAGTGGTCACATGTAGACTGGGCCTGGGGTCTGGAGCAGGAAGTGGTCACATGTAGCCTGGGCCTGGTGTCTGGAGCAGGAAGTGGTCACATGTAGCCTGGGGTCTGGAGCAGGAACTGGTCACATGTAGCCTGGGGTCTGGAGCAGGAAGTGGTCACACGTAGCCTGGGGTCTGGAGCAGGAAGTGGTCACATGTAGCCTGGGGTCTGGAGCAGGAAGTGGTCACATGTAGCCTGGGGTCTGGAGCAGGAAGTGGTCACATGTAGCCTGGGGTCTGGAGCAGGAAGTGGTCACATGTAGCCTGGGGTCTGGAGCAGGAAGTGGTCACATGTAGCCTGGGGTCTGGAGCAGGAAGTGGTCACATGTAGCCTGGGGTCTGGAGCAGGAAGTGGTCACATGTAGCCTGGGGTCTGGAGCAGGAAGTGGTCACATGTAGCCTGGGGTCTGGAGCAGGAAGTGGTCACATGTAGCCTGGGGTCTGGAGCAGGAAGTGGTCACATGTAGCCTGGGGTCTGGAGGAGGAAGTGGTCACATGTAGCCTGGGGTCTGGAGCAGGAAGTGGTCACATGTAGCCTGGGGTCTGGAGCAGGAAGTGGTCACATGTAGGCTGGGGTCTGGAGCAGGAAGTGGTCACATGTAGCCTGGGGTCTGGAGCAGGAAGTGGTCACATGTAGCCTGGGGTCTGGAGCAGGAAGTGGTCACATGTAGCCTGGGGTCTGGAGCAGGAAGTGGTCACATGTAGCCTGGGGTCTGGAGCAGGAAGTGGTCACATGTAGCCTGGGGTCTGGAGCAGGAAGTGGTCACATGTAGCCTGGGGTCTGGAGCAGGAAGTGGTCACATGTAGCCTGGGGTCTGGAGCAGGAAGTGGTCACATGTAGGCTGGGGTCTGGAGCAGGAAGTGGTCACATGTAGCCTGGGGTCTGGAGCAGGAAGTGGTCACATGTAGACTGGGGTCTGGAGCAGAAATGTTAATCTGTGTTAATCACATCCATCCAATACAACACGCTGCTTGCCAAGTCAAAGCTTGTCACACTGTACTTGACATTCATTATACTCTTCTGGAACAGTCATCTCAATGTTCTGTTCCGGAATTGTACTCGTCAGTCATCACATAGAATGAGGTGGAATGTTCATCAAAGGATCTATATCTGTGGAATTCAAATTCGGGGTCGCGACCGGAACGGCAGTGGGGTCGTTAATTATACATATACTGTATCAGGCAATAAGTTAAGACACATCCACTAATTCCAGGGTTTTACTTTATTTTTACTATGTTCTACATTGTAGAATAATGATGAAGACATGAAAACTATGAAATGACACATATGGAATCACGTAGTAACCAATAATGTGTTAAAAAAAATCAAAATATATTTTAGATTTTATATTTTTCAAAGCAACCACCCTTTGCCTTAATGACAGCTTTGCACACTCCATCTTACAGAACAACGTTATTGTTCAAGTTGTCACATGAATATCCCTTTGAGCATTGTGAAGTTATAAATTACACTTTAGATGGTGTATCAATACACCCAGTCACTACAAAGATACAGGCGTCCTTCCTAACTCAGTTGCTGGAGAGGAAGGAAACTGCTCAGTGATTTCACCATGAGGCCAATGGTGACTTTAAAACAGTTACAGAGTTTAATGGCTGTGACAGGAGAAAACAGAGGATGGATCAGCAACAATGTAGTTACTAACCTAATTGACAGAGTGAAAAGAAGGAAACCTGTACAGAATAAAAAATATTCCAAAACCTGCTTCCTGTTTGCAAGAAAATGTGTCGAAGCAATTTACTTTTGGTCCTGAAATCAATTATTAGGGCAAAAAAACATTAATGAGTATCAATCTACATATTTTTAAGCATAGTGGTGTCTGCATCATGTTATGGGTGTGCTTGTAATCTTTAAAGACTGGGAAGTTTTTTTTCAGGATAAAACATTTATGGAATGGAAATAAGCACAGGCAAAATTCTAGAGCAACACCTAGTCAGTCTGCTTTCAAGCATACACTTTTTTGAATTCACCTTTCAGCAGGACAATAACTCAAAACACAAGGTCAAATCTACACTGGAGTTGCTTACCAAGAAGACAGTGAATGTTCCTGAGTGGCCGAGTTACAGTTTTGACTTAAATCTACTTGAAAATCTTTGGAAAGACTTGAACATTTTTGTTTTTTACATTTTGAAAAGAGTAATAGGCAAGTGTTGCACAAGCCAGATGTGGAAAGTTTGTTGAGATTTACCCAGAAAGACTCACAGCTCTATTCACTGCCAAAGGTGCTTCTACAAAGTATTGACTCAGGGGTATGACTACAACAGAAATGTGTCTTCTGCTGTCATTACTAAACTCCCAGATGACAGACATCTCTCTCTCCAGACATCTCTCTCCCAGACATCTCTCCCCCAGACATCTCTCCCCCAGACATCTCTCCCCAGACATCTCTCCCCCAGACATCTCTCTCCCAGACATTTCTATCCCCAGACATCTCTCCCCCAGACATCTCTCCCCCAGACATCTCTCTCCCCAGACATCTCTCTCCCAGACATCTCTCCCCCAGACATCTCTCCCCAGACATCTCTCCCCACACATCTCTCTCCCCACACATCTCTCTCCCCACACATCTCTCCCCCAGAGAAAATAATCCCCACAGGGCAGCATTTCTCTGAAGTCTCAATTCCAGGGGTAGAGAGATGGGGGGGGGGGGGGAACTATCCACTCTCACAAAACAGTTGATTTAGTTGAAAAGTCTGGGATTTTCATAGCTGCAGCATATCATTAGGGAAACAGCAGGAGAACGCCTCGGGTTGACTGCCAGGCCAGTATGTAACAACTTCAATCAGCCTTCATAAAGGCATGTAGCTTACAGCAGCCAACCCACCACTCTGCAGTTATTTCTTAAAGTACTGAACATGTACAGGCCACTGCAGTTCTTTCTTAAAGTACTGAACATCTACAGGCCACTGCAGTAGTGTGGATGAGTTTAATATTACAGTGGATTAAGTCTTCAAGCCAATCTAGACACTACCTTTACACTGTAACTCCTCCTGAACAACCCAATCTAGACACTACCTTTACACTGTAACTCCTCCTGAACAACCCAATCTAGACACTACCTTTACACTGTAACTCCTCCTGAACAACCCAATCTAGACACTACCTTTACACTGTACCTCCTCCTGAACAACCCAATCTAGACACTACTTTCACACTGTAGCTCCTCCTGAGCAACCCAATCTAGACACTACCTTTACACTGTAACTCCTCCTGAACAACCCAATCTAGACACTACCTTTACACTGTAACTCCTCCTGAACAACCCAATCTAGACACTACCTTTACACTGTAACTCCTCCTGAACAACCCAATCTAGACACTACCTTTACACTGTACCTCCTCCTGAACAACCCAATCTAGACACTACTTTCACACTGTAGCTCCTCCTGAGCAACCCAATCTAGACACTACCTTTACACTGTAACTCCTCCTGAACAACCCAATCTAGACACCACTTTCACACTGTAGATCCTCCTGAGCAACCCAATCTAGACACTACCTTTACACTGTAACTCCTCCTGAACAACCCAATCTAGACACTACCTTTACACTGTAACTCCTCCTGAACAACCCAATCTAGACACCACTTTCACACTGTAGATCCTCCTGAGCAACCCAATCTAGACACTACCTTTACACTGTAACTCCTCCTGAACAACCCAATCTAGACACTACCTTTACACAGTAGCTCCTCCTGAGCAACCCAATCTAGGCACTACCTTTACACTGTAACTCCTCCTGAGCAACCCAATCTAGACACTACCTTTACACAGTAGCTCCTCCTGAGCAACCCAATCTAGACACTGCCTTTACACAGTAGCTCCTCCTGAGCAACCCAATCTAGACACTACCTTTACACAGTAGCTCCTCCTGAGCAACACTGAACACGTTGTCTATCTTGACGTTGATTCAGGGTCAGAGGACTGGGCATTTATTACCCACGAGCCTTCACAAACAGTTACACATTTTACCATTGAAGACAAAGCTAATTTACTGCATCTCAATTGATCAGTGAGTGATTAATCTGACAGACAGAACACAAACAACATCGCAATGATACCTGAACACGTGCATTTCTCAGTCAATAGCGTTCGATCTGTCGGTGTATGGGGTTAGCTCTACACACCTCCTCAAACAAGTATCCTATATTGCCAGCAGATGGGGCTATAATCTAAGACAACTCATGCAATCATTTCTACTCATACAAAGTCTATGAAAATATTGAAGAATGCAGTGGAAAGCATTATTGCAATTTAGCTTCATCCCTGTAGTTGTCAATGTGTAGGAATACCCCCTTTTCACTAGAAACGAGCCGTGATTAAGATTCAAGACTGCATTTCTGCAGGGAGAAACCTGTTTATTAAGTGTTTTATTAGGCTGGAACAGTCTGACAACAGTCTGACAACAGCCTGACAACAGCCTGACAACAGCCTGACAACAGCCTGACAACAGTCTGACAACAGCCTGACAACAGTCTGACAACAGTCTGACAACAGCCTGACAACAGTCTGACAACAGCCTGACAACAGCCTGACAACAGCCTGACAACAGTCTGACAACAGTCTGAGTCTATGTAAAGCTCAGTTGGTAGAGCATGGAGCAACACCAGGGTTGTGGGTTCGATTCCCAGAGCCACCCATACGTACAATGTATGCACACATGACTGTTATGCTTTTGATAAAAGTGTCTACTAAAGGGCATGTATTATTATTATTATTATTATTATTATTTATTATTATATTATTATTATTATTATTTATTATTATATTATTATTATTATTATTATTATTATTTATTATTATTATTTATTATTATTATTATTATTTATTATTATTATTTATTATTATATTATTATTATTTATTATTATATTATTATTATTTATTATTATTATTATTATTATTTATTATTATTATTTATTATTATATTATTATTATTTATTATTATATTATTATTATTTATTATTATATTATTATTATTTATTATTATTATTATTATTATTTATTATTATTGTTATTGTTATTGTTATTATTATGTATTATTATTATTATTTATTATTATTATTATTTATTATTATGTATTATTATTATTATGTATTATTATTATTATTTATTATTATATTATTTATTATTATTATTATTATTATTATTATTTATTATTATTACTATTATTGTTATTATTATTATTTATTATTATTATTATTATTATTTATTATTATTATTATTATTATTTATTACTATATTATTATTATATTTATTATTACAGTTGACATTTATTAAACACAGTTTAATTCAACAGTCAGTAGTCATAAGATGAGAGTTGAGATCACAGACACTTATCTTTGTATGAACACAACCTGGCTGTCACATCTGACCCCTAATTCCTGCAGCCTCTTCCTGACCCTCAAAACGGTGAGAGGTGAGAGGTCACCTCTGGGATTTCACTAGCTACCCATGCCCCTTTACATGGAATACATCAGGAGCAAAACCAGGGAATCTCTCTTTATTTATAATCCTATTTTAATCTCTCTCTTTCTGAATACATTGCGAGAATCTGTTTTCCCGTGGAGCACAGACAACCTGGTTTGGAGACTGATAGGGGTAGAGAACATATTGTATATTACAGGGGCCAAGAAGTGTAGTTGGTCTCGCAAAAGATAATGGACGTCCTTGAACTCATTTACAGAGGAAAAAATAACTGTAGCCATGATGGAAAATGGCACCGTGTACAAATACTGACTCCCTGTGTGGAGCACGTTTCTGTTTAATGGTGTAGGGCGATGCTTTGGGAGACGTACTGTCTAGTTTCCTTCTCACCATACTGAAACGCTTAACAAGACTGACACATTGAGTTAACATCTCTGAGGTATTCCCCAACCCACAAGAGAGTATGACAAGATAATTTTGGAGTGTGAGATTATTATTATTTTTTATGTCACCTGATACTAATAACACTCCTTGCCCCTCATGGGAGAACCTCTTAATAAAGCACATTTTGTCATATCTAAAACATGTTCCACTTGTCTAAAGCTGAGGCATATCTAAAACATGTTCCACTTGTCTAAAGCTGAGTCATATCTAAAACATGTTCC
Source organism: Oncorhynchus clarkii lewisi (assembly GCF_045791955.1). Taxonomy (NCBI): domain Eukaryota; kingdom Metazoa; phylum Chordata; class Actinopteri; order Salmoniformes; family Salmonidae; genus Oncorhynchus; species Oncorhynchus clarkii. The sequence continues at coordinate 40,518,305 of NC_092170.1, forward strand.
ACTTGACTAAAGCTGAGGCATATCTAAAACATGTTCCACTTGACTAAAGCTGAGGCATATCTAAAACATGTTCCACTTGTCTAAAGCTGAGTCATATCTAAAACATGTTCCACTTGTCTAAAGCTGAGTCATATCTAAAACATGTTCCACTTGTCTAAAGCTGAGTCATATCTAAAACATGTTCCACTTGTCTAAAGCTGAGTCATATCTAAAACATGTTCCACTTGTCTAAAGCTGAGTCATATCTAAAACATGTTCCACTTGACTAAAGCTGAGTCATATCTAAAACATGTTCCACTTGTCTAAAGCTGAGTCATATCTAAAACATGTTCCACTTGACTAAAGCTGAGGCATATCTAAAACATGTTCCACTTGACTAAAGCTGAGGCATATCTAAAACATGTTCCACTTGTCTAAAGCTGAGTCATATCTAAAACATGTTCCACTTGTCTAAAGCTGAGTCATATCTAAAACATGTTCCACTTGACTAAAGCTGAGTCATATCTAAAACATGTTCCACTTGTCTAAAGCTGAGGCATATCTAAAACATGTTCCACTTGACTAAAGCTGAGGCATATCTAAAACATGTTCCACTTGACTAAAGCTGAGGCATATCTAAAACATGTTTCACTTGACTAAAGCTGAGTCATATCTAAAACATGTTCCACTTGTCTAAAGCTGAGTCATATCTAAAACATGTTCCACTTGTCTAAATCTGAGGCATATCTAAAACATGTTCCACTTGACTAAAGCTGAGCCATGTTCCACTTGACTAAAGCTGAGCCATGTTCCATTTGACTAAAGCTGAGTCATATCTAAAACATGTTCCACTTGTCTAAAGCAGAGTCATATCTAAAACATATTCCACTTGACTAAAGCTGAGCCAAGTTCCACTTGACTAAAGCTGAGCCATGTTCCACTTGACTAAAGCTGAGTCATATTTAAAACATGTTCACTTGACTAAAGCTGAGTGAAGTTCCACTTGACTAAAGCTGAACCATGTTCCACTTGATTAAAGCTGAGCCATGTTCCACTTGACTAAAGCTGAGTCATGTTCCACTTGACTAAAGCTGAGTCATGTTCCACTTGACTAAAGCTGAGTCATGTTCCACTTGACTAAAGCTGAGTCATGTTCCACTTGACTAAAGCTGAGTCATGTTCCACTTGACTAAAGCTGAGTCATGTTCCACTTGACTAAAGCTGAGTCATGTTCCACTTGACTAAAGCTGAGTCATGTTCCACTTGATTAAAGCTGAATCATGTTCCACTTGACTAAAGCTGAGTCATGTTCCACTTGACTAAAGCTGAGTCATTTTCCACTTGATTAAAGCTGAGTCATGTTCCACTTGACTAAAGCTGAGTCATGCCAAAAATAGTCCAGGACATGTTTGCACTTTTTTACCATCTAAACTAATTCACAATAGAACAAGCCCTTTATGGCCGTATTCAATTAATTTCCACAGACATAAAGCAGATTTACCGCCCAAAAAGAGGAGCTTGAGACAGGTTAGGCTTTTTTTACTGTAGTCCATATTACCTCAGGACTTTTAGGAGCACTCCTCCTGAGAGAAGAGGGGAGTCGGCAGGGACACGACAGGACACATCTGAGACAAAATAAACCCATAAGAAGCTCATCATGAATCGGTCCCGATTTAAACCTTTTAATAAACCTCCCTGTGGAAAACAGATGTGGCGTGGTCCATTTAAAGGAGAAGGCTCACACAGCCATTGAACCAACACTGAGAAACAGCGATTTAAGAAACCAGGACGGCCTTTTCCGCAGAGTAACACTAATAAACAGGTGTTTCCCTCTCTCCTTACATCCATGCTTCCCCACTCACACGGCTAAACATTCCCTTTTCGATTGACCCCAGTCAGCTACTCATGCTGAGGTTTCGGAATGACTAATGTCAACGGGAAAAACCAGAGGGAATCGTGGTACTTTGAGAGCTCTAACCAATCAGAACACATTCAACCGAGTCACCGCACATATCATATCAACTCTGTAAAACACATTGCTACTACTACTGCTACAGCATGTGTCAACCACAATGTTGTCGTTGTTGTGTTGAAGTTCATTCACTTTTAACAGTTTGGTTCAGTACGCACATATATAGTAAGGAATGTTTTCTTTATGGGTACATCAATAATGGCATTACTGTACAGTGCTCTTTAACTTTTTGACTACTGTGAATTGATACTGTCACGTGTCCAGTCTGAGTCATCACATTGATATCATCACGTGTCCAGTCTAAGTAATTACATTGATATCATCACGTGTCCAGTCTGAGTCATCACATTGATATCATCACATATCCAGTCTGAGTCATCACATTGATATCATCACATATCCAGTCTGATTAATCACATTGATATCATCACGTGTCCAGTCTGAGTAATCACATTGATATCATCACGTGTCCAGTCTGAGTCATCACATTGATATCATCACGTGTCCAGTCTGAGTCATCACATTGATATCATCACATATCCAGTCTGATTAATCACATTGATATCATCACGTGTCCAGTCTGATTAATCACATTGATATCATCACGTGTCCAGTCTGAGTCATCACATTGATATCATCACGTGTCCAGTCTGAGTCATCACATTGATATCATCACGTGTCCAGTCTGAGTCATCACATTGATATCATCACATATCCAGTCTGAGTCATCACATTGATATCATCACGTGTCCAGTCTGAGTCATCACATTGATATCATCACATGTCCCGTCTGATTGATCACATTGATATCATCACGTGTCCAGTCTGAGTAATCACATTGATATCATCACGTGTCCAGTCTGAGTAATCACATTGATATCATCACGTGTCCAGTCTGATTAATCACATTGATATCATCACGTGTCCAGTCTGATTGATCACATTGAAGATTCACCATGGCAGGGTGCAGGATGAATACTCCTCAGGACAGATAGGACTTACTAGTATTCGCCGACCCATCCACCCCGACCAACCACCCTACTTTCATTTTTTTCCTTAAGTAACCATCCGTCTTATATAACCATACCAAGGGTAAGAAATCGTACAAGTTTGGAGTTTCATGCTTTTACTATGTTACGTCTAGTCTATGAGACCAGGTTGGATGATGGGATCATCTGTTGGTATGAGCTTTAGCCGATGTGATATGAGATATCTATCAAGAGACAGACATGAAACCGTCGCTCATCATTCCTGTTTCCATTTGCCTGCCTTTCGATGGTTAACATGTGTGAATGACTGACTTTTCCATCAGAACACGCAGAAAGTGATTGCAAACACGTTTGTTGTGGATTACGTTGAAAATTACCCTCCCTTTGGCTAGTATTAAAAAAACAGTCTCATCCAATGGAATAATATCCATGTTCGGCTTTCAAAAATAATAATTGAGGGAAGATTATTTGTTTAGTCCATTGAGTCTGAATTCCACCAGTGTCTTGTGTATATGTATACAGATGGAGTCTCAACTCTGACCTCCACAGCAGCATGTCTCCCGCACAACAGAGCCAGCAGGGAAATCTATCTCCATTACATGATGGAACATAAACCTTCCACCAGGCCGGGGGGTTCTAGAGAGGCCATCGAAGCAGGTCTGATGACCCCTGGCGACCCCTTACAGATAACCCCTACATCTCCTTTACAGTCTCATGTACAGACCCCTTTACAGTCTCCTTTACAGTCTCCTTTACAGATAACCCCTTTACAGTCTCCGTTACAGATAACCCCTTTACAGTCTCCTTTACAGTCTCCTTTACAGTCTCCTTTACAGATAACCCCTTTACAGTCTCCTTTACAGTCTCCTTTACAGTCTCCTTTACAGTCTCCTTTACAGTCTCCTTTACAGATAACCCCTTTACAGTCTCCTTTACAGGCTCCTTTACAGATAACCCCTTTACAGTCTCATTTACAGGCTCCTTTACAGATAACCCATGCACAGTCTCCTTTACAGATAACCCATGTACAGTCTCCTTTACAGATAACCCCTTTACAGTCTCCTTTACAGCCTCCTTTACGTATAACCCTTTTACAGTCCCCTATACATCCTCCTTTACAGTCTCCTTTACAGTCTCCTTTACATTCTCCTTTACATTCTCCTTTACAGTCTCCTTTACAGTCTCCTTTACAGTCCTCTTTACAGTCTCCTTTACAGTCCCCTTTACATTCCCCTTTACAGTCTCATTTGTAGTCCCCTTTCCAGTCTCCTTTACATTCTCATTTACATTCCCATTAACAGCCTCCTTTACAGGCTCCTTTACATTCCCCTTTACAGTCTCCTTTATAGACACATCTGGGGGATTTTGTTTAGTTTAGTTTTCCACTGTAATATAGATGTTGATGGTCAAGCATATCGCCATCAGTTTCCAACATCCATAAATCACTCTCAAATCTATTTCACAATAGTTAGTAAAATAGAGGCTCTGTCCTCTGGAGCTGGAGGTTGTGGAAATATAGACACTCTCCTCAGCTGCTCCTGGCTTTGTTATCATGTCATGCTTGGAGAAGTGCTCTGTTTGTGACAGCTTTCCAACAGTGAAACCAAAGAGCCAGACACTCTAAAAAAAAAAATGAATTCAGACCACGTTACAAAGCTCTAAAAACCAGTCTCATTTTCTAATGATGAATTCAGACCATGTTAAAAAGCTCTAAAAATCAGTCTCTTATTCTAGTGATGAATTCAGACCATGTTACAAAACTCTAAAAACCAGTCTCATTTTCTAATGATGAATTCAGACCATGTTAAAAATCTCTAAAAATCAGTCTCCTATTCTAGTGATGAATTCAGACCGTGTTACAAAGCTCAACTCATGTGGATGGACATCTTCACGCTTTTATGAACAAAGACATCTCTGAAGAGAATGCAACTCCCTTTTTACATTTTCTACATCTCCAAGGAGACACTGGGTATTTGTTTTCATCACTGAAACCCCCCTTGTGAGCAGACATACAGACCCACTCTCTGGGTTGGATGAACTGAGAGTCGGCCTCCAAACACACATTCATGTCAGTTTTTATAGCCTCCTAGAGTAAAGGCTGGACCAAAGACAGTGAAAGAGAACCGTCACTTCTGGTCTGTTTTCATCGCCAAGACTGAGAGTTCTGGTGTTATAGCAGTCTGAGCCTTGTAATGCACTCTGTGATGATACCAAGGGCCAACAATGGGTTATGGTGAAATAGAAAACACTATCTGGGGAGGCTGAGGTCATTGAGGTAGCAAACCAAGTCTAGGGGTATTTTGGTCTGCGGTCATCAGCAGGGACACAGTTGAGACAGTGTTGCAGTGTGGTGTAGATTACTTTATTTTGTAGTAAACCCCACTTGTAAAGGCAATGCTTTGATGCTTGTGAAAGAAAACAGCTTTCTTCCCCAAATTCCTGGTTGTGAAACGGGAAAAAAAATATATTTTCGTGAATATTATTTTCAGGTCGTTTGATGTAACAAAATAAGTGTACACTTAGGAGAAATCAGAAAAATATCAGTTGTAAACATCTAATATTAAAAACATAGTACATTCAAGCATTCACTTGTTTTTCCTCTTAAGTTCAAGACACAGAGCATTAATAAACCTCATGGGATGTCACACTGATTGCCTGCAGAGTGGTCTGTTTATCCAGACAAGCTATATTTTTCACCATGATTCCCCTTAACAATGAGTGTATACTTCTGCCTCCCCGAGGAACAGCCCAGCCAAGGTCACCAACACCAGAGGCTTACACAATAATACGTAGGTAGGACATGGCTAAGGCATTGCAAACACACAAACTAAACAAACCGGTTATGTTTACATATCTTGCATTACTCATCTCATATGTATATACTGAATTTTATACCATCTATTGCATCCTGCCTATGCCGCTCGGTCATCACTCATCCATATATTTATATGTATATATTCTTATTCCATTCTTTTACTTAGATTTGTGTGTATTAGGTGGTTGTTGTGGAATTGTTAGATTACTTGTTAGATATTACTGCACTGTTGGGAACTAGAAGCACAAGCATTTCACTACACTCGCATTAACATCTGCTAACCATGTGTATGTGAACGATTTATTAATTTTACTGAAAGTAAAACAACCTAATCTCATTGGCTGGTTGGAGGGCCGGAGAGGATGTTGTGGGAGAGAGCCCAAATTCCCCTCTCAGCCCTTCCTGGATATGGATATGTGTCTCCATTTGCATCATAAAGGGCCATAAAGTCAACGCCTGAGTTTTACATCCTTGGGAATGTATTCAAAATGGCCTCTTTCCTGACGAAAGCACCAACCTTACCTGCTGTATCACTTTAGAGACATGGTAACGGCTTTAGACGTTTATCTCAGGTTGTAGCATTAACAAAGATGTCAGAAACACTGTCTTTAAAGGCTGGGTGGAATGTAGAGGTCAGAAACACTGTCTTTAAAGGCTAGGTGGAACGTAGAGGTCAGAAACACTGTCTTTAAAGATTAGGTGGAACGTAGAGGTCAGAAACACTGTCTTTAAAGGCTAGGTGGAACGTAGAGGTCAGAAAGAGACTTTAATGGCTAGATGGGGTGAACAGATGTTTCTTAGACATCTTACTGAGGGGTTATGTGGACAATAATTAAATAACAGATGTTTGAAAGCCATAATGAGCTAATGATGTATAGATTATTGAGGTATAGATTAACTAGGTATAGATTAATGAGGTACAAATTAACGAGGTATAGATTAATGAGGTATAGATTAATGAGGTATACATTAACAAGGTATAGAATAATGAGGTACAGATTAACGAGGTATAGATTAACGAGGTATAGATTAACGAGGTATAGATTAATGAGGTATAGATTAACGAGGTATAGATTAACGAGGTATAGATTAACGAGGTATAGATTAATGAGGTATAGATTAATGAGGTATAGATTAATGAGGTATAGATTAACGAGGTATAGGTATAGATGAATGAAGTATAGATGAATGAAGTATAGATTAATGAGGTATAGATTAATAAAGTATAGATTAATGAGGTATAGATTAACGAGGTATAGATTAACGAGGTATAGATTAACGAGGTATAGGTATAGATGAATGAAGTATAGATGAATGAAGTATAGATTAATGAGGTATAGATTAATGAGGTATAGATTAATGAGGTATAGATTAACGAGGTATAGATTAATGAGGTATAGATTAACGAGGTATAGATTAATGAGGTATAGATTAACGAGGTATAGATTAACGAGGTATAGATTAATGAGGTATAGATTAATGAGGTATATATTAATGAGGTATAGATTAACGAGGTATAGGTATAGATGAATGAAGTATAGATGAATGAAGTATAGATTAATGAGGTATAGATTAATAAAGTATAGATTAATGAGGTATAGATTAACGAGGTATAGATTAACGAGGTATAGATTAACGAGGTATAGGTATAGATGAATGAAGTATAGATGAATGAAGTATAGATTAATGAGGTATAGATTAATAAAGTATAGATTAATGAGGTATAGATTAACGAGGTATAGATTAATAAAGTATAGATTAATGAGGTATAGATTAATAAAGTATAGATTAATGAGGTATAGATTAACGAGGTATAGATTAACGAGGTATAGATGAATGAAGTATAGATTAATGAGGTATAGATTAATAAAGTATAGATTAATGAGGTATAGATTAACGAGGTATAGATTAACGAGGTATAGATTAACGAGGTATAGATTAATGAGATATAGATTAATGAGGTATAGATTAATAAAGTATAGATTAATGAGGTATAGATTAACGAGGTATAGATTAACGAGGTATAGATTAATGAGGTATAGATTAATGAGGTATAGATTATTGAGGTATAGAATAACGAGGTATAGATTAACGAGGTATAGAAAGGTAGAGAAATGTAACTACAGGTAGAGAGGCGAGGGGGAAAGAGAGAGAGAGAGAGAGACGGGGAACGGGAATTATTAAGAGAGTTCCCGCTGGCCACACACTGGTTGAATCAACATTTTTTCCACGTCCTTTCAATAAAATTAAGTTGAACCAATGTGGAATAGAATAATTTGACGTCTGCCCAGTGGATGTTGAGAGAGGGAGAAGGAGAGGAATCAGCACTCCTAACAGCAGGTCCTTGTTGTCCCTTAATGGTTCTAATAGTCTGAGATGTTTTTATTGGCCATTAGGCCTCAGCGGACCACTGGAGGAAGAGGAAGAGGAGGAGGAGGAGGAGGACAGGTGGACGGGAAGCTTTAATTGTCTCCTTCGTTCCGGGTCGTTGAGCCCACGTTCATTTAAGATCAGTAACACATGTTGCATTGGGCTCCCTCTCACAGACAGACTCACAGACAGTATGTTGAGACCCCCCTACCCCCACACCCCCCTCCGTTCCCCTACAGACCAGGAGTCAGAGTGGAGCCATTTAACTTTTTTTTTTTTTTACCTTTAACACCATGAAGGAGGACTCAGCAACAGAGGCTCAACACACGAGGAGTCCCAGTGATGGGTCAGGGATTTCTCCATACAATCTGATTCTACTGTGTTACACTTCTGACTGATCTGTAATTTATAGATGTGTGTTAGTACCGCCAAGTATCTCCCCTACAATCGAATACAAACAGTACCACTGACTGAGATATGCATTTACACCAATGATTTAACAGACACACTTTTCCATTCATCATTAATACATCCCACAGGTTGAGAAGAGATCTTATATCTCCCTCACCAACTTCAAGTGTCGGCTGTCAGAGCAGTTTACCGATCGCTGCAGCTGTACACAGCCCATCTGTAAATAGCCCATCCAACCTAACTCCTACCTCATCCCCATATTTGTTCTTGTTTTTCTGCTCTTTTGCACACCACTATTTATACTTGCACATCCTCATCTGCACATATATCACTCCAGTGTAAATTGCTATATTGTAATTACTTCGCCACTAATAGCCCATTTATTGCCTTACCTCCCTACTCGTCTACATTTGCACACACTGTATACAGATTTTTCTATTGTGTTATTGACTGTACGTTTGTTTATCCCATCTGTAACTATGTGTTGTTGTTTTTTTTTGCTTTATCTTGGCCAGGTCTCAGTTGCAAATGAGAACTTGTGTTTATCTCCATCTGTAACTATACCTGTTGTTGTTAAATAAAGGTGTTCTTTATCTTGGCCAGGTCTCAGTTGCAAATGAGAACTTGTTCTCAACTAGCCTACCTGGTTAAATAAAGGTGTTCTCAACTAGCCTACCTGGTTAAATAAAGGTGTTCTCAACTAGCCTACCTGGTTAAATAAAGGTGTTCTCAACTAGCCTACCTGGTTAAATAAAGGTGTTCTCAACTAGCCTACCTGGTTAAATAAAGGTGTTCTCAACTAGCCTACCTGGTTAAATAAAGGTGTTCTCAACTAGCCTACCTGGTTAAATAAAGGTGTTCTCAACTAGCCTACCTGGTTAAATAAAGGTGTTCTCAACTAGCCTACCTGGTTAAATAAAGGTGTTCTCAACTAGCCTACCTGGTTAAATAAAGGTGTTCTCAACTAGCCTACCTGGTTAAATAAAGGTGTTCTCAACTAGCCTACCTGGTTAAATAAATGTGTTCTCAATTAGCCTACCTGGTTAAATAAAGGTGTTCTCAACTAGCCTACCTGGTTAAATAAAGGTGTTCTCAACTAGCCTACCTGGTCAATAAAGGTGTTCTCAACTAGCCTACCTGGTTAAATAAAGGTGTTCTCAACTAGCCTACCTGGTTAAATAAAGGTGTTCTCAACTAGCCTACCTGGTTAAATAAAGGTGTTCTCAACTAGCCTACCTGGTTAAATAAAGGTGTTCTCAACTAGCCTACCTGGTTAAATAAAGGTGTTCTCAACTAGCCTACCTGGTTAAATAAAGGTGTTCTCAACTAGCCTACCTGGTTAAATAAAGGTGTTCTCAACTAGCCTACCTGGTTAAATAAAGGTGTTCTCAACTAGCCTACCTGGTTAAATAAAGGTGTTCTCAACTAGCCTACCTGGTTAAATAAAGGTGTTCTCAACTAGCCTACCTGGTTAAATAAAGGTGTTCTCAACTAGCCTACCTGGTTAAATAAAGGTGTTCTCAACTAGCCTACCTGGTTAAATAAAGGTGTTCTCAACTAGCCTACCTGGTTAAATAAAGGTGTTCTCAACTAGCCTACCTGGTTAAATAAAGGTGTTCTCAACTAGCCTACCTGGTTAAATAAAGGTGTTCTCAACTAGCCTACCTGGTTAAATAAAGGTGTTCTCAACTAGCCTACCTGGTTAAATAAAGGTGTTCTCAACTAGCCTATCTGGTTAAATAAAGGTGTTCTCAACTAGCCTACCTGGTTAAATAAAGGTGTTCTCAACTGGCCTACCTGGTTAAATAAAGGTGTTCTCAACTAGCCTACCTGGTTAAATAAAGGTGTTCTCAACTAGCCTACCTGGTTAAATAAAGGTGTTCTCAACTAGCCTACCTGGTTAAATAAAGGTGTTCTCAACTAGCCTACCTGGTTAAATAAAGGTGTTCTCAACTAGCCTACCTGGTTAAATAAAGGTGTTCTCAACTGGCCTACCTGGTTAAATAAAGGTGTTCTCAACTGGCCTACCTGGTTAAATAAAGGTGTTCTCAACTAGCCTACCTGGTTAAATAAAGGTGTTCTCAACTAGCCTACCTGGTTAAATAAAGGTGTTCTCAACTAGCCTACCTGGTTAAATAAAGGTGTTCTCAACTAGCCTACCTGGTTAAATAAAGGTGTTCTCAACTAGCCTACCTGGTTAAATAAAGGTGTTCTCAACTAGCCTACCTGGTTAAATAAAGGTGTTCTCAACTAGCCTACCTGGTTAAATAAAGGTGTTCTCAACTAGCCTACCTGGTTAAATAAAGGTGTTCTCAACTAGCCTACCTGGTTAAATAAAGGTGTTCTCAACTAGCCTACCTGGTTAAATAAAGGTGTTCTCAACTGGCCTACCTGGTTAAATAAAGGTGTTCTCAACTAGCCTACCTGGTTAAATAAAGGTGTTCTCAACTGGCCTACCTGGTTAAATAAAGGTGTTCTCAACTGGCCTACCTGGTTAAATAAAGGTGTTCTCAACTGGCCTACCTGGTTAAATAAAGGTGTTCTCAACTAGCCTACCTGGTTAAATAAAGGTGTTCTCAACTGGCCTACCTGGTTAAATAAAGGTGTTCTCAACTGGCCTACCTGGTTAAATAAAGGTGTTCTCAACTAGCCTACCTGGTTAAATAAAGGTGTTCTCAACTAGCCTACCTGGTTAAATAAAGGTGTTCTCAACTAGCCTACCTGGTTAAATAAAGGTGTTCTCAACTAGCCTACCTGGTTAAATAAAGGTGTTCTCAACTAGCCTACCTGGTTAAATAAAGGTGAAATAAATACAATTTTAAAAAAAGTTACAGTCTCAGATAATTTTGAATCAGATCCTCGCTTGACATCTTTTGTTTTATTTTTGTTTGTTTAAGGTTGTCACATTACCTTGTGAAAAATCACTGACTGGATCCAGCGTGTTATGCTGTGTGGTCTTCATTTTTTATATTTGACATTTTAGTCATTTAGCAGATGCTCTTATGCAGAGAACTTGCAGTTTGTGCATTCATCTTCAGGATGGCTAGGTTGTGCAACCACACAACAGTCATAGTAAGTACATTTCTCCTCAAAGTAGCTATCAGCATAGTCAGCTAGTTGGGGGGGGGGGGGGGGGATCGGGCGTGAGGAGGGAGTGTGGGGGGTGCTGTGGGATTAGGAGAGGGTGTGGGGGGTAGTGTGAGATTAGGAGGAGGTGTGGGGGGTGGTGTGGGATTAGGAGGAGGGTGTCGGGGTGCTGTGGGATTAGGAGGAGGGTGTGGGGGTGCTGTGGGATTAGGAGGGTGGTGTGGGGGGTGCTGTGGGATTAGGATGGGGGATGCTGTGGGATTAGGAGGGGGGTGGGGGGTAGTGTGGGATTAGGGGGGTGGGGGAGGTGGTGTGGGATTAGGAGGGTGGTGTGGGGGGTGCTGTGGGATTAGGAGGGGGTGTGGGGGGTGGTGTGGGATTAGGAGGGGGTGTGGGGTGGTGGTGTGCGATTAGGAGGAGGGTGTAGTGGGTGCTGTGGGTGGTGAGAGGGTGCTGTGGGTGGGGAGAGGGTTGTTTAGTCCTGTCTTATTTCTATGTATTTGTCTACTACATGATTGAGTTGGTCGCTTCTGTGGCCAGACAGCGCTGCATTTTGATTTGTGCTTTTGCTTGTGTTCCCGATAAGCAATGTAGTTTTGTTTTGACTGTGTTGTAATTTGGTTTATTCTAATTGATTGGATGTTGATTGGGTCTCTCTCTCTGTACTCTTCTATAGCTACATGTTCTTGTCGTGTTATTCTCAGTGAGGTCACACACAGCAGCCCTCAGATCACTGTGTCAGATGTGCTGAAACGGTACAAAAAAAGGGAAAGGGAAAGATAGCGGCCCACAGAATGGATGGTAGAGGGGAAGATAGAGAGAGGGAACGACAGGAGGGATGGTAGAGGGGAAGATAGAGAGAGGGAACGACAGGAGGGATGGTAGAGGGGAAGATAGAGAGAGGGAACGACAGGAGGGATGGTAGATGGAGGAGATAGAGGATGGCAGGAAGGATGGTAGAGGAGGAGATAGAGGATGGCAGGAAGGATGGTACAGGGGGAGATAGAGAGGGAATGACAGGAAGGATGGTGGAGGAGGAGATAGAGGACGGCAGGAAGGATGATAGAGGAGGAGATAGAGGATGGCAGGAAGGATGGTAGAGGGGGAGATAGAGAGGGAATGACAGGAAGGATGGTGGAGGAGGAGATAGAGGATGGCAGGAAGGATGATAGAGGAGGAGATAGAGGATGGCAGGAAGGATGGTAGAGGGGGAGATAGAGAGGGAATGACAGGAAGGATGGTGGAGGAGGAGATAGAGGACGGCAGGAAGTATGGTAGAGGGGGAGATAGAGAGAGGGAACGACAGGAGGGACGGTGGAGGAGGAGATAGAGAGAGGGAACGACAGGAGGGACGGTGGAGGAGGAGATAGAGAGGGAACAACAGGAAGGATGGTAGAGGAGGAGATAGAGGATGGCAGGAAGGATGGTAGAGGAGGAGATAGAGGATGGCAGGAAGGATGGTACAGGGGGAGATAGAGAGGGAATGACAGGAAGGATGGTGGAGGAGGAGATAGAGGACGGCAGGAAGGATGGTAGAGGGGGGAGATAGAGGACGGCAAGAAGGATGGTAGAGGGGGAGATAGAGAGAGGGAACGACAGGAAGAATGGTAGAGGAGGAGATAGAGCGGGAACGACAGGAAGGATGGTAGAGGAGGAGATAGAGAGGGAACGACAGGAAGGATGGTAGAGGAGGAGATAGAGAGGGAACGACAGGAAGGATGGTAGAGGAGGAGATAGAGAGGGAACGACAGGAGGGATGGTGGAGGGGGAGATAGAGAGAGGTCCACAGAATGGAAGGTAGAGGTGGTGATAGAGAGGGAACGACAGGAAGGATGGTAGAGGAGGAGATAGAGAGAGGACGGCTGGAAGGATGGTTAATGGTTAAGAGAGAGAGATTAAAAAGAGAGAGTAAAAATGGTGGCCAATCTGCATTTTTCTCTGTCATAAAAATGACTTGCAGATGATCAGATAGTGACATGCTCCAGGGGGCAGTAAAAGAAGGGATGATAAGAATATGATTTAATAAAGAGGGGGGAGGGACCGATAGTTTACCATGTGATTGGCTCCAGGGCTTTGATCTGTGCACTAATTTATTCTGTCCCACTGAGCTTTACTCAGCGTGCCCAATAAAGGCAAGAGGTTGATGGAAACGCATGTTCAGGTGGAGCGTTATTTACGCGGTGGATCTAGAGACGACACGCATTACAGGCGAGTAGTGAAAAACGGATAGGATTCAAATGCCTTGGCTTGGCCTGGATCAATGCCTCGGAGAGATGTGTGAGAGCACACGTTGCAGGGGGCTATGAGTACATCCAGGGTTGTTTCAGTCTGAGATCGTATATTACCCTATTCTAGCCGAATACGCTGCAAAATTCCTCCTATCACAACATCTGCTAAAAGCTGTCAAATCTGGACAGTAAGAGTTTATTTCCAAAACACTATATCCACCAATATTTTATATTTATATATATACAGTGCCTTGCGAAAGTATTCGGCCCCCTTGAACTTTGCGACCTTTTGCCACATTTCAGGCTTCAAACATAAAGATATAAAACTGTATTTTTTTGTGAAGAATCAACAACAAGTGGGACACAATCATGAAGTGGAACGACATTTATTGGATATTTCAAACTTTTTTAACAAATCAAAAACTGAAAAATTGGGCGTGCAAAATTATTCAGCCCCCTTAAGTTAATACTTTGAAGCGCCACCTTTTGCTGCGATTACAGCTGTAAGTCGCTTGGGGTATGTCTCTATCAGTTTTGCACATCGAGAGACTGACATTTTTTCCCATTCCTCCTTGCAAAACAGCTCGAGCGCAGTGAGGTTGGATGGAGAGCATTTGTGAACAGCAGTTTTCAGTTCTTTCCATCAGGCTTGGGGAACATCAGGCTCAGGGAACATCAGGCTCAGGGAACATCAGGCTCAGGGTTCACCTATATACATCAGGCTCAGGGAACATCAGGCTCAGGGAACATCAGGCTCAGGGAACATCAGGCTCAGGGAACATCAGGCTCAGGGAACATCAGGCTCAGGGAACATCAAGCTCAGGGTTCACCTATATACATCAGGCTCAGGGAACATCAGGCTCAGTGAACATCAGGCTCAGGGTTCACCTATATACATCAGGCTCAGGGAACATCAGGCTCAGGGAACATCAGGCTCAGGGTTCACCTATATACATCTGGCTCAGGGAACATCAGGCTCAGGGAACATCAGGCTCAGGGTTCACCTATATACATCAGACTCAGGGAACATCAGGCTCAGTGAACATCAGGCTCAGGGAACATCAGGCTCAGGGTTCACCTATATACATCAGACTCAGGGTTCACCTATATACATCAGACTCAGGGTTCACCTATATACATCAGGCTCAGGGAACATCAGGCTCAGGGAACATCAGGCTCAGTGAACATCAGGCTCAGTGAACATCAGGCTCAGGGAACATCAGGCTCAGGGTACATCAGGCTCAGTGAACATCAGGCTCAGGGAACATCAGGATCAGGGTACATCAGGCTCAGGGTACATCAGGCTCAGGGAACATCAGGATCAGGGAACATCAGGCTCAGTGAACATCAGGCTCAGGGAACATCAGGATCAGGGTACATCAGGCTCAGGGTACATCAGGCGCAGGGTACATCAGGCTCAGGGTACATCAGGCTCAGGGAACATCAGGATCAGGGAACATCATGCTCAGAGAACATCAGGCTCAACTCTCCAGTTGGTAACAGAGATAAAGAGACAGCAGTGGAGACAGAGATGTTAGAGAACATTAAAGAACATGAAGACCATATCTGTTGAGCGCTGAGATGGAGTTTGATCAAACACTGCCATTAATTGTTGAGACAATAGTTTAGAAAGAGGAGAAATGGAGATTGTACATTTCACACGCACACACACACACACACACACACACACACACACACACACACTACAGTCTCCTCCTAGATAAGTCTACACCAAGGTTTCGTAGTTTAATGTTTTTGTATTAGTTTTAAGATTACTTTTTTTTTTAATTCAGTTTAGTTTCAGTTACACACTCACAGTCTCAATGGAGACGTATGGAAATCGCAAGGCTGCGGGCCCAGACCTCATATCTAGCCGTGCCCTCAGAGCATGTGCAGACCAGCTGGCTGTTGTGTTCTCTGACATTATCAGGCCGCTATACCTGCTTCAAGATGTCCACTATCATCCCGATGCTCAAGAAAGGGAAAGTAACTGAACTTGAATGACTACTGACCAGTAGCCCTCATTTCCTTCATCATGAAATGCTTCGAGAGGCTAGTCAATGACCATATCACCTCCTCCCTCCCCGACACACTCCACCCTCTCCAATTTGCGTACCGCCTTGACAGATCCACAGATGATGCAATCGCCATTGCACTACACAAAGCCCTCACCCACCTGGACAAAAGGAATGCATATGTGAGGATGCTGTTCATTGACTCCAGTTCGGCCTTCAATACCACAGTGTCCTATTAGCTCATCACAAAGCTCACAGCCCTGGGTCTGAACTCTTCCCTATGCAACTGGGTTCTGGACTTCCTGCCCCCCCCCCCCTCCCATCTCCCAGGTGGTGAAGGTAGGCAACATTACCTCCTCAACACTGATCCTCAGCGTAGGGGCCCCACTAGAATGTGTCCTCAGTCCCCTCCTGCAATCCCTGTATACCCACGACTGGGGGGCCTCACACAGTACCAACTACATCAATCAATCACTTCTTGCCACTGTGGGGCAGTAATGCATAAGATGATGGGTCAGCTCATAGGTAGACTCAGTAAGATGACAAAAACGCATGAAATTAACAGTAGTAGGGTCAATTTCTGCAACATCCAGGAGCGTTACTTATTTTCCACCATAATTTGCAAATAAATTCATTAAAAAATCCCACAATGTGATTTTCTGCATTTTTTTTCTCATTTTGTCTGTCATAGTTGAAGTGTACCTATGATGAAAATTACAGGCCTCTCTCATCTTTTTAAGTGGGAGAACTTGCACAATTGGTGGCTGACTAAATACTTTTTTGCCCCACTGTACATAGACTTGGAATCACTGGTAACTTTAATAATGGAACACTGGTCACTTTAATAATGGAACACTGGTCACTTTAATAATGGATCACTGGTCACTTTAATAATGGATCACTGGTCACTTTAATAATGGAACACTGGTCACTTTAATAATGGAACACTGGTCACTTTAATAATGGAACACTGGTCACTTTAATAATGGAACACTGGTCACTTTAATAATGGAACACTGGTCACTTTAATAATGGAACACTGGTCACTTTAATAATGGAACACTGGGTCACTTTAATAATGGAACACTGGTCACTTTAATAATGGAACACTGGTCACTTTAATAATGGAACACTGGTCCCTTCAATAATGGAACACTAGTCACTTCACCAAGAAGAGGGGGAAGAATACAATCCAGAGCACGATGCCTCATCTTCAGATGAAGAAGAAATCCCCCAAGCTGAAAGACATGGTCCTTGTCACCATATGACGACCAGGGCAGGATGGCAGCACAACATGCCATAAGGACGACCCCAGGGCCCACAAGACATGCAGTTGCCCAGGACATCTCCTCAACATTCTACATGTTCATCACACCAGCCATCGGAAAAAAAATAATCCTGTAGATGACAAATTTGGAGGGTTTCCGTAAATATGGAGACAACTGGAAAAGGATGGATGAGATTGCCCTGCGTGCCTACATAGGGCTGCTAATCTTAGCGGGTGTGTATAGGTCCCGAGGCGAGGCTACATGTAGTCTCTGGGATGCAGAGAGTGGAAAGACGATTTAACGTACCACGATGCGCCTGAAAGTCTTTCACAATTTCTCAGGAATGTTACGGCCTGAAGTAACAGTGGAGGAGCAACTGGTTCCATTCAGAGGTACATTTGTATTTTCATATCTGTAATGTAAGTGATTTTCACTGTTCATTCTATAATTTATTGCTGTAATATAATTGAATTATGTGATTGTTTTCTGTGACACTGGTACTAATTACTGATAGTAATCTCTTTTGTCTGAAGGTTGCTGTCCTTTCCGGCAGTATATGCCCAGCAAGCCAGCAAAGTATGGCATCAAGATATGGGTGGCCTGTGACGCACAATCCAGCTACGCTTGGAAGATGCAAGTCTACACAGGGAAGCCGACCAATGGTGGCCCGGAGAAGAACCAGGGGATACTGGTTGTGTTTGATAATGACAGATATACTGAGGGGGCACAATGTCACGTGTGACAATTTCTTCACCTCTTATGAACTCAGCCAGCAGCTCCTGAAGAGGAAGATCACCATGGTTGGCACAGTTAGAAAGAACAAGCCTGAGCTCCCCCCTGCACTCTTCCCAACAAGGGGTAGAGAGGCCTTCTCATCAAAGTTTGCCTTCACTCCCACCACCACTCTAGTTTCTTACCTCCCAAAGAGGAACAAGAATGTGGTCCTCCTGAGCACACTGCACAAAATGGCTAAGATCAATGATCGTGAGGACAGGAAGCCAGCCATCATCCTGGACTACAACCACAATAAAGGAGGTGTGGACAACCTGGACAAGGTGATTGGAACTTACAGCTGCAGGAGGATGACCTCCCCCGCTGGCCCCTGGTCATCTTCCATAACATCATTGATGTGTCCTCATACAATCCTTCATGATATGGAAGATCAAGCCTACCTGGATGCCTGATAAATGGAACAAGAGGAGTGTGTTCCTGGAGCAGCTGGGAAAGGCACTTGTAACCTCACACATTCAAATAAGGGAGCGCCTCCCTCGCACAGCAGCCTCTGCAGCGCTTGTGAAAGCTGTTCAGGGGTCTGAATCTTGTCTTGATCCACCTGAGACTGCAGCGGTGGCAGGTAAGAGGAGGAGATGCCAATTCTGCACCCCAATAGAAGGACTGTAAAACAAATACCATGTGAGAAATACATCCGCAAAGTCCATGCACACACACACTTGCATACTGTCCTATATGTGCTAATTAGAGTTGATTGATTTATGTTCTTCAATTTTTGTTTACTATCTATTATCTTATTTTATTCTTATTTATTGTTGTTGTTTATACACATTGTGGGTTCGGGTCAATGGTTACAAAAATGGGAGAAGACTAGTATTTTGTAGTTAAATTCCTCATTGTACAGTATACAAGAATATATCACTATGTTGCCAAAAAAAAGTTCAAGACTGTTATTGTTTCCCTTCAATAAAATGCATTCAACTACTTTCTGCACATTTCTGCTACTTTCATAGGCTATACAAGGGCTATCTCTCGCTAAAAAAATGTATGTTTACACCTATGCAGTACCTTTAGCAATAATAATAATAAACTCTACTTTTTGTAATAAACCCCCCGCCTCCAGGTGTCGCCCATCTTCCCCATTATCCCCTGTGTATTTATATCTGTGTTCTTTGTTTGTCTGTTGCCAGTTCATCTTGTTTGTTCATGTCAACCAGAGTTTTGTGTCTCAGCTACTGCTTTTTCCAGTCTCTCTTTTCTTGCCCTCCTGTTTTTAACCCTTGCCTGTCCTAACTCCGAGCCCGCCTGCCTGACCACACTGCCTGCCCCTGACCCTGAGCCTGCCTGCCGACCTGTACCTATGTCATTGTTGTGAATTGTTAGATATTACTTCACTGTTGGAGCTAGGAACACAAGCATTTCGCTACACCCGCAATAACATCTGCTAAATGTGTGACCAATACAATTTGATTTAATTTCAATATAAGGAATTTTTAATTATTTATACATGACACTTAAAGTATATTTTAAAAATTACATTTACTTTTGATACTTAAGTATATTTTAAAACCAAATACTTTTAGACTTTTAAACAAAGGAGTATTTTACAGAGTGACTTCCACTTTTAGTCGTTATATATTAAAGTATCTTTACTTATGTATGACATGGGTTATTTTCCAACCGCTGGCTATGGTCCCATAGCCACCACGTTGTAGAAGTGAGAGCAAAGTCTTACATCGTGCAGATCTCAATGTGCGTGTTCGAGCGGATCACCTTTGTCAAGTCGGATCACCTAACCCTTTGTCAAGTCGATGGTCACCACCTTTCAAGGGTGCTGCATTCTGGGGACTTGCACGACTGCATGTTGACTGCATGAACTTTGCAAAAAAAAAAATTGTGTGATCAAAGGTCATGAAGTTTTGACTGCATGGTTTCTGCAGTTGCTCTTCACAAACTCCATCCTGCATCGCATGCAATGTGGGAGGGTCTATTGTCAACCAATCATTGTTTGTTTCGTTTGACCCACGTGAATGTGACGAAAGACATGACTGAAACAGGAACCATTTTGTCATGTGTACAATGAATAAATACACAAATAAATGTGATATTTCAGACTCTCTCACTAATTGATTGTGTAATGTACACACAACATTATATTATTATTTCAGTTTGTGAGTGTGTGATATGGGGGTTGGGATATGTTGATTTCAACAATAAAAATAAAATATGTATTTTTTATTAAACAGCGGCGCCACCCTGCCATGTTGATCTGAGCCTTGCTGTTGTAAAAAAACACATTAGTGTCCGACCGTCGGCAGTCGCATACGCACCTCCACGGACTTCCCTCCTTGACGTTCGTCTACAGTCTGTTGCTTTAGCTTTACCACTCAAACGCACCTCCATGGACTTCCCTGCTTCGACGTTCGTCTACAGTCTATTGCTTTAGCTTTACCACGCATACGCACCTCCACGGACTTCCCTCCTTGACGTTCGTCTACAGTCTGTTGCTTTAGCCTTACCACTCAAACGCACCTCCACGGACTTCCCTCCTCAACGTTCGTCTACAGTCTGTTGCTTTAGCTTTACCACGCATACGCACCTCCACGGACTTCCCTGCTCGACGTTCGTCTATAGTCTGTTGCTTTAGCCTGGTGCTTAGCCTTACCATTCAAACGCACCCGATATCTGCGGTGCTGCTTAAGGCAGCGTCATCTCGCTGAGTCTACCTTTAAATTATAAAAGAAATCTCAATGTGACCCCAATAAAATCTCAATAAAACCCCAAAGAGCAACCAATGCAGATGTAGAACCACAGTGTGCCGTCACAGCAGCAAAATGTGTGACCTGTTGCCACAAGAAAAAGGCAACCAGTGAAGAACAAACACCATTGTAAATACAACCCATATTTATGTTTATTTATTATGTAATAGAGGTGGTGGTATTGTCTCTCTGAGATTAGCATTGTAATAGAGATGGTGGTATTGGTTCTCTGAGATTAGCATTATGTAATAGAGGTGGTGGTACGGTCTCTCTGAGATTAGCATTGTGTAATAGAGGTGGTGGCATAGTCTCTCTGAGATTAGAATTACGTAATAGCGGTGTTGGTGTAGTCTCTCTGAGATTAACATTATGTAATAGAGGTGGTGGTATAGTCTCTCTGAGATTAGCATTGTGTAATAGAGGTGGTGGCATAGTCTCTCTGAGATTAACATTATGTAATAGAGGTGGTGGTATTGTCTCTCTGAGATTAACATTATGTAATAGAGGTGGTGGTATAGTCTCTCTGAGATTAGCATTACGTAATAGAGGTGGTGGTATAGTCTCTCTGAGATTAACATTATGTAATTGAGGTGGTGGTATAGTCTCTGAGATTAACATTATGTAATGTAGGTGGTGGTATAGCCTCTCTGAGATTAACATTGTGTCATGGAGTTGGTGTTATTGTCTCTCTGAGATTAGCATTGTGTCATGGAGGTGGTGATACGGTCTCTCTGAGATTAGCATTGTGTCATGGAGGTGGTGGTACGGTCTCTCTGAGATTAGCATTGTGTCATGAGGTGGTGGTACGGTCTCTCTGAGATTAGCATTGTGTCATGGAGGTGGTGGTACGGTCTCTCTGAGATTAGCATTGTGTCATGGAGGTGGTGGTACGGTCTCTCTGAGATTAGCATTGTGTCATGGAGATGGTGGTATAGTCTCTCTGAGATTATCTTTGTGTCATGGAGGTGATTCTTATAGTATTGAACATCTGCTTCATTTCCTCTGTGTTTCTTGCATCTCACACACGTCACTCAAATGACAAGCATTTCGCTACACCCCCAATGACATCTGCTGAACACGTGTATGTGACCAATACAATTTTGATTTGAAGTTTATAAATCCTGGAGATACACGTGAAAGGATGGGGAGTATGGACCTGTGTGTGTGTGTGTGTGTGTTAAAACAGTCAACAGTGCTCCTAGAAATCCAAAAAGTGTATATGCCAGGAAGGTTTCATGCCAGGAAAATTTAAATGTGTTTAATGTTCTGATGATTTAAATCACAGATGTTTCAGGTAGCTTGTAATTTTTCAGGGAGTTTGGTTGGAGAAAGAGGCCTAAGGCATGGTGTTGGAAAGCAATTTTCAATTTACATTCAGAATAGTCATGCAACAGAGAAGGCAACATTAGGCTGTTCTGCTTCATTTTTTGTACACTTTAGTAAAAAAAGGTTCAATCTAGAACCCAAAAGGGTTCTTCTGCTGTCCCCATTGGAGAACCATTTGAAGAACCTGTTTTGGTTCCAAGCAGAACCATTTTGGTTCCAGGTAGAACCCCTTTAAATTCCATGTTAGAACCCTTCTACATCGATTCTACATCGAACCTAAAAGAGTTCTACCTGGAACCAAAATAGGTTCTCCTATGGGGACAGCCGAAGACTCTGTCTCTCTTCAAATCTCTGTGGTTTCCAGAGGATATGTCTGACCTTTCAGAAACACAGACTGTTCTTTCATCTGGCCGACGGTGGGTTTTATATAATACCACTCTGTCTTCTGTTGACATACTTCTCCTGTCTGGACTTGTATCTGGATTCGGGTCCAAGCCGGTTGGTGATTGACGCGGACCACGATTGGACTGCGGTTGGAGCTGGAAGCCTTTGGTTGGGCCACAACTACAACTCGGCAGATTACCACAAGTGAAGAATGAAAAGGAGAAGAGCGTGGACTGCCAGTTTTTTAAAGTTATTTCCTTTTTCCATTTCCTTCTCAGAAACAAAGAAGTCAAGAGTCTGTCACTGCTTCTATCTTATCACATGTTCACAATTCATATGTTTCTATCCTATCACATGTTCCCTTTCATATGTTTCTGCCTCTTCCCCCACCCTGGACGAAACAATCTCCATCAATATATCCAAACATCACCCCTATTCAAATGAAGACGTGTATGCAGAACCACGTTGGTTGGGAATTTTAGGGAGATGTGCATCTCCCACGGACGGTGTTCTCAGAGCCGTTGAGCTATGTAACAATGGGTCGTCCAGCGCTGGAGATGGAGCTCCCTGGTAGGGGGAGGCTGGGAGGTTGTTTTGAATATGGAGCTCCCTGGTAGGGGGAGGCTGGGAGGTTGTGTTGAATATGGAGCTCCCTGGTAGGGGGAGGCTGGGAGGTTGTGTTGGAGATGGAGCTCCCTGGTAGGGGGGGCTGGGAGGTTTTGTTGGAGATGGAGCCCCCTGGTAGGGGAGGCTGGGAGGTTGTGTTGAATATGGAGCTCCCTGGGAGGGGGAGGCTGGGAGGTTGTGTTGAATATGGAGCTCCCTGGTAGGGGAGGCTGGGAGGCTGTGTTGGAGATGGAGCCCCCTGGTAGGGGAGGCTGGGAGGTTGTGTTGAAGATGGAGCTCCCTGGTAGGGGGAGGCTGGGAGGTTGTGTTGAATATGGAGCTCCCTGGTAGGGGGAGGCTGGGAGGTTGTGTTGGAGATGGAGCTCCCTGGTAGGGGGAGGCTGGGAGGTTGTGTTGGAGATGGAGCCCTCTGGTAGGGGGAGGCTGGGAGGTTGTGTTGAAGATGGAGCTCCCTGGTAGGGGGAGGCTGGGAGGCTGTGTTTGAGATGGAGCCCCCTGGTAGGGGGAGGCTGGGAGGTTGTGTTGAAGATAGAGCCCGCTGGTAGGGGGAGGCTGTGAGGTTGTGTTGAAGATGGAGCTCCCTGGTAGAGGGAGGCTGGGAGGTTGTGTTGGAGATGGAGCTCCCTGGTAGGGGGAGGCTGGGAGGTTGTGTTGAATATGGAGCTCCCTGGTAGGGGGAGCCTGGGAGGCTGTGTTGGAGATGTAGCTCCCTGGTAGGGGAAGTCTGGGAGGTTGTGTTGGAGATGGAGCTCCCTGCTAAGGGGAGGCTGGGAGGCTGTGTTGGAGATGTAGCTCCCTGGTAGGGGGAGGCTGGGAGGCTGTGTTGGAGATGGAGCTCCCTGGTAAGGGGAGGCTGGGAGGCTGTGTTGGAGATGTAGCTCCCTGGTAGGAGGAGCTAGGAAAGTAAGAGAGAAAGAGTGAGAAATAAAGAGAAAGAGTAGAGTGAGTTTACAGGTTCCTCTAACTTATATCAAAAATTGGTAATAACTCCAGCCATCTGGTTTTGCTTTGACTTGGACTGAAGACTAATACAGTCTGTATCTGCTGGTCCCCCCAACACTCAAATTACAGTCATTACATCCACCCGATCCTGCCGTCTAAACTGGAAAACAGTATCCATCAAAAACTTATCGGACGTGCTTGAAATGAATCCTTAGCATTCCTCCAAATAGCTTTAACGTTCTTCATACAGTTATGCGTCTATTCATAGTCATTCTGAATGATGGACACAACAGGCAGCACAGCCACATGTTGATTTTTCAGTAGAGGTGAGGTCAATCCTAAACCAACATATGGACGTTGAGGTACGGTGTATCACTTGAAAAGCATTTCTGACTGAAAATATCATCGGATTGCCTTCTCACAGATCACTTAGCCATACTCCTTGGCTATATCTTGGCTCTTAAAGGTCACCGTAAATATCTTCAGCAAAACAGTTGTCCCCCCCAGTGACATGGATCTCTGTGTGATCTGTGGAGGACAGGGGTCACACAGGGGTCAATCCCAGTCAAACGGCATGACAGAACATCCCTCTATGAACCCCATACTATACTGGATACTATGTACACAGTAGTATAATACGAACCACTTGCTAGGGGGACTTTTAACAGAAAGCTGTTGCACTTTTACCACGACTCCCCTCTGTAAATGTGAACTCATTTTTCCCCCCTTTATTTACCTAGGCAAGTCAGTGAAGAACAAACTCTTATTTTCAATGACGGCCTAGGAACAGTGGGTTAACTGTCTTGTTCAGAAACTACAGATGTTTTACCTTGTCAACTCGGGGATTCGATCTTGCAACCTTCCGGGTACTAGTCCAATGCTCTAGCCACTAGGATACCTGCCCCCCCCCCCCCCCCCCCCCCCCCCCCGATTTGTAGGGCTTCAGCATGTTACAGAACAGCTGTTATCTCAATAATATCATGTACCTTAGAAACATGGTTTGAGCTCTCCTTTGTAAACGCTAACTGCATTACCTACCTCAAGGACAATCCAAAAAGACACAAGAGGCGTTCCTTACTGTGTTCACACCAATCTCCTGTCTAGTTTCAAAACCAACATCAATCACCTCAAGGTGTCTGGTATGAGAAGCTTAGAAACTTTACACATCACATCTGGTATGTGAGGCTTAGAAACTTTACACATCACATCTGGTATGTGAGGCTTAGAAACTTTACACATCACATCTGGTATGAGAGGCTTAGAAACTTTACACATCACATCTGGTATGTGAAGCTTAGAAACTTTATACATCGCATCTGGTATGTGAGGCTTAGAAACTTTACACATCACATCTGGTATGAGAGGCTTAGAAACTTTACACATCACATCTGGTATGTGAGGCTTAGAAACTTTACACATCACATCTGGTATGAGAGGCTTAGAAACTTTACACATCACATCTGGTATGAGAGGCTTAGAAACTTTACACATCACATCTGGTATGAGAGGCTTAGAAACTTTACACATCACATCTGGTATGAGAGGCTTAGAAACTTTACACATCACATCTGGTATGAGAGGCTTAGAAACTTTACACATCACATTTTAACATTCTTCTGGGCAAAACCCCTTGAGATGAATATTCTCATGTCCAAGGTGTTCCCAAGAAACCAACAGTCAGCGGTGCTACGTAGTTCCACTTGGACTTAGTTGTTATTCCTCCAGCCAAATACATCATGAGAGGGGTGTGTTGTTGTTGTACTTGTTGTTGTTGCTGTTGTGGTTGTTGTGGTTGTAGTTGTTACTGTTGCTGCTGTTGCTGCTTTGCTGTTGTGGTTGTTGTTGCTGTTGTTGTTGTTGTTGCAGTTGCTGTTGTGGTTGTTGTTGTTGTTGTGGTTGTTGTTGTTGCTGCAGCTGTTGCTGTTGTTGTTGTTGTTGTTGTTGTTGTGGTTGTTGTTA
Source organism: Oncorhynchus clarkii lewisi (assembly GCF_045791955.1). Taxonomy (NCBI): domain Eukaryota; kingdom Metazoa; phylum Chordata; class Actinopteri; order Salmoniformes; family Salmonidae; genus Oncorhynchus; species Oncorhynchus clarkii. Next base: position 40,544,168 of record NC_092170.1, read on the forward strand.
CTGCAGCTGTTGCTGTTGTTGTTGTTGTTGTTGCAGTTGCTGATGTGGTGGTTGTTGATGTTGCTGCTGCTGTTGCTGTTGTTGTTGTTGTTGTTGCAGTTGCTGTTGTTGCAGATGTTGTTGTTGCAGTTGCTGTTGTTGTTGTTGCAGTTGTTGTTGTTGTTGTTGTTGCTGTTGTTGTTGTTGCAGTTGTTGTTGTTGCAGTTGTTGTTGTTGTTGTTGTTGCTGTTGTTGTTGTTGCTGTTGTTGTTGTTGCAGTTGTTGTTGTTGTTGTTGTTGCTGTTGTTGTTGTTGCAGTTGTTGTTGTTGTTGCAGTTGCTGTTGTTGTTGTTGCAGTTGTTGTTGTTGTTGTTGTTGTTGTTGTTGTTGTTGCAGTTGTTGTTGTTGCAGTTGTTGTTGTTGTTGTTGTTGTTGTTGCTGTTGTTGTTGTTGTTGTTGTTGTTGTTGCAGTTGTTGTTGTTGTTGCAGTTGTTGTTGTTGTTGTTGTTGCTGTTGTTGTTGTTGCTGTTGTTGTTGTTGCTGCAGCTGTTGTGGTGGTTGTTGATGTTGTAGCTCCTGGAAGTGTAAGAGCATGTCATTCTGACACACACACTATCTACACATCAGAGATGAGTTTTGTGGGGGGCAGTCTATTAAAAACAAGTGTGATTTAAAACAGATATAACACTGTTTGTTGTTAGTGGTTTTGTTGGCAAACACAGAAAATTCAAGACAGAGCAGTAACAAGGTAACTGACTGGATAGTGGTGAGCAGTAACAAGGTAACTGATTGGATAGTGGTGAGCCGTAACAAGGTAACTGATTGGATAGTGGTGAGCAGTAACCAGGTAACTGACTAAATAGTCATCAGCAGTAACAAGGCAACTGACTGGATAGTGATAGTGGTGAGCAGTAACAAGGTAACTGATTGGATAGTGGTGAGCAGTAACAAGGTAACTGATTGGATAGTGGTGAGCTGTAACAAGGTAACTGACTGGATAGTGGTGAGCAGTAACAAGGTAACTGACTGGATAGTGGTGAGCAGTAACAAGGTAACTGACTGGATAGTGGTGAGCAGTAACAAGGTAACTGACTGGATAGTGGTCAGCAGTAACAAGGTAACTGACTGGATAGTGGTGAGCAGTAACAAGGTAACTGACTAAATAGTCATCAGCAGTAACAAGGCAACTGACTGGATAGTGATAGTGGTGAGCAGTAACAAGGTAACTGATTGGATAGTGGTGAGCAGTAACAAGGTAACTGACTGGATAGTGGTGAGCAGTAACAAGGTAACTGACTGGATAGTGGTGAGCAGTAACAAGGTAACTGACTGGATAGTGGTCAGCAGTAACAAGGTAACTGACTGGATAGTGGTGAGCAGTAACAAGGTAACTGACTGGATAGTGATGAGCAGTAACAAGGTAACTGACTGGATAGTGGTGAGCAGTAACAAGGTAACTGACTGGATAGTGGTGAGCAGTAACAAGGTAACTGACTGGATAGTGGTGAGCAGTAACAAGGTAACTGACTGGATAGTGGTGAGCAGTAACAAGGTAACTGACTGGATAGTGGTGAGCAGTAACAAGGTAACTGACTGGATAGTGGTGAGCAGTAACAAGGTAACTGACTGGATAGTGGTGAGCAGTAACAAGGTAACTGACTGGATAGTGGTGAGCAGTAACAAGGTAACTGACTGGTGATGGTCTATTGCATCTCTGACCAGGGTTCAGTGGTCTATAGCATCTCTGACCAGGGTTCAGTGGTCTACTACACACACTCACACATACTGTTAACTCTACTCACAAGTCCCGTTACACATCAGACCTTGGTCTCCTCCAGGACCGTTACACAGTAGACCTTGGTTTCCTCCAGTAAACACTCTGATCAGTGGAAGTCAGTGGAACTGGTCTAGGATCAGTGTTTAGCTTTTTTACATCTTAATTAATACGATGATATGGACAGATCCTAGATCAGCACTCCTACTCTGATGTGTTTTGTGCCTTTCATTTCATAGCAGTAGTTTGGTCACCAGTAACAGACGCTTATGTTCATCGGGAATCTCTACAAGCTCAGTTCTCTTTGAGTCTCATCAATAGCACGATCTCTCTCCACAGCATGTCTGCAGAGGACCAGGAGACAGAGACAAGAGCATCACAGCACAGTTGAAGGATTTTGCTGCATCTGTGTACGCGACCAATAAACTTTGGTTTTTGATTTGAAGGGCCAGTGGAGCGGGAACGGCCTTCTGATGAACTCTTCAGCTACCGAGCGTTGTCCTCTTCTTCTTCCTCTTCTTCTTCATCATCATCTCCTGGGGATACGAATGCATGAACACACGCGATGCAGATTAACTGTCCGGCCTGTATCGTGTTAATCCTATCAGATTAATCCAGGACAAAGCCTCCATATAGTTTGGTTCTCGATAAGTACACAGATTAAGCTAAATCAACCGGGATGTCTTTCATGATCAGGGACATCCTGGCTAGAGATACAGGATGGATGTGGAGGGGTACAGTAACCTATGGAAATGCATAGCAGACATGTTGACGGCAGACATGTGGCAGACAGATGGCCGTGCTGATAGTAAAAGCAGGTAGAGGAGTTGTATAGATATCTGTATAGACTCAGATCCAAGCTCTTCTACTGGGACACACCATAGAGAAAGGAGACCCGATTATATTCTAGATGTTGTGAGGAGGAAAACCTAGTGTTTTTGTGACCACACATATACAGTATGCATGACAAAAGTAATTACCCTGCATGTGTTCCTTCATGTCATTCATGTCACGTGTTGCTGACGAAACTCCGAGGATGACTTCCAGAGAGTGGCGATGGGATCAATAAACACATCAACTTCGGGACACAATCCTGACTTGAATTCATGATCCACTTTTAAATAATAAAACGAGCATGAAATTCAAATGAACAAATCCCCCCCCCCCCCCCCCTTGTCGTTTTTTCAAGGTATAAACCTTAGTAACAGTTTAATGTTTCAATTTGGTGCTATGTCATCTTAGCCCGGTCTCATAGACTATACGTAACATAGTAAATGTAAATCCAGGGCATACAAACTAGTAAGATATGATACGTTTGTTATGGTTACATAACGTGAACGTGTAGCAACAAACGAGTTGCTTGTTCGAATCTGATCATGGACAACGTTAGTATTTTAGCTAATTAGCAACTTTTACAAATGCTTACTACTTTTTAACTCATTTGAAACTACTTAGCATGTTAGCCAACCCTTCCCCTAACCATAACCCTAACCATTTAACCTAACTCCTAACCCTAATTTTAACCTTAACCGGAGGAGATGGTTGCCGTTTTACAGGCTCCTAACCAATTGTGCTATTTGAGGTGTTTTATCACGTTGTTTGTAACTTATTTTGCATGTAATGTCTCTTATATCTAAAAAATAGCTTCTGGATATCAGAACAGCGATTACTCACCTCGAACTGGACAAAGATTTTTTTTATTTTGTTTTAATGAGTCAGATGTGAAAAATGTACAGCTGAGAACCGGACCAGGCCCAAATCCCCGTCATTGGCAGGAAGAAGAAATGCCGATACAGGGGACACAGGTCCAGGTGCCTTGTGAGAATTGGACGGCGAGTGTGTAACCTTTCTCTACTATCGGTCCTATTGGCCAACGTGCAATCATTGGATAATAAATTGGATGTGCTCCATTCAAGATTATCCTACGAACGGGACATTATAAACTGTAATATCTTATGGTTCACCGAGATGTGGTTGAACGACAACAAGGATAATATACAGTTGGCTGTGTTTTCAAAGCATCGGCAAGACAAGAACAGCAGCCTCCGGTAAGACAAGGGGTGGTGGTCTGTGTCTATTTGTTAATAGCAGCTGGTGTGTGAAATCGAATATTAAGTCTTAAGCTTTTGCTAGCCTGAAGTAGAGTACCTCATGATAATCTGTAGACCACACTATTTACCAAGAGAGTTTTCATCTATATTTTTCGTAGCTATTTACCACCACAAACCGATGCTGGCACTAAGACTGCTCTCCTCGTGGCCAGGGACTTTAATGCAGGGGAACTTAAATCTGTTTTACCTCATTTCTACCAGCATGTCACATGTGCAACCAGAAAAATAACTCTAGACTACCTTTACTCCACACACAGAGACACATTCAAAGCTCTCCCTCGTCCTCCGTTTGGCAAATCTGAACATGATTCTTTCCTCCTGGTTCATGGTTACAAGCAAAAAGTAAAGCAGGAAGTACCAGTGACTCGCTCAGTACGGAGGTCGTCAGATGGTGCAGATTTTTAGCTACAGGACTGTTTTGCTTTCACAGACTGGAATATGTTCCGGGATTCATCGAATGGCATTGAGGAGAATACCACATCAGTCATCGGCTTCATCAATAAGTGCATCATCCCAACAGTGACATACCCCAACCAGAAGCCATGGATTACATGAAACATCTGCACTGATTTAAAGGGTAGCTCTGACACTTTCAAGGAGGGGGACTAACCATCTAAACGTAATTAAACAATTTCAAGAATCAAAAACACAGTTCTATTGGCACACACATACCTCAAATCAGCAGCTACAAAAATACTTAACAAAACCTGTCTCTCAGCAACAACCAACACAGGACATATCAATCATCAGCCTCATCTATCACCTCTATCTGAGAAACAACCCACACATGATATAGCCCTCATCTCTCTTCTCTCAGCAACAACCAACACAGGACATATCAATCATCAGCCTCATCTCTCTTCTCTCAGCAATCATCAGAGAACATATCAATCATCAGCCTCATCTCTCTTCTCTCAGCAATCATCAGAGAACATATCAATCATCAGCCTCATCTCTCTTCTCTCAGCAATCATCAGAGAACATATCAATCATCAGCCTCATCTCTCTTCTCTCAGCAATCATCAGAGAACATATCAATCATCAGCCTCATCTCTCTTCTCTCAGCAATCATCAGAGAACATATCAATCATCACAGAACATACCAATCATCACAGAACATACCAATCATCACAGAACATACCAATCATCACAGAACATACCAATCATCACAGAACATACCAATCATCACAGAACATACCAATCATCACAGAACATACCAATCATCACAGAACATACCAATCATCACAGAACATACCAATCATCACAGAACATACCAATCATCACAGAACATACCAATCATCACAGAACATACCAATCATTACAGAACATACAAATCATCACAGAACATACCAATCATCACAGAACATATCAATCATCAGCCTCATCTATCATCTCTATCTGAGAAACAACCCACACATGATATAACCCTCAGCTCTCTTCACTCAGCAATCATCACAGAACATACCAATAATCTCTATCTGAGAAACAACCCACACATGATATAACCCTCAGCTCTCTTCACTCAGCAATCATCACAGAACATACCAATCATCTCTATCTGAGAAACAACCCACACATGATATAACCCTCAGCTCCCTTCACTCAGCAATCATCACAGAACATACCAATCATCTCTATCTGTGTAACGGTCTTCTTGATGAGAAGGAGAGTCGGACCAAACTGCAGCGTGTGGTTTACGATCCATGTTTATTAATAATACGAAACACGAATCTCCAATACAATCCTACAAAACAAAAACGTAACGAACGTAACGAAAACCTAAACAGCCTATCTGGTGAAAAACACATAGACAGGAACAATCACCCACAAACACACAGTGAAACCCAGGCTACCTAAATATGGTTCCCAATCAGAGACAATGACGAACACCTGCCTCTGATTGAGAACCATATCAGGCCGAACATAGAACTAGACAAACTAGACATGTAACATAGAATGCCCACTCAGATCACACCCTGACCAATCAAAACATAGAAAATACAAAGTAAACTATGGTCAGGGCGTGACAGGGCGTGGGCATCTGTCCGCGGTGGCGGCTCTGGCGCTGGACGTGGACCCCACTCCATGACAGTTTTAATCCCCCTCCTAAACGTCCCTAAATAGGTTACCCACCACAATGATAACATGGGACAGAGGGACAGCTCGGGACAGAGGTAACTCGGGACAGATGGGTAGCTCAGCACTGAGAGGAAGCTCAGCACTGAGAAGAAGCTCAGCACTGAGAGGAAGCCCAGGCAGGTAGTAGAAACTACCAGAACCTGGCTGGCTGGCGGTTTCAGCAGATCCTGGTCGACTAGCAGATCTGGAAGAATCTGGTCGACTGGCGGATCTGGGAGAATCTGGTCGACTGGCGGATCTGGGAGAATCTGGTCGACTGGCAGATCTGAGAGAGTCTGGACGACTGGCAGATCTGGAAGAGTCTGGTCGACTGGCAGATCTGGAAGAGTCTGGACGGCTGGCAGATCTGGAAGAGTCTGGACGACTGGCAGATCTGGAAGAGTCTGGACGACTGGCAGATCTGGAAGAGTCTGGACGACTGGCAGATCTGGAAGAGTCTGGACGACTGGCAGATCTGGAAGAGTCTGGACGACTGGCAGATCTGGAAGAGTCTGGACGACTGGCAGATCTGGAAGAGTCTGGTCGACTGGCAGCTCTGGAAGAGTCTGGTCGACTGGCAGCTCTGGAAGAGTCTGGTCGACTGGCAGCTCTGGCTGCTCCATGCTGACTGGCTGCTCCATGATGACTGGTAGCTCTGGCTGCTCCATGCTGACTGGCTGCTCCATGCTGACTGGCAGCTCTGGCTGCTCCATGCTGACTGGCTGCTCCATGCTGACTGGCAGCTCTGGCTGCTCCATGCTGACTGGCTGCTCTGGCTGCTCCATGCTGACTGGCTGCTCCATGCTGACTGGCTGCTCCATGCTGACTGGCGGCCCTGGCTGCTCCATGCTGACTGGCGGCCCTGGCTGCTCCATGCTGACTGGCGGCCCTGGCTGCTCCATGCTGACTGGCGGCCCTGGCTGCTCCATGCTAACTGGCAGCTCTGGCGGCTCCTTGCAGACTGGCAGCTCTGGCGGCTCCTTGCAGACTGGCAGCTTTGGCGGCATCCTGCAGACAGGCAGCTCTGGCGGCTCCTTGCAGACTGGCAGCTCCATGCAGACTGGCAGCTCTATGCAGACTGGCAGCTC
>NC_092170.1:40556237-40558737 GCF_045791955.1 Oncorhynchus clarkii lewisi
ACACCTGCAATACACCAATACACCTGTTCACACCTGTAACACACTACCACACCTGTTCACACCTGCAATACACCAATACACCTGTTCACACCTGTAACACACTACCACACCTGTTCACACCTGTAATACACTACCACACCTGTTCACACCTGCAATACACCAATACACCTGTTCACACCTGTAACACACTACCACACCTGTTCACACCTGTAATACACCAATACACCTGTTCACACCTGTAATACGCCATTACACCTGTTCACACCTGTAATACACTACCACACCTGTTCACACCTGTTATTCCACTACCACACCTGTTCACACCTGTAATACACTACCACACCTGTTCACATCTGTAATACACTACCACAACTGTTCACACCTGTAATACACTACCAACCCTGTTCACACCTGTAATACACTACCACACCTATTCACACCTGTAACACACTACCACACCTGTTCACACCTGTAATACACCAATACACCTGTTAACACCTGTAATACACTACCACACCTGTTCACACCTGTAATACAACTGTTTACACCTGTAATACACTACCACACCTGTTCACACCTGTAATACACTACCACACCTGTTCACACCTGTAATACACCAATACACCTGTTTACACCGGTAATACACCAATACACCTGTTCACACCTGTAATACACCAATACACCTGTTCACACCTGTAATACACCAATACACCTCTTCACACCTGTAACACACTACCACACCTGTTCACACCTGTAATACACTACCACACCAGTTCACACCTGTAATACACTACCACACCTGTTCACACCTGTAATACACTACCAACCCTGTTCACATCTGTAATACACTACCAAACCTGTTCACACCTGTAACACACTTCCACACCTGTTCACACCTGTAATACACTACCACACCTATTCACACCTGTAATACACCAATACACCTGTTCACACCTGTAAAACACCAATACCCCTGTTCACACCTGTAACACACTACCACACCTGTTCACACCTGTAATACACTACCAAACCTGTTCACACCTGCAATACACCAATACACCTGTTCACACCTGTAACACACTACCACACCTGTTCACACCTGCAATACACCAATACACCTGTTCACACCTGTAACACACTACCACACCTGTTCACACCTGTAATACACTACCACACCTGTTCACACCTGTAATACACTACCACACCTGTTCACACCTGCAATACACACTGTTCACACCTGTAACACACTACCACACCTGTTCACACCTGTAATACACCAATACACCTGTTCACACCTGTAATACGCCATTACACCTGTTCACACCTGTAATACACTACCACACCTGTTCACACCTGTTATTCCACTACCACACCTGTTCACACCTGTAATACACTACCACACCTGTTCACATCTGTAATACACTACCACAACTGTTCACACCTGTAATACACTACCAACCCTGTTCACACCTGTAATACACTACCACACCTATTCACACCTGTAACACACTACCACACCTGTTCACACCTGTAATACACCAATACACCTGTTAACACCTGTAATACACTACCACACCTGTTCACACCTGTAACACACTACCACACCTGTTCACACCTGTAATACACCAATACACCTGTTCACACCTGTAATACACTACCACACCTGTTCACACCTGTAATACACCAATACACCTGTTCACACCTGTAACACACTACCACACCTGTTCACACCTGTAATACACCAATACACCTGTTCACACCTGTAAAACACCAATACCCCTGTTCACACCTGTAACACACTACCACACCTGTTCACACCTGTAATACACTACCAAACCTGTTCACACCTGCAATACACCAATACACCTGTTCACACCTGTAACACACTACCACACCTGTTCACACCTGTAATACACCAATACACCTGTTCACACCTGTAATACGCCATTACACCTGTTCACACCTGTAATACACTACCACACCTGTTCACACCTGTTATTCCACTACCACACCTGTTCACACCTGTAATACACTACCACACCTGTTCACATCTGTAATACACTACCACAACTGTTCACACCTGTAATACACTACCAACCCTGTTCACACCTGTAATACACTACCACACCTATTCACACCTGTAACACACTACCACACCTGTTCACACCTGTAATACACCAATACACCTGTTAACACCTGTAATACACTACCACACCTGTTCACACCTGTAACACACTACCACACCTGTTCACACCTGTAATACACCAATACACCTGTTCACACCTGTAATACACTACCACACCTGTTCACACCTGTAATACACCAATACACCTGTTCACACCTGTAACACACTACCACACCTGTTCACACCTGTAATACACCAATACACCTGTTCACACCTGTAATACACCTGTTCACACCTGTAATACACCAATACACCTGTTAACACCTGTAATACACTACCACACCTGTTCACACCTGTAACACACTACCACACCTG
>NC_092170.1:40561237-40752163 GCF_045791955.1 Oncorhynchus clarkii lewisi
TTAGCGTCCTTTGAGTGGCAACCCTCGCTGCCGACCTTGGCCTAGGAACCCTAACAAAGGGCCCCACTATACTGAGGGGCAGCTCCGGACTGAGGGGCAGCTCGGGACTAAGGTAGCTCATGACTGAGAGGTAGCTCATGACCGAGGGGTAGCTCAGGCCTGAGGGGTAGCTTAGGACTGAGAGGTAGCTCAGGACTGAGAGGTAGCTCAGGACTGAGAGGTAGTTAAGGCTGGTTGACGGCTCTGGCAGCTTCTGGCTGACTGACGGCTCTGGCAGATCCTGGCTGAATGGCGGCTCTGGCAGATCCTGGCTGAATGGCGGCTTTGGCAGATCCTGGCTGACTGGTGGCTCTGGCGGCTCCTTGCTGACTGCCGGCTCTGGCGGCTCCTTGCAGACTGGCGGCTCTGGAGGCTCCTTGCTGACTGGCGGCTCTGGCGGCTCCTTGCAGACTGCTGGCTCTGGCGGCTCCTTGCAGACTGGCGGCTCTGGCGGCTCCTTGCAGACTGGCGGCTCTGGCAGCTCCTGGCCGGCTGACGGCTCTGGCAGCTCCTGACTGTCGGGCGGCTCTGGCAGCTTCTGACTGGCGGGCGGCTCTGGCAGCTCCTGACTGACGAGCGGCTCAGATGGCGTTGGGCAGAGGGGCGGCTCAGATGGCGCTGGGCAGACGGGCGGCTCAGATGGCGCTGGGCAGACGGGTGGCTCAAATGGCGCTGGGCAGACGGGCGGCACAGATGGCGCTGGGCAGACGGACAGCTCAGGCTGCGCTGGGCAGTCGGGCAGCTCAGGCGGCGCTGGGCAGACAGACAGCTCAGATGGCGCTGGGCAGACTGGAGACTCCAGCAGTGCTGGAGAGGAGGAAGGCTCTGGCAGCGCTGGGCAGACGGGCGGCTCAGATGGCGTTGGGCAGACGGGCAGCTCAGGCGGCGCTGGGCAGACGGGCAGCTCAGGTGGCGCTGGGCAGACGGACAGCTCAGATGGCGCTTGGCAGACTGGAGACTCCGGCAGCGCTGGACTGGAGGAAGGCTCTGGCAGCGCTGGACAGAGGAGCTCTAGCGCCTCTGGACTGAGGGTCTCTGGCACCTCTGGACTGAGGGGCGGAAGCTCTGGCAGCGCCGGACAGGCGGGAGACTCCGGCAGCGCTGGAGAGGAGGAAGGCTCTGGCCGCGCTGGACAGAGGGGCTCTGGCTCCTCTGGACTGAGGGGCGCTGGCGCCTCTGGAATGAGGGGCTATGGCGCCTCTGGACTGAGGGGCTCTGGCGCCTCTGGACTGAGGGGCTCTGGCGCTTCTGGACTGAGGGGCGGAAACTCTGGTAGTGCCGGACAGGCGGGAGCACCTGTATTGATGGGACGGAGAAACAGCCTGGTGCGGGGTGCCGGCACTGGTGGTACCGGGCTGGGGACACGCACCTCAGGGCGAATGCCTTGCATACTACACCAAATCAACAGCTCTCTCTATTCACTCTCCTCCAATTCTATTAATAACAACTCCTCGAGTGTCTCCTCATCTCCCATCCGTTCACTCTCCTCCAATCGGTCCAATAACTCCTCGACCCTCTCAGACTCAGCCCTCAGCTTCGCCGACAGCTCTGATTCCATCCATGCCTCCTTACGGTAAACAGGGGGAGTTGGCTCAGGTCTGAGTCCTGATTCTGCCACACTCTCCCTGTGCCCCCACCCAAGAAATGTTTGGAGCTGTCTCTCGGGCTTCCTACAGCACCGCCGTGCTTGTTTCGCCAACCTCATTCTCCTGTAACCCCCCCCACACTGCTTCAGCGAATCCCAGGCGGGCTCCGGCACTCTCCCTGGGTCGACCGCCCACCTGTCAATCTCTTCCCAAGTTGTATAGTCCAGATAATGCTGCCTCTCCTGCTGCTGCTCCTGCTGCTGCTTCTTCTGCTGTTGTTGCCTCTCCTGCTGCTGCTGCTTCTTCTGCTGCTGTTGCCTCTCCTGCTGCTGCTGCTTCTTCTGCTGCTGTTGCCTCTCCTGCTGCTGCTTTTGCTGCTGCTGCTGCTGTTGCTCCTGCTGCTGCTGCTGCTGCTGCCACTGTCTGTTACCACGCCGCTTGGTCCTTGGTTGGTGGGTGATTCTGTAATGGTTTTCCTCCTCTTCGTCTGAAGAGGAGTGGCGAGAAGGATTGGAGGACCAATATGCGGCGTGGTAAGTGTCCATGGTTTTTTATTAAACACATGAACTGAACACTCCATACAAAACAATAAACGTACCGTGAATAACGAAATCCGAAAACAGTACCGTGTGGTGTAAAACACAGACACGGAAACAATCACCCACAAAAACACAAAGGTTACCTAAGTATGATTCTCAATCAGAGACAACTAACGACACCTGCCTCTGATTGAGAACCATATTCGGCCGAACACAGAAAAACAACCTGGACACACAAAACATAGAATGCCCACCCAACTCACGTCCTGACCAACACTAAAACAAGGAAAACACAAAATAACTATGGTCAGAACATGACAATATCACTCAGCAACATTCCACACACAAAGTTCCTCTTGACCCTTCGCCTTACCCCTAACATATATAGTAGAAGTGAAAAGCTTGGACACACCTACTCCTTCAAGGGTTTTTCTTTATTTTTAGTATTTTCTACATTGTAGACTATAAGTGAAGACATCAAAACAATGAAATAACACATATGGAATCATGTAGTAACCAAAAAAAGTGTTAAACAATTCAAAATATATTTTAGATTTTAAATTCTTACACTAAGCTGGGTAATCAAATCAAGCTTTATTTACACAGCCTGTTTCAGACATGGAATGCAACGCAGTGAAAGTGGTATTTTTCAACTTTACTGAAGCTATGGCATCAATGGTTGCCCTTAATTTGCTATTAAAGTTATGAACTAAACCCTCACACGAGGATGGCAGAATAGGTGGTGGAGTATTGCTCATACACTTAGTAAAATCTGTAGCAACTTCAGAGGTGAGATGGTGTTTCGTAATAATGCGTTAATTATTATCCTGTGCTATGGGCAACAAGGTAGTAACAATGGTGATCAAATAAAGCAAAATCAACGATAGAGGATACGTCAATAGGAAGCCCCTTGGTAATAACCAGGTCCAGAGTATGGCTGTGGTTATGGGTGGGCCCAATAGAAAGCACCTTGGTAATAACCAGGTCCAGAGTATGGCTGTGGTTATGGGTGGGCCCAATAGAAAGCCCCTTGGTAATAACCAGGTCCAGAGTATGGCTGTGGTTATGGGTGGGCCCAGTTGAAAGCCCCTTGGTAATAACCAGGTCCAGAGTATGGCTGTGGTTATGGGTGGGCCCAGTAGAAAGCCCCTTGGTAATAACCAGGTCCAGAGTATGGCTGTGGTTATGGGTGAGCCCAGTAGAAACCCCTTGGTAATAACCAGGTCCAGAGTATGGCTGTGGTTATGGGTGGGCCCAGTAGAAAGCCCCTTGGTAATAACCAGGTCCAGAGTATGGCTGTGGTTATGGGTGGGCCCAGTAGAAAGCCCCTTGGTAATAACCAGGTCCAGAGTATGGCTGTGGTTATGGGTGGGCCCAGTAGAAAGCCCCTTGGTAATAACCAGGTCCAGAGAATGGCTGTGGTTATGGGTGGGACCACTAGAAAGCCTGTTGGTAATAACCAGGTCCAGAGTATGGCCGTGGTTATGGGTGGGCCCAGTAGAAAGCCCCTTGGTAATAACCAGGTCCAGAGAATGGCTGTGGTTATGGGTGGGACCACTAGAAAGCCTGTTGGTAATAACCAGGTCCAGAGTATGGCCGTGGTTATGGGTGGGCCCAGTAGAAAGCCCCTTGGTAATAACCAGGTCTACAGTATGGCTCTGGTTATGGGTGGGCCCAGTAGAAAGCCCCTTGGTAATAACCAGGTCCAGAGTATGGCTGTGGTTACGGGTGGGCCCAGTAGAAAGCCCCTTGGTAATAACCAGGTCCAGAGTATGGCCGTGGTTACGGGTGGGGCCAGTAGAAAGCCCCTTGGTAATAACCAGGTCCAGAGTATGGCTGTGGTTACGGGTGGGCCCAGTAGAAAGCCCCTTGGTAATAACCAGGTCCAGAGTATGGCCGTGGTTACGGGTGGGCCCAGTAGAAAGCCCCTTGGTAATAACCAGGTCCAGAGTATGGCCATGGTTACGGGTGGGGCCAGTAGAAAGCCCCTTGGTAATAACCAGGTCCAGAGTATGGCCGTGGTTACGGGTGGGGCCAGTAGAAAGCCCCTTGGTAATAACCAGGTCCAGAGTATGGCTGTGGTTATGGGTGGCACCAGTTGAAAGCCACTTGGTAATAACCAGGTCTATAGTATGGCTGTGGTTATGGGTGGCACCAGTTGAAAGCCCCTTGGTAATAACCAGGTCCAGAGTATGGCCGTGGTTATGGGTGGCCCAAGCAACATGTTGGATAAAGTTCATGGAGCTCAAAATCTTCATAAATTTAATGGCATTGGAGTCAGTTTCTTTGTCAACATGAATATTAAAATCGCCCAACATAATGATTGTATCATAGTTCTCAAGGACAATAGACAATAGTTCAGAGAAATCAGTAAAGGAAGTGGGGCAGTGCTTTGTTGGCCTATACAGGGTTATGGCCAGCACTGGTGGCTGACATTTAAACAGTATAGCATGAATCTCAAAAGTCCCAAAGTCGCCAAACAAAATGTCCTTACAGCTGAGAGCATTAGTAAAAAATAAAGGCTGTCCCTCCATCCTTTTCCCTTTTCCGATAGAGTATGAAAAGCTGTAGTCCGGGGGAGGCTTCAATTTTTTATTTTATCGTTATTTTACCAGGTATGTTGACTGAGAACACGTTCTCATTTACAGCAACGAGCTGGGGGATAATTACAGGGGAGTGGAGGGGGATGAATGAGCCAATTGTAAGCTGGGGATGATTAGGTGACCATGATGGTATGAAGGACAGCTTGGGAATTTAGCCAGGACATCGGGGTTAACATCCCTACTCTTCCGATAAGTGCCATGGGATCTTTAATGTCCTCAGAGAGTCAGGACACCCGTTTAACATTCCATCCGAAAGATGGCACCCTACACAGGGCATTGTCTTGAGCATTGGGATATTTTTTAGACCAGAGGAAAGAGTGCCTCCTTCTGGCCCTCCAACACCACTTCCAGCAGCATCTGGTCTCCCATAGGGGACCAACCAGGACCAACCCTGCTTAGTTTCAGAAGCCAGCCAGCAGTGTGATGCAGGGTGGTAATGCTGCTGTCCTTACAGCTGAGAGCATTCAATAAGAGCGGCACTACAGTCTGATGATAGCCTTGCTTCAGTGAGAAACATGCAATCATCTTTGTGCTCAGTAATCAGGTGATTCACAAGAAAAGTTTTACTTGTGATTGATTTAACATTTAAAAGTGTCATATTCAATGAGTGTGGGCCTCTCTGCCCCATAGGGCATCTGCCTCAAATAACAACCAAATTATGAACATTACAAGCACGTTTTCTGACCGTCTCCAATCTATCAGAATGGTAGGAAAATGACAGTTTGGATAAACTCACTAGAAGGTGGAGATAAAGGAAGATAAATTAGGTTACTCACAATAACTATAATCATTTCTACAGTAGTTGATATGCTTTCCAAGTCCTCTGTTGGTTATTCTGACAAGGAGAACTGTAGCACCAGCAGACCCTGTCTGTCAGTCTCTAAAATAGTTTGATGTTGCTGGGAGGTGGAGCACTACCAGACCCTGTCTGTCAGTCTGTCAGTCTCTAAAACAGTTTGATGTTGCTGGGACTGGAGCACTACCAGACCCTGTCTGTCAGTCTCTAAAACAGTTTGATGTTGCTGGGATTGGGGCACTACCAGACCCTGTCTGTCAGTAGTTATTACAGTGAAAGCCATGTGATTGTTTGAGGACGGTGCCCCACATCAAAATATTTTTCCACCAGCACAGATTTCATAAATTCACAAATAGCGATTAAATATTCACTTACTTTTTGAAAATCTTCCTCTGATTTGTCATCTAAAAAGTCCCAGCTATAACATGTGGTGTTGTTTTGTTAGATAAAATCCTTCTTTATATCCCAAAAAGTTAGTTTAGTTGGCACCATCGATTTGAGTAATCCACTCGTTCAACATGCAGAGAAAGAAATCCAAAAAGCTACCGCTAAACTTTGTTAAAACAAGTCAAAATACGTTTCTAACCAATCGTCAGGTTCCCTAAAATGTAATTAAACTATAATATTTCAAACGGAAAGAAGTATGTTCAATAGGAAAACGATATTAGCAGGTGCGCGTCCTCTTCATTGGGCGCACACAGACTGATTTCCAAGTCTGTTTCCCAGCACTAAATCTCATAATTCTTCCTCGTTTGGGAAGAAACAAGCCTGAAACCTTGAACAAAGACTACTGACATCCAGTGGAGGCCATAGGAATTGCATACTGGGAGCTAGATTACATTTTTTTCCCTTGAACGTTCTAATGGAAGAGCATGGGTTCTCAAAAAAATATATTCTGATTACATTTTTCTTGGGATTTTCTCATACCATATCTATTGTGTTATAGTCTTCTATATTATTTTAACATTTCTACAAACTTCAGAGTGTTTTCTTTCCAATGGTACCAATTATATGCATATCCTGGCATCTGGGCCTGAGCAACAGGCAGTTTATTTTGTACATCAGTCAGGCAGAAATGGAGAAATATAGACCCTAGCCTGAAGAAGTTTTCAAAAATAATTACTAGTGCTCCCTCAGTTCCTCAGATCACCTAAAACGAAGGTCATTAATTAAAACCTATGTGAGTGACGATGGTGTTGATATTGGAGTAGTTGGTTAGAATCGTGGGCAGAAGGGAGTTGATGTCATGGACATGGGCTCCTGAGTGACAGTGGACCTTGGTCAGTCCACGACCATAGGCAGGCCAACATCTCTCACCATCCGATGGGGAAGTGACCTGCTGAACTGAGGTGGCCGTGGGGGGAGCGTGTCACTTGGCGGCCTCCGGCTGTTGGTATACACCCAGGATCCGTGCTATCTCCCGGGGCTCGTAGGTCCATCTCAAGCGGAGCAAAGCTCTTTGATAGCTGGATCAGATGAAGAGTGGCCAGTCTGCCTCTCCAAACTCCTACACCTTGCGAGTGTCCAGTCTCCCATGGGGCCGCGGAGTTGACCTTGACATCTGTCCGTTGGATTGGGACAGATCAACACTACCCAACTCATCGACAGCTTTGCTATAGGAGGCATTTCAAAGTGAGATTGCGTTTTCCTGGATTATATCAAGGTCGATGAACTTAGAAAGCAGGTTATCCTTTTCTCTCAGCCGAGCTAACAGCCAGAGGATCTCTTCCCTAAGCTGCTTGATGGTGGTGTATTTAGGGCAGTCAAATCCATATCCTTTTCCCAGTTGCACCTTATCTTCATCTCATGTTCGTGTGGGCTAGCTTTAGCCTGAAAACCAGCTGGGTAATGACACAATGAAAACCAGCTGGGTAATGACACAATGAAAACCAGCTGGGTAATGACATAATGAAAACCAGCTGGGTAATGACATAATGAAAACCAGCTGGGTAATGACACAATGGAAACCAGCTGGGTAATGACACAATGAAAACCAGCTGGGTAATGACACAATGGAAACCAGCTGGGTAATGACATAATGAAAACCAGCTGGGTAATGACACAATGAAAACCAGCTGGGTAATGACAAAATGAAAACCAGCTGGGTAATGACACAATGAAAACCAGCTGGGTAATGACACAATGAAAACCAGCTGGGTAATGACACAATGAAAACCAGCTGGGTAATGACACAATGAAAACCAGCTGGGTAATGACACAATGGAAACCAGCTGGGTAATGACACAATGAAAACCAGCGGGGTAATGACACAATGAAAACCAGCTGGGTAAATGACACAATGAAAACCAGCGGGGTAATGACACAATGAAAACCAGCTGGGTAATGACACAATGAATACCAGCTGAGTAATGACAAAATGAAAACCAGCTGGGTAATGACAAAATGAAAACCAGCTGGGTAATGACACAATGGAAACCAGCGGGGTAATGACACAATGAAAACCAGCTGGGTAATGACACAATGAATACCAGCTGAGTAATGACAAAATGAAAACCAGCTGGGTAATGACAAAATGAAAACCAGCTGGGTAATGACACAATGGAAACCAGCTGGGTAATGACACAATGAAAACCAGCTGGGTAATGACAAAATGAAAACCAGCTGGGTAATGACACAATGAAAACCAGCTGGGTAATGACAAAATGAAAACCAGCTGGGTAATGACACAATGGAAACCAGCTGGGTAATGACACAATGAAAACCAGCGGGGTAATGACAAAATGAAAACCAGCTGGGTAATGACAAAATGAAAACCAGCTGGGTAATGACACAATGAAAACCAGCTGGGTAATGACATAATGAAAACCAGCTGGGTAATGACATAATGAAAACCAGCGGGGTAATGACACAATGAAAACCAGCTGGGTAATGACAAAATGAAAACCAGCTGGGTAATGACATAATGAAAACCAGCTGGGTAATGACATAATGAAAACCAGCTGGGTAATGACACAATGAAAACCAGCTGGGTAATGACACAATGAAAACCAGCTGGGTAATGACACAATGAAAACCAGCTGGGTAATGACAAAATGAAAACCAGCTGGGTAATGACATAATGAAAACCAGCTGGGTAATGACATAATGAAAACCAGCTGGGTAATGACACAATGAAAACCAGCTGGGTAATGACACAATGAAAACCGGCTGGGTAAATGACAGTGAAATCCTGTGACACAGATTCATACCAGTAAGGACTATTTTCTCTCTCTATTTATTTGCCCTGCGATCTTAGTTTCAGAATCTGAACAGTTGGATTACATTAAGGTTGTACTAAGAAAATACATATCGACTGCAATAACATTCGACCATGAATCACTGGCAAAATAATACCTAAATTACAGCTACTAATAAGTATGTTTGTGTGTACATATTCACACTAGACCACCATTTAAAAGTTTACAAGGGAAAACAGGACATAAAAAGTGCTTATATATAGGAAGAAAAAATCTCCACATACAAGAAAATAATGTTGAGGACTAAAGAGAGGTGTAGTCTCCTGTAGGTTGATATTTTCCTAAACCACAATATTCCCATTGTGCCCCAGCCCTATTCCTGGGCCTTCCAGCCAGGTTTCACCCAGCCCTATTCCTAGGCCTCCCAGCCAGGTTTCACCCAGCCCTATTCCTAGGCCTCCCAGCCAGGCCTCACCCAGCCCTATTCCTAGGCCTTCCAGCCAGGCTTCACCCAGCCCTATTCATGGGCCTCCCAAACAGGCCTCACCCAGCCCTATTCCTAGGCCTTCCAGCCAGGCCTCACCCAGCCCTATTCCTAGGCCTTCCAGCCAGGCTTCACCCAGCCCTATTCCTAGGCCTTCCAGCCAGGCCTCACCAAGCCCTATTCCTAGGCCTTCCAGCCAGGCCTCACCCAGCCCTATTCCTAGGCCTCCCAGCCAGGCCTCACCCAGCCCTATTCCTAGGCCTTCCAGCCAGGCTTCACCCAGCCCTATTCATGGGCCTTCCAGCCAGGCCTCACCCAGCCCTATTCCTAGGCCTTCCAGCCAGGCCTCACCCAGCCCTATTCCTAGGCCTTCCAGCCAGGCCTCACCCAGCCCTATTCCTAGGCCTCCCAGCCAGGCCTCACCCAGCCCTATTCCTAGGCCTTCCAGCCAGGCTTCACCCAGCCCTATTCATGGGCCTCCCAAACAGGCTTCCGCCAGCCAGCACTCTGCTCTCTGAAGGGTCAGTCGGGCCAACACTGTGTGTGCTTACAGATTCCTCAAAGACTACCAGCCACATGTGACTTTTAACAGCCGTCCTGCCCTGCCCTGCCCCTCCACAGCCCAGCCTGGCCAACAGACAGACAGACACAAACACACACACACAGAATGAAGAGCAGCTTGATGTGCGTATTCACATGTGGACTTGGCAAGATGGTGTGGCCTGCGAGTATGAGACAGACTCACTGGGTATTCGGTTTCGATGAACTGGCTCACAGGATTCGCTGTCATAAATGATGTGGTGAGCCAATGGCTGTCAATTAGAGGGATGTTTCTCAATGTTGAGAAATTCCTTTCAAAAAAAATATTTCTCAATGTCCACCGAAATTCAGTCTGATATTCTCATCAACTGAGAATGAATGTGTATGATTGATCCCTGTAGATATCGGGCTCTTTATTCGTCTCCTCCGATTGTTTTCACACTAGAATATTTTGGTAATAGGGACCTGAAGAAACATCTTTTTAGGAAATGCATTTGTAGTGTTCCAACATCAGGAGATAAATAAAGGCCAAAAAGAAAACATATTATCTCCCAAAAGAGAGATAGGAAACAGATTACATCCCAAAAGAGAGAAAGGGACCAGGTTACCTCCAAAAAGAGAGAAATAAAACAGATTATCTCCCAAAAGAGAGAAAGGGAACAGGTTACCTCCCAAAAGAGAGAAAGGAATCAGGTTATCTCCCAAACGAGAGAAAGGAAACATTCTCTCCTAAAAGAGAGAAGGGGACCAGGTTCTCTCCCAAAAAAGAGAGATAGGAAACAGGTTATCTTCCAAAAGAGAGATAGGAAACAGGTTATCTTCCAAAAGAGAGAAAGGATACAGGTTCTCTCCCTAAAGAGAGGTAGGAAACAGGTTATCTTCAAACAGGGAGATTGAGCCACACTGAGCCATGTGATCAGAGAAATGAAGCTGAGATGAAGAGAGAGAAAGATGGCGCCGGCTCTTATCCAACCATGCAATTTTATTTGTTTTCTTGCTTTTGTTCGTAACTTGTTTTGTACGTATTGTTGCTGCTACCATCTCTTATGACCGAAAAGAGCTTCTGGACATCAGAACTGGGATTACTCACCTCAAATTGGACGAGGAGTTCTACTTCAATGAGTCGGACGCGAAGGATATACTACGGACACCCGACCAGGCCCAGATCCCTGTCATTCGCTGGAAAAGGAAACATAGGTTTTGCGGAAATAGATCAGGATGCCTTGTGAGGATCAGGCGACGACTGGCTAATCTGCCCTTGCCTTCTGTTCTGCAATCTAATGTTCAATTTCTGGAAAAAAAATGGGAAGAACTGAAAGCATGTATAACCCACCAATGGGACATTAAAAACTGTAATACCTTATGCTTCACTGAGCCGTGGCTGAATGACGACATGAATAACATACAGCTGGCGGGTTATACACTCTATCGGCAGGACAGAACAGCAGCCTCTGGTAAGACACGGGGCGGGGGCCTATGCATATTTTTAAACAATAGCTGGTGCACAATATCTAAGGAAGTCTCAGGGTTTTGCTCGCCTGAGGTAGAGTATCTCATGATAAGATGTAGACCACACTATCTACCTAGAGTTTTTATCTGTATTTTTCGTAGCTGTCTACATACCACCACAGACCGAGGCTGGCACTAAAACCGCACTCAATTAGCTGTATCAGGCCATAAGCAAACAGGAAAATGCTCACCCAGACTATAATGCAAGGACACTTAAATCAGTTTTACCTCATTTCTATCAGCATGTTAAATGTGCAACCAGAGGGAAAGAAATTCTAAACCACCTTCACTCCACTCACAGAGCTTTCCCTTGCCCTCCATTTGGCAAATCTGACAATAATTCTATCCCCCTGATTCCTGCTTACAAGTTAAAAATTAAAGCAGGAAGCACCAGTGACTCGGTCTATAAAAAAGTGCTCAGGTGAAGCAGATGCTAAACTACAGGACTGCTTTGCTATCACAGACTGGAACATGTTCCGGGATTCTTCAGATGGCATTGAGGAGTACACCACATCAGTCACTGGCTTCATCGATCAGTGCATTCAGGACGTCGTCCCCACGTACATACCCCAACCAGAAGCCATGGATTACAGGAAACATTCAGACTGAGCTAAATGGTAGAGCTGCTGATTCAAGGAGCAGTACTCTAACGTGGAAACTTATAAGAAATCATGCTATGCACTCGGACGAACCATCAAACAGGCAAAGCATCGATGCAGGACTAAGATCGAATCATACTACACCGACTCCGACGCTCATCAGATGTGGCAGGGCTTGCAACCTACTACAGACTACAAAGGGAAGCACAGCCGAGAGCTGCCCAGTGACACGAGCCTACCAGAGGAGCTAAGTAACTTCTATGCTCGCTTCGAGGCAGGAAACACTGAAACATGCATGAGAGCATCAGCTGTTCCGGACGACTGTGTGATCACGCTCACCGCAGCCGATGTGAGTAAGACCTTTAAACAGTTCAACATTCACAAGGCCGCTGGGCCAGACGGATTACCAGGACGTGTACTCCGAACATGCGCTCACCAACTTGCAAGTGTCTTCACTGACATTTTCAACCTTTCCCTGTCATAGGAACACCTATGTGAGAATGCTATTAATTGACTACAGCTCAGCGTTCAACACCATAGTGCCTGGTTGCATCACTGCCTGGTATGGCAACTATTCAGCATCCGACAGCAAGGCACTACAGAGGGTAGTGCGTACGTCCCAGTACATCACTGGGACCAAGCTTCCTGCCATCTAGGACCTCTATACCAGGCGATGTCAGAGGAAGGCCCTAAAAATGGTCGAAGACTCCAGCCACCCTAGTCATATACCGTTCTCTCTGCTACTGCATGGCAAGCAGTCCCGGAACGCCAAGTGTAGGTTTAAGAGGCTTCTAAGCAGCTTCTACCCCCAAGCCATCCTTCTACCCCCAAGCCATCCATTCGGCACATGTGACAAATACAATTTGATTTGATCCATCGATCCATCCATCCCCCTCATGGACACACATACACTGAACAAAAATATAAACGCTACATGTGACAATTTAAAATATTTTAAATTTAACGTTCATAAGGAAATCAGTCATTTAAAATAATTTAGATATAAATCAATTAATTAGGCCCTAATCTATGGATTTCATGACTGGGAATACGGATATGCATCTATTGGTCAGAGATACCTTTTTAAAAAAAGTAGGTTTGTGGAACAGAAAACCAGTCAGTATCTGGTGTGACCACCATTTGCCTTAGACACATCTCCTTCACGTAGAGTTGATCAGGCTGTTGATTGTGGCCTGTGGAATGTTGTCCCACTCCTCTTCAATGGTTGTGTGAAGTTGCTGGATATTGTCGGGAACTGGAACACGCTGTCAAACACGTCAATCCAGAGCATCCTAAACATGCTCAATGGGTAACACGTCTGTTGAGTATGCAGGCAATTAAAAAACTAGGACATTTTCGGCTTCCAGGAATTGTGTACAAATCCTTGCGACGTGGGCGCGTGCATTATCATGCTGAAACATGCGTCACTCTGTTGACAACATTGACATCAGCAAACGTCTTGTCCACACACTGTCTGCCATCGGCCCGGTACAGTTAAAACCCGGATTCATCTGTGAAAATCCATCTTTTCCAGAGTGCCAGTGGCCATAGAAGGTGAGCATGGAAGCCATAGAAGGTGAACACTGATGCCAGTTACGACGCCGAACTGCAGTCAGGTCAAGACCCTGGTAAGGAAGACGAGTACACAGATGAGCTTCCTTGACAGTTCGTGCAGAATTCTTTGGTTGTGCAAACCCACAGTTTCATCAGCTGTCCAGGTGGACAGTCTCAGATGATCCCGCAGGTGAAGAAGATGGATGTGGTTCTGGGTTGGAGTGTTTAACCTCTCTTGGGTAGGGGGCAGATTTTTCACATCCGAATGAAAAGCTTGCCCAAAGTAAACTGCCTGTTACTCAGGCCCGGAAGCTAGGATATGCACATAATTGGTATATTTGGATAGAACACACTGTCTGTGAGTATAACAGAACTGATATGGCAGGCAAAACCCAGAGGACAAACCATCCCTCCAAAAATCAAATTCAGCCTACTACTGTTTTCAATTGCTGTCCTCCCAGATTGCAGTTCCTAGGGCTTCCACTCGATGTCAACAGTCTTTAGAAAGAGTCTTTAGAAAGAGTTTCATGCTGGTTTTTGGAAAAATTAGCCAGAAATTGTAGTTTTTCTAGATGGCTCCCATTTTGGCTGTAGTGTTTCCAAGCGTGTGGAAGAGGCTTCTAAACAGCTTCTACCCTCAAGCCATCCTTCTACCCTCTGATAAAGACAATAACGATTATCCGTCTTAAATGTCATCTTTTTTTTTACATATGAGGATCCCTAAGGTACCTAAGGTTTGATTATAAATGTTGTTTGACTTGTTTGGAAAAGTTTATTAGTAACGTTTGGGATTAATTTTGTATGCATTTTGATGGAAGGAAGCTGGGTGGATTATTGACTGAAGCACGCCAGCTAAACTGAGTTTTTATGGATATAAAGAAGGACATTATCAAACAAAAGGACCTTTGTGATGTATCTGGGACCTTTTGGAGTGCCAACAGAAGAAGACATTCAAAGGAAAGGCATTTATTATATCGCTATTTCTGACTTTTGTGGTGCACATGCCTGGTTGAAATATGTTTTTCATGTGTTTGTATGCGGGGCGCTGTCCTCAGATAATCGCATGGTGTGCTTTCGCCGTAAAGCCTTTTTGAAATCTGACACAGCGGCTGGATTAACAAGAAGTTTATTTTGATGTATTACACTTGTGATTTTATGAAAGTTAAATATTTATAATTCTGTAGTTTGAATATCGCGCTCTGCAATTTCACAGGATGTTGGGCAGGTGGGACGCTACCGTCCCACACACACATATAGTACATACAGATCACACTAGCGCACACACAAGCGCACACACACACACGCACAGACAGAGCATGTGTATGGTCGGCACAGCTGTGTGGGAATATGCTGACGAGCAGTAGTGAAGCTGGTCAGTTAACCTTGTATCTATTCATAAATATCTGCAAAATCTCTCTCTCTCTCTCTCTCTCTCTCTTCTCTCTCTGTCTCTCTGTGTCTCTCTCTCTGTCTCTCTGTGTCTCTCTCTCTCTCTCGCTCTCTCTCTCTCTCTTTCTCTCTCTGTCTCTCTCTCTCTCTCTCTCTCTCTCTCTCTCTCTCTCTGTCTCTCTGTCTGTCTCTCTCTCTGTCTCTCTGTGTTTCTCTCTCTGTCTCTCTGTGTCTCTCTGTGTCTCTCTGTCTCTCTCTCTCTCTCTCTCTGTCTCTCTGTCTCTCTGTCTCTCTCTTCTCTCTCTGTCTCTCTCTCTCTCTCTCTCTTCTCTCTCTGTCTCTCTGTGTCTCTCTCTCTGTCTCTCTGTCTCTCTCTCTCTCTCTCTCTCTCTCTCTCTCTCTCTTTCTCTCTCTGTCTCTCTCTCTCTCTCTCTCTCTCTCTCTCTCTCTCTCTCTCTGTCTCTCTGTCTGTCTCTCTCTCTCTGTCTCTCTGTGTTTCTCTCTCTGTCTCTCTGTGTCTCTCTGTCTCTCTCTCTCTCTCTCTCTCTCTCTCTCTCTCTCTCTCTCTCTCTGTCTCTCTGTCTCTCTGTCTCTCTCTTCTCTCTCTGTCTCTCTCTCTCTCTCTCTCTGTCTCTCTGTCTCTCTGTCTCTCTCTTCTCTCTCTGTCTCTCTCTCTCTCTCTCTCTTCTCTCTCTGTCTCTCTGTGTCTCTCTCTCTGTCTCTCTGTCTCTCTCTCTCTCTCTCTCTCTCTCTCTCTCTCTCTCTCTCTCTCTCTGTCTCTCTCTCTCTCTCTCTCTCTCTCTCTCTCTCTCTCTCTCTGTCTCTCTGTCTGTCTCTCTCTCTCTGTCTCTCTGTGTTTCTCTCTCTGTCTCTCTGTGTCTCTCTGTCTCTCTCTCTCTCTCTCTCTCTCTCTCTCTCTCTCTCTCTCTCTGTCTCTCTGTCTCTCTGTCTCTCTCTTCTCTCTCTGTCTCTCTCTCTCTCTCTCTCTTCTTTCTCTCTGTCTCTCTCTCGCTCTCTCTCTGTCTCTATGTTTTACCCCCAACACCACTTTCCATCAGTTTGCATAGCAGACCCTCATGCCAAATTGAGTCAAAGGCTTTTTTGAAATCAACAAAGCATGAGAAGACTTTGCCTTTGTTTTTTTTTGTTTGGTTGTCAATTAGGGTGTGCAGGGTGAATACATGGTCTGTTGTACGGTAATTTGGTAAAAAGCCAATTTGACATTTGCTCCGTCTCTCTCTCTCTCTCTCTCTCTCTCTCTCTCTCTCTCTCTCTCTCTCCCTTTGTCTCTCGCTCTCTCTCTCTCTCTCTCCCCCTCTCTCTCTCTCTCTCTGTCTCTCTGTCTCTCTCTCTCTCTCTCTATTCTCTCTCCATTCTGCTGCTCCTTCCTCTCTGCATATGTTCAGAAAGTCTGAAAGTGAAAGATGTATTCGATCATGCTCTGATTCGCCCAATTATCATCAGCCTAAGGAGACTCAGATTCAGTTTCTGGCCTGCTGTCTGAATAGGGTTTTATAGGGGGATAAGAATCACTGAGTAATTATGGTTAGCAACAAGATCACCCTGGAGAGGAAACTTAAATATTTATCAATGAAAGCCAGGCAAGAAAGCTTGAAGCAGCTCAACTTCGTGACTGGTTTTCAGAATGAGAAAACCAATACCCCCATCTCACTGCCTCTATGTCTAGCAGTCAGAATGTCTTGGTTTGACCTCTGACCTAACACAGTTGGACTGATATTCAATCTGTTTCTCTCCCCAGTGTCTCAAAGAGGCCTGAGAAAACAGAAACTAACGATGCTAATGGATAACTACAAGGTCAATGTGTGTGTTGAGGATGCAGGTGTACGAACACGTTGTTGCTGTTGGACTAGCATGTCTGTTGCTTACTCAAGCCTCAATCCCTCTTCTTCTGTGGTCAAATAACTTGTAGTTACAACTGCTCTTAATATGGGGAGTGTTGGGAGTAACTAGCTATTACTCAAATTACTTTTACGAGTAACGGAGTACTTTGTCATATTTGGTCATATTATTACAGTCAAACAACGCGTGTTACATTTTCAGAATCATATCTCTACAGGGTTTCTATGATTCAATCTGGACTTGTTTCCTCATTTAGTTCTCGAGCGAAGGCTGAGAAAGACTGTTTGGAGAAAGGTCAACAATAGCTGCTGTCCACAGAAATGTACAGAGGATGTAACTAACCATTGCCATTGATCACTTATGTGATAGCAAAGCCCATACGGGACTTGTCTGTCTCGTGGAGAGTGAAAGAAACCAAGTTCTCTCTGAAAAGAGAGAATGGAAACAGGTTTTCCCCCAAATAACTATACATCTCTATAGGTCCGTACGTGAGGTCTATAACCAGAACTAGCCATTTGAGCGAAAGACTTTGAATGAAAATAAATCTGTACAGATGTTTGGTTTACAGTATTTACTTGCAAATATTTTTATTTCACTTGGCAAGTCAGTTGAGAACAAATTCTTATTTTCAATGACGGCCCTGGAACAGTGGGTTAACTGCCTTGTTCAGGTGCAGAACGACAGATTTGTACCTTGTCAGCTCGGAGATTTGAACATGAAACCTTTCGGTTACTAGTCCAACGCTCTAACCACTAGGCTATGCATCCCATATGATAGTGCAGCAGATGTTAACTAGAAAAGGAAATCACCCCCCCTGCCAGACTCTCTCTTTACCTTGACCTGCCAGACTCTCCCTTTACCTTGACCTGCCAGACTCTCCCTTTACCTTGACCTGCCAGACTCTCTCTTTACCTTGACCTGCCAGACTCTCTCATTACCTTGACCTGCCAGACTCTCTCTTTACCTTGACCTGCCAGACTCTCCCTTTACCTTGACCTGCCAGACTCTCCCTTTACCTTGACCTGCCAGACTCTCTCTTTACCTTGACCTGCCAGACTCTCCCTTTACCTTGACTTGCCAGACTCTCCCTTTACCTTGACCTGCCAGACTCTCCCTTTACCTTGACTTGCCAGACTCTCCCTTTACCTTGCCCTGCCAGACTCTCTCTTTACCTTGACCTGCCAGACTCTCCCTTTACCTTGACCTGCCAGACTCTCTCTTTACCTTGACCTGCCAGACTCTCTCAGTACCTTGACCTGCCAGACTCTCTCTTTACCTTGACCTGCCAGACTCTCCCTTTACCTTGACCTGCCAGACTCTCCCTTTACCTTGACCTGCCAGACTCTCTCTTTACCTTGACCTGCCAGACTCTCCCTTTACCTTGACTTGCCAGACTCTCCCTTTACCTTGACCTGCCAGACTCTCTCTTTACCTTGACCTGCCAGACTCTCACTTTACCTTGACCTGCCAGACTCTCCCTTTACCTTGACTTGCCAGACTCTCCCTTTACCTTGCCCTGCCAGACTCTCTCTTTACCTTGACCTGCCAGACTCTCCCTTTACCTTGAGCTGCCAGACTCCCTTTACCTTGACCTGCCAGACTCTCCCTTTACCAGGGCCTGCCAGACTCTCCCTTTACCTTGACCTGCCAGACTTCCTTTACCTTGACCTGCCAGACTCTCCCTTTACCTTGACCTGCCAGACTCTCCCTTTACATTGACCTGCCAGACTCTACCTTTACCTTGACCTGCTAGACTCTCCCTTTACCTTGACTTGCCAGACTCTCCCTTTACCTTGACCTGCCAGTCTCTCCCTTTGTCGGGATCTGCCAGACTCTCCCTTTGTCATGATCTGCCAGACTCTCCCTTTACCTTGACCTGCCAGACTCTCCCTTTACCTTGACCTGCCAGACTCTCCCTTTACCAGGGCCTGCCAGACTCTCCCTTTACCTTGACCTGCCAGACTCCCTTTACCTTGACCTGCCAGACTCTCCCTTTACCTTGACCTGACAGACTCTACCTTTACCTTGACCTGCCAGACTCTACCTTTACCTTGACCTGCCAGACTCTCCCTTATCAGGACCTGCCAGACTCTCCCTGTATCAGGATCTACCAGACTCTACCTTTACCTTGACCTGCCAGACTCTCCCTGTATCAGGACCTGCCAGACTCTCCCTTTACCTTGACCTGCCAGACTCTCCCTGTATCAGGACCTGCCTGACTCTCCCTTTACCTTGACCTGCCAGACTCTCCCTGTATCAGGACCTGCCAGACTCTCCCTTTACCTTGACATGCCAGACTCTCCCTGTATCAGGACCTGCCAGAATCTACCTTTACCTTGACCTGCCAGACTCTCCCTGTATCAGGACTTGCCAGACTCTCCCTTTACCAGGGCCTGCCAGACTCTCCCTCTATCAGGACTTGCCAGACTCTACCTTTACCTTGACCTGCCAGACTCTCCCTTTACCTTGTTGTGTGTCCATTCCCTGGCTGTATCCCAAATACAATGATGCCACTTACTGTATTTCCACGGTTTGCACCTTTGGCCGGGACCCTTATCCTACCTCCCTTATCCTTTGAAGCTGTTGGTGGTGTTTGATCAGATTGTTGTTTGCAGTTTGAGTTGTGTTTGTGTCTCACTTCCCAATACAGTGGATTGTTGTGTCAGCGATGTTGCCATGAGTAGCAAGGAGAGAGACGTGATGATGGTGTCGAACACACATGGTAGGTCGTGTGTTTGAGCTGTGGATGTTTACTCTGGTTGTCTTTCTTTACCAGGTCACCCAGATCAAATGCAATTGTATTTATCACATGCTCAAAAAAAAAATATATACAAGTATAGACCTTACCGTGAAATGCTTACTTACACAAATCAATTGGTTAAAGCTGTTCATAGTCTAGTAATCAGTATAACCACAGGAATTCATGTTTGAAGCCAATTAGATGAATGTAGAACCGATTGGAAACAGAGTGCTTTGTTATAGTGGAGTGTCATTTTCGTACAATTGAGCCAGTGTGACAGACCGGTTCATTCAGAATGAATGTCTTCGAAGACATCGCTTTCCTCCTCGTGGAGAAGAAGAAAAAACAAGGAAAATATGCGTACTTTCAGCCAATCAAGTTGCAGCAATCCGTTTTTTCACCACTGCATCCTGATTGTCTGAACACGATGCGCAACATCCGGGACTAGCATTAGCATGGTGATGGAAAGCCCCTGCTTGTCTGAACACGATGCGTAACATCCGGGACTAGCATTAGCATTGTGATGGAAAGCCCCTGCTTGTCTGAACACGATGCGTAACATCCGGGACTAGCATTAGCATTGTGATGGAAAGCCCCTGCTTGTCTGAACGCGATGCGCTACATCCGGGACTAGCATTAGCATTGTGATGGAAAGCCCCTGCTTGTCTGTACGCGATGCGCCACATCCGGGACTAGCATTAGCATTGTGATGGAA
Organism: Oncorhynchus clarkii lewisi; assembly: GCF_045791955.1. NCBI lineage: Eukaryota > Metazoa > Chordata > Actinopteri > Salmoniformes > Salmonidae > Oncorhynchus > Oncorhynchus clarkii. Next base: position 40,581,388 of record NC_092170.1, read on the forward strand.
AGCCCCTGCTTGTCTGAACGCGATGCGCTACATCCGGGACTAGTATTAGCATTGTGATGAAAAGCACATTTCCCCTGCTTGTTTGCCTTTCGGCCAATAACCATGGCTCTGCAAGCAGTGTAAAGGAAGGTTGTCGTAGTTTTGCGAGCCAATGCTTACTAGCATTTGCACACTGACTGAAAGTTTACAAGCACAGTAGCAATGCAAAGGAGAGTGAAGTTGCCCCTACAAGCATTTCGCTACACCTGCAATAACATCTGCTAAACACGTGTATGTGACCAATAAAATGTGATTTGAGATGCTGAACTTGGGTCAGGTTTGCATTTTCTTATTTAACATTTTCTTAAATTCGCAGACGCTCTTATCCAGAGCAACTTACGTGAGAGCAATTAAGGATTAATGCGTTGCTCAAGGGCAGTTTGACAGATTTATCCCCTGCGGTATGCTCGGGGATTCAAACCAGCAACCTTTCGAGTTACAGGCCCATGCTCTTAACCGCTCCTAACCACCAGGCTACATGTCCTTGGATTGGAGAGAAAGGGGGGTGGGCTGATCCTAGATCTGTACCTAGGGAAATCTTCGCCCCGGAGCGGGGGAGGCAAGGGTGGGTGGAAGCTAGACATGAGCACTCATTCATCCTCCAGCACTCACAGTTCCCTGTGTTCCAGACACACAGGAGTGGTCTTGTAACGGGCTTTGCAACCAGAATCATTTCTCCTATGACTGGCTACTAGGATCCAACACTACCTAAATAACAGATTAACATGACATGTGATTCAAGGATTTGGATTCATTTTGGCTTTTGCACAGGTAAGTGCGGTGAAGTGTGGATAACTTTTAATTGGATGACAGACTACTATATGGTAATTAGAAACACAGTGTTTGAATTTGAAGTATACATACCATATTATTACATATCAGTTGTTTACTGTGTGTCTCTGGAAAATATTTCTGAACATAGAAGAAAAGCTCAAATCAAACCTGGAAGTAAACTAACTAATCTAATCATCATGCTAATTGGTGACTTTAGATAACTTAATTTACGGAACAAGGCGTTTCATTAGCATGGACTCATAGTGTATTTTCAAAATAAGTCTCAAAGGTGAAGTGTTGATGAGGTTTAGAAAAGGAGCACGACGGGGGATGATTAGACTACAACACTGTAGTACCCTGTAGACTTATCGCACAACCTTTCTCTCGGTGCATTGGGAAAGATTATATTTCACATTTTTAAGTAATATATATATCTTTTTATGATACGACTCTCAATTACTTTATTTCAAACCTTGTTTTCATAACTCTTTGAATGTTCATCGATGTTGAAGTGCCTGGGCCTTTCATCTAAAAGGAGAGTTAGGATATTATCTACATTGATTAAGCAATTGTGTTTATATTGTTAAAAAACTATTTCTGCTGATTTATCATTGCTTTGTACTTGCCAACTTAAAACTATGGACACAGACATACACACACATCTTCTCCCTCTTCTCTCTCTCTCTCTCTCTCTCTCCCTCTCTCTCTCTCTCTCTCTCTCTCTTTCTCCCCTCTCTAATACTCTCTTTCTCTCTCTCTCTCTCTCTCTCTCTCTCTCTCTTTCTCCCCTCTCTAATACTCCCTCTCTCTCTCTCTCTCCTCTCTCTCTCTCTCTCTCTCTCTCTCTCTCTCCTCTCCCTTCTCTCTCTCTCTTTCTCCCCTCTCTAATACTCCCTCTCTCTCTCTCTCTCTCTCTCTCTCTCTCTCTCTCTCTCTCTCTCTCTCTCTCCACATCTCTAATTTTATTTGTACTTCACGTTCTCTTTGACACAGAATACACTGCATTCTTTGCACATATGTAATTAGTCCTTCTCTAATCAACCAACCCCTGTGTCTCTCCAACAGGTTGACATTCATTAATGAGAGGAGAAGAACCTGAGCCATGCAGTGTGTGACTGAGCGTGAAGCGCTCTCCCTCTCCAGAATGAGTGTGTGTACCGACGGCCGCTCATACCTGCAGCGGTGGCTGCTGACCTCTGTGTTTGTCTTGGTCTCTCTGCTACCAATAACCAGCGGCTGCCCCAAATCGTGCGCGTGCTACGTTCCCACCGAAGTGCACTGTACCTTCAGATATCTGACCGCAATACCAGGCCAGATCCAGACGGCTGTTGAAAGAATTAACTTAGGGTGAGAGTCAGACTCTCTCTGTCTCTCCGCTCTCTCTCTGTTTTCTCTCTCTCTCCTCTCTCTTTTTCAATGTTTATTAAAAGGTCTTTATTGGCATGGGAAACATCTGTTTACATAGTCAGAGCAAATGAAATAGATAATAAACTAAATTAAAATAAACATAACAAAAAAAACAGTAAACATTACACTGAAAAAAGTTTCATTGGAATATAGACATTTCAAATGTCATTTTGTGGCTATGTACAGTTTTGTAATGATGTGCAAATAGTTATGGGTTGTACATAGTAGAAAGGTGTTTGTTCTTCACTGATTGCCCTTTTCTTGTGACAACAGTTCACACATCTTGCTGCCGTGATGGCACACTGTGCTATTTCACCCAATCGATATGGGAGTTTATCAAAATTGGGTTTGTTTTTGAATTCTTTGTGGGTCTGTGTAATCTGAGGGAAATATGTGTCTCTAATATGGTCATACATTTGACAGGAGGTTAGGAAGTGCAGCTCAGTTTCCACCTCATTTTGTGGGCAGTGTGCACATAGCCTGTCTTCTCTTCAGAGCCAGGTCTGCCTACGGCTGGCCTTTCTCAATAGCAAGGCTCTGCTCTCTGAGTCTGTACATAGTCAAAGATTTCCTTAATTTTGGGTCAGTCACAGTGGTCAGGTATTCTGCCACTGTGTACTCTCTATTTAGGGCCAAATAACATTCCACTTTGACCAGTTTTTTGATAAAATCTTTCCAATGTCTCAAATAATTATCTTTTGTTTTCTCATGATTTGGTTGGGTCTAATCTTGTTGCTGTCCTGGGGCTCTGTGGGGTGTGTTTGTGTTTGTGAACAGAGCACCAGGACCAGCTTGCTTAGAGGACTCTCCTCCAGGTTCATCTCTCTGTAGGTGATGGCTTTGTTATGGAAGGTTTGGGAATCGCTTCCTTTTAGGTGGTTGTAGAATTTAACGTCTCTTTCCTAGATTTTGATCATTAGCGGGTTTCAGCCTAATTCTGCTCTGCATGTATTATTTGCTGTTTTACATTGTACATGGAGGATATTTTTGCAGAATTCTGCATGCAGTCTCAATTTGGTGTTTGACCCATTTTGTGAATTATTGGTTGATGAGCGGACACCAGACCATAAAGGGCAGTGGATTCTATAACTAATTCAAGTATTTTTAGCCAGATCCTAATTGATATGTGGAATTTTATGTTTCTTTCGACGGTGTCTAGATTGAATTTATATTTGTGGTCCTGGACTTTTTTTGGAACACCATTATTTTTGTCTTACTGAGATTTACTGTCAGGGCCCAGGTCTGTCAGGAACCAGGTCTGTCAGGGCCCAGGTCTGTCAGGGCCCAGGTCTGTCAGGGCCCAGGTCTGACAGAATCTGTGCAGAAGATCTTGGTGCTGCTGTAGGCCCTCCTTGGTTGAGGACCCGAAACACCAGATCATCAGCAAACAGTAGACATTTGACTTCAGATTCTAGTAGGGTGAGGCCGGGTCTCTCTCTCCCCCCGATCTCTCTTTTTCTCTCTCTCAGTCTCTCAGTTTTCTCACCCTCTATGAATGCACATACAGTAAATTTTAGTTATATATTAGACCGTTGATGTAGCATTTTGAGAAATAAGAAATTATTCACTGTTTTCTCACGTTTCTGTCTTCAGGTATAACAGTTTAACAGCATTGAGGGAGAATGATCTGTCTGGGTTGAAACACCTGGAACTGCTGATGCTCCACAGCAACACCATTCACAGCATCGCTGACAGGGCCTTTCAAGACCTCAAGTCCTTACAGGTATAACCCATGACAGCACTGTCATAAAACACCTGTCGATATACAGGTAATAGAACCACGTGAGTACATGAGGGATACAAAGTATATATTGAAAGCAGGTGCTTTCACACAGGTGTGGTTCCTGAGTTAATCAAGCAAATAACATCCCATCATGCTTAGGGTTATGTATTGAATGGGTCATTAATATTTTAGCAGGTTATTATTTTGCGCATTATAAGATGACAATGCCCACATCCACAGGGCACAAGTGATCACTGAATGGATAGCTGAGCCTGAAAAACTATGTACAGTGCCTTCAGAAAGTATTTATACCCTTGAATTATTCCACATTCTGTTGTGTTACAGCATGATTTCAAAGTTTATTAAATATATGTTTTTTTCTCACCCATCTGCACACAATTTCCCCAGAATGACAAAGGAGCCCCACAAGGGTGTGTGCTCCGCCCCCTCCTGTACTCCCTGTTTTTAGATATTTTTACTAATGTATTGAAAAATAAATACAGAAATGTCTCATTTACATAAGTATTCACAACCCTGAGTCAATACTTTATACAAGCACATTTGGCAGCAATATCAGCTGTGTCTTTCTGGCTAAGTCTCTAAGAGATTTCCACACCTGGATTGTACAACATTTGCCCATTATTGTTTAGTTCTGTCAAATGTGTTTTTGATCATTGCTAGACAATCCTTTTAAGGTCTTGCTATTGATTTTAAAGTAGATTTAAGTCAAAACTGTAACTCGGCCACTCAGGAACATTCACTGTCTTCTTGGTAAACAACTCCTGTGTAGATTTGACCTTTTGTTTAAAGTTATTATCCTGCTGAAAGGTGAATTAATCTCCCAGTGTCTGGTGGAAAGCAGACTGAACCAGGTTTTCCTCTAGGATTTTGCCTCTGCTTAGTTCCATTCTCTTTTTTATCCTGAAAATCTCACCAGTCCTTAACAATTACAAGCATACCCATGAAATCAAATCACATTTTATTGGTTGCATAGACATATATTGCGGGTGTAGGGAAATGGTTGTGTTCCTAGCTTCAACAGTGCAGTAATATATATCAATACACAACAATACACACAAATCTAAGAAAGTGAAAGAATGGAATTAAGAAATATAGAAATATTAGGATGATCAATGTCGCAGTCCGATGTGGACGAGGGGCGTGCTCCCGCTGTTGTCTCCTGAAGTCCACGATCAGTTCCTTCATTTTGTTGACGTTGACGGGGAGGTTATTTTCCTATCACCACTCCGCCAGGACCCTCACCATAGTGGAGGTGCTGTTTCCTACCTTCACCACCTGGAGGAAGCCCGTCAGGAAGTCCAGGACCCAGTTGCACCTACCACTATGCTTGAAAATATGGAAAGTGATACTCAGTAAAGTGTTGTATTGGATTATCCCCAAACTTTGCATTCAGGACAAAAAGTAAATTGCTTCACCACATTTTCTGCAGTACTTTAGTGCTTTGTTGCAAACAGGAAGCAGGTTTTGGAATATTTTTATTCTGTTCAGGCTTCCTTCTTTTCATTCTGTCAATTAGGTTAGAATGGTGGAATAACTACAATGTTGTTGATTCATCCTCAGTTTTCTATCACAGCCATTAAACTCTGTATCTGTTTTAAAGTCACCGGTGAAATCCATGAGTGGTTTTCCTTCCTCTCCAGCAACTGAGTTACTTAGTTGTTCTGTTGGTTGTTCTGCTAGTTGTTCTGCTAGTTGTTTTGCTAGTTGTTCTGCTGGTTGTTCTGCTGGTTGTTCTGTTGGTTGTTATGCTGGTTGTTATGCTGGTTATTCTGCTGGTTGTTCTTCTGGTTGTTCTGCTGGTTATTCTGCTGGTTGTTCTGTTGGTTGTTCTGCTGGTTGTTTTGCTGGATATTTTGCTGGTTGTTCTGTTGGTTGTTCTGCTGGTTGTTCTGCTAGTTGTTCTGCTAGTTGTTCTGCTAGTTCTGCTAGTTGTTCTGCTAGTTGTTCACCTAGTTTTTCTGCTAGTTTTTCTGCTAGTTGTTCTGCTAGTTGTTCACCTAGTTGTTCTGCTAGTTGTTCTGCTAGTTCCTTGTGGTAATCACTGAACAGTGCACATTTCACATCTGCTTTAATAGAAGTACTGTTAATGTCTAATTAAACAACAAAAATAACCAAGCATTTTGATTCAACTCTTTGACGAGGATAAAACTGAATCCAGATGCTTGACTCTTGGGATTCTCATGTGAACTGCTTCACTGCCACAAGTGAACTGATCATTCACAACATCTCAGCATCTAATATCCACATACTCATACACACACGCAGTCACACCATTCTTTTCACATTGTTCTTCACACTACAATGTTGTTGATCCATCCTCTGTTTTCTCCTATCACAGCCATTAAACTCTGTAACTGTTTGAAAGTCACTATTGGCCTCATGGTGAAATCCCTGAGCAGTTTCCTTCCTCTCCGGCAATTGAGTTTGGAAGTACGCGTGTATCTTTGTAGTGATTGGGTGTATTGATACACCATCCAAAATGTAATTTATAACTTCACCATGCTCAAAGGGATATTCAATGTCAGATTTGTTAAAATGTTTACCCATCTACCAATAGGTGCCCTTCTTGGCAAGATATTGGAGAACCTCCCTTGTCTTTATGATTGAATCTGTGTTTGAAATGCAGTGCTCCACTGAGGGAGTTTACAGATAATTGTATGTGTGGGGTACAGAGATGAGAGAGCAATTAAAAATAAATCATGTTAAACACTATTTATTGTGCACATAGTGATTCCATGCAACTTATTATTTGACTTGTTAATTATTCCTGAACTTATTTATGCTTGCCATAACAAAGGGATTGAGAACTTATTGACTCAAGACATTTCAGCTTTGGAATTTGTATTAATTTGTAACAATTTTGAAAAACATAATTCCACTTTGACATTATTCGGGGATTGTGTGTAGGCCAGCAAGATTTTTTTACATTAATTTTACATTCAGGCTGTAACAACAAAATGTGGAACAATTCAAGGGGTGTGAATACTTTCTGAATGTACTGTATACCATATGCCATGGCCGTCTCAGTCACCAGATCTCAACCAAATTGAACACTTATGGGAGATTTGGGAGAGGCACCTGAGACTGCATTTTCCACCACCAACAACAAAGGATGGAATTATGATGTCACATCCCTCCAATAGAGTTCCAGACACTTGTAGAATATATGCCAAGGTGTTCTGTTCTGGCTTGGTGGTGGTCCAAATATCCTATTAACACACTTTCTGTTGTTGTTTCTTTTATTACCCCTATATATACACCACTTAGAAGACATTTTGTATCCAAAGCCACACCCACATAATTGTTGAAACAATTGGTGGTCCTGGGTATTGAATCCACTATCCTGGCATTGAAAAGCACCTTGCTCTACCAACTGAGCTACAAAGGATCCTTTATGTTTGTAATACGTTGACTCATTTGATTCACATTTGCTCATATCCACATTGGCAGACATGACAATGATTTTGTTAAATGTATAACCTACTACATTCATAACCTCATATCATTCTTTGACAGAGTAGACTTTTTCCCCCACCAAGCTAGTGAAGCCAAAGAACTGAGCATGCTAAGACATTAATAAAGTCAAGTTCTTCCTTCCAGTAACATCTTTCAAATCCACGTGTAATTCATCTTGGAAAATATATCACCAAATAAACAGCTGTGTCTTTTGTCCGTGGTGTTCATATTTTATTCCAAAGAAGTTTGTAGGCCCTGAGGGTTAACTGAGAAAGGGGTTTATAAAAAGGCCTTGGACATGCATCACTTTACAACTGCTTTGAGTTACTCTTATTTAAAAAAACATTCACAACAGCTGACTTCTGGAAGTGCTCCCAGGCAGAACAACCTCACATCACCTCTGGCCCGGATGATTTTTAGAGCACTGTTTTTCCTAATGAAGCGCCTCAAACACGTTAGCCGTGGTCGACTCTCGCTCCAGGCGTCTCTATGTATGACTATAACTTGTATTTTTCAACGATGTGCCTTCAGGTCCTGAAGATGAGCTATAACAGAGTGAAAGAGATCAACAAGGACACCTTCCAAGGCCTGGAGGGCCTGGTACGACTCCACATGGACCACAACCTCATCGAGTTCATCAACCCGGAGGCGTTCTACGGTCTCACCATGTTACAGCTGGTCCACCTGGAGGGCAACCTGCTCCAGCAGCTCCACCCGGATACCTTCATCACGTTGAGGCACAGCCAAGTGTTCAAGGTGTCCTCCGTCAGGAACATCCACCTGTCTGACAACCTCCTCGCCAGCCTCCCCAAAGACGTCTTCACTGGCTGCTCTCAGCTGGAGAACATCTATCTCCATGGCAACCCGTGGTCCTGCGACTGTCGCATGGCTTGGTTCCCAGAGTGGGCTGAGATAAATTCAGGTAAGGTTACATTAGATTTCTGTCTGCAACGTTCTGAATGTATGATTTAAATGAGTACGCCCTGTTGACAGTTACTGTACATTAAAAAACCAGGCAGGCTCAGGGTGGCAGGTAGCAGAGTGGTTAGAGCGTTGGGTCAGTAACCAAAAGGTTGCTGGATTGACTCCCGGACCTGACAAGGTAAAAATCTGTCGTTCTTCCCCTGAACAAGGCAGTTAACCCATTGTTAACCTGTTAGGCCGTCATTGTAAATAAGAACTTGTTCTTAAACTGACTTGCCTAGTTAAATAAAGATCTGGTGGAATCTCTACATCCATGAATTTATACCATGGAACAGAGTGAAAAATGTGTTTCTTCAGTAAATTGATGTTGCGTGGGACAGTTTCCAGCAGGAAAACCCTGCTTCTCCAAAGAAGACAGATGCATCTTTATTGCTGGAAATACGTATTTTTCACTTTTTTCAATATCAGCATCAAGAGGTACTTAAAAATACTAAAAAAATATATTTTTATCAAAAATGTAATAAATAAGCAAATGTAGATGGATCTAAATCTAAATTTAGACACTCATGGATCATTTCTTAATACCAACTTTGTGATTTAGAGCATTATCATAAACAACATTTGAAAGCATGGGAAATAAGGAACCAACCCCTTAATAAATCATGACTTAAAAACGACATATCAATTCAGTAATGACCTTGTTTTCCAGGTGTGCTGAAATGCAAGCGTGACAGGAAGTATGCCAGAGGTGAAGCCTGCCCCGTCTGTGAGACCCCTTCTCCCATTCGAGGCAGGAGCCTCATCCAGCTTCCCGGTGACTCCTTCACCTGTACCAAACCCTGGATCCATCCCCATCTGAAGCAGAGGAACGTCAGCCTGGACGAGGGGGATTACACCCCTGTCTCCCCCCGGGACTTCATCGCTCCCATTGGATCCCTGCAGATGAACCTGACAGATCAGTTCCACAATGACGCTAGCCTTACCTGCACAGTCCAGAGACCATCAGCCATGGAGAACCTGACTCTAACCCAGGTGGAGGAGGGGGAGAAGAACGTGACCATGCTCTCCACCACCATCTCTACATGGCTGGTTTGTAATATTGACTATGAGCACATCCAACAGCTCTGGCGCATCCTGGCTATGTACAGTGACGTTCCCATGAAGCTAGAGAGAGGGTTGATGCTCTCCAGGACCCCAGACATGATCTACAAGTACACCCAGATCAGACCAATGGAGGGACATGATGAAATCCACACAGATATCGAGGCTGATATTATAACTTCACCCGCGTGGTTGATGCAGGGAGAGGTTAACTTTCAGCTGGACCGTACCACGACCACATTCTCCACTCTGCACATTAAGTACAGGTCAGTGGTTAACCTGCGTGTGGAGAACAAGGTGTCGCAGAGGAAGGACCGTTACAGCTGGACCATCATCAAACGAGACAACCAGACTCAGACTGAGCACTCTGTCCTTATAGGTGGGTGTTGGGCAGAGATACAGCCCCCATACAATGCTTTTTGATGCTTGTTGAAAAGGGCTACATCAAAGCAATGCATGGTTAATATGTGTCTTGTTCATGACTGAGCACTCTGAGTCCTCATAGGTGGGTCCTACAATACACAATGTGTTGTGGATGAGCAGAAATGTGTCCATATGATGTATGTAACATACTCTCAGAGCTACAATATAGCAATGTCCATTATACAATCAATTCATTCATATGATTCTTGTTGTAATTACAGGTGGGGTGGTGGAGCTCAACTGCCAGACTTTGGGGGAGCCAAAGCCCTCTGTAGAGTGGATCTTATCGGACGGCAGTAAGGTGCGGGCGCCCTACTCAAGTGAGGACCGCAGGATAGTGATCACCGTTGATGGGAGGCTCACCCTGAGAGGAACAGACACCTCAGACACTGGCCTTTACCGCTGCATCGCCACTAACTACCTGGACGCAGACGTGCTCAGCTTCCGGGTCACCGTGCTGTCTCCCGATGTGGAGGAGGAGGAGGTCAACGGGGTCAAGCTCTCACGGCCTCTGGGCCAGAGCCTGGTTCTAGACTGTGGGTCCGCAGGCAACCCTGAGGCCTCGGTCCAGTGGATTCTACCTGACCACACAGTGCTGGATAAATCCTTTGGGAACAGGAAGCTCTATAGGAACGGGACTCTAGGAATAAAAGATCTGACCTCCAGAGACCGGGGGTTTTACAGGTGTCTCAGTGCTAACTACCTGGGGGTGGACCTGCTGACTTCCCAGGTGACAGTTACTGGGGAGGGGTACAGGAAGGTGACAGTGGTGGATAGAGAGGGGTCAGGGGTGGAAGCTGGGGTTGAGTTTGAGGTTGGCGGGGGCATAGAAGAGAGGGAGGATTCCCAAAGTGAGATCCCTTCCTCCAGCCCCTCTGACAGAACCATCAAGGAGTCCAGGACCATCACATCAGATAGGCCGTACCCCAGACTCAGGTCCTCCTCTCAGGGCAGAGGATCAGGAGGCTCAGGGGGGAGGCGGAGGGGCCCAGCCAGCAGTAGACGCATATGGAGCAACAGGAGGGTCTTTGATCAAGCCTCCAGGAAAGTAGACCCCCAGAGATTTGCAGAGTTCATGAAGAAGGCTCAAGGTGGTTCAACAATGAAGACAGAGAGGGAGAAAGAAAAAGGAGTTTCTGAGACTGACATGTCTGCGGACGGGGATGCTGGATCTGGGGAGGGTCTGTCTCATGAAGATGGACTCGTTGTTTTACCAACCAGCGTCATGACAACCACAGATACACCAGATGAAAGAAAGATGAGTGTAACTGCAAGCAGAGAGAATGTAAACAATCAGAATAACGTCATGGCAACCACCGACAACAGTGAAACCAGTTTCATGACAACCATGGAGATCCCAGATGACATTCGGACTAGTTTCACTGTAACAACAGAAAACACTGACAGAGTGATGACAGAGTCATACAGCCGGTCAGATGCCACACCCATCGAGTCCACATTCACCCACGGACCCGACATCACAGGGAGTATCAGTGGAACTCAGAGTGAGGCAGTCACACCAAACATTCCCAGTATCAGTAGGTCTAGTGGAACTAGTGGGTCTAATGGTGAGTCGTACGCTCTGGAGAGGAACATGACGGTACCCCTGAGGCTACCCGTCACTCTCCGCCTCACCGTGACCGACACCACAGACGAGACCCAGATCCTATTCTCCGGAGAAGCACCTGCAGAAGCAGAGACCTCCACCGGGGCTGCGAGATCGCTTGTCGCCGACCCCAACGTCACCCCCATGATGGACAGTCCCAGGTCACCCCCCAGAGGGCCTGAGATCCACACAGCCACTGACCCAGACAGCCAGACCACCTTCACTGCAGTCACCACCACCGAGAGAGAGCAGGATGAGATCACCTTCCACACCACCCAGAGGATCAAGTCCCCCCGTCTGCCTGCAGGCTCCACCATCATCTCCCGCCAGCAGATCCACATCATCCCCCCTAAGAATGGCCGAGGAGGAGGAGGAGGAGGAGGAGGAAGAGGAGGAGGGGGCCGGAGGAGGAACCATCCTGGCAGGAGGAGGTTTATCAAGCCCAACCGAATCACAGACATCCAGTCCATCCTGAACAAACTCAAACAGCCCACCACGGTGAAGAAGCAAGGCAACAACACAGTACCCTACACTATGGAGCTGACCACAGGTACTTTATGTCATGTTGTTCAAATATGATATGTAGTTTCTACACTATGGATCTGATCACAGGTACGTTATCCCAAATGAGAAAAATGTGGTATATTACACGTATGCTAAAGTATACTTAAATATAGAACAAATTTAAATAATATAATTCAAATGTGAAATGTACTTTTCTGGTATATCTTAAATATCTATAAATATATACTGAACAAAAATAGTTACAGTTCAGATAAGGAAATCACTTAATTGAAATAAATAAATTAGGTCATAATCTATGGATTTCACATGACTGGGCAGTGGCCCAGCCATTGGTGCACCTGGGATGGCATAGGCCCACCCACTGAGGAAATCAGCCAATCAGAATGAATGTTTCCCCACATAAGGGCTTTATAACAGACAGAAATACTACTCCTCAGTTTCATCAGCTTGTCTGGGTGGCTGATCCCAGACAAAGGTGAAGAAGCTGGATGTGGAGGTCCTGGGCGGCAGTTGTGAGGCTGGTTGGGCATACTGCCAACTCTAAAATGACGTTAGAGGTGGCTTATGGTAGAGACATTAACATTCAATTATCTGGCAACAGCTCTGGTGGACATTCCTGCAGTCACAATACCAATTGCACATTCCTTCAAAACTTGTGGCATCTGTAGCATTCTGTAGTGTGACAAAACGGCACATTTTAGAGTGGCCGTTTATTGTCCCCAGCACAAGGTGCACCTGTGTAATGATCATGCTGTTTAATCAGCTTCTTGATATGCCATACCTGTCAGGTGGATGAATTTTCTTTACAAAGGAGAAAAGCTCAATAACAGGGATATAAACAAATTTGTGCACAAAATCAGAGAGAAACTTTTTTTGTGCGTATGGAACATTTCTGGGATCTTTTATTTCAGCTCATGAAACATGTTGCGTTTATATTTATGATCAGTATACTATCATCACGCTTCAATACACGTATTAAAAGTGTACTTTAAATTAATTATTTTTCAGTCTTTTAGTATACTATATGTTCACTATCGTTAAACTTAAACATTAAAACTGTACATTCATTTCAAACGCTTTAAAATTATTTTTGTATATTAATTTAAAATACACTTATATATATAAAGATAACTAAATTATAGTCGTTGCATAAGTATTCAGCCCCTTTGTTGCGTTAAGAATACATCAGGAGTAAAATGTGGCTTAACAAATTGCACATGGACACTGTGTGAAATAATAAGTTCCACATAAAGAGACGGCAGTGATTGGTTGATGGGTAACAATATCAAATCAGACATTGAATATCTCTTTACGGATGGTCATTTTAAAACTTCTTGACACACCCATCCCGTTAGCGGGATCATTTTCGTCAACCACCGATGAATTGCAGAGCGCCAAATTCAAATTAAATTACTAAAAACATTTAATTTTCATGAAATCACAAGTGCAATATAGCAAAACACAGTTTAGCTTGTTGTTAATCCACCTCGCGTGTCAGATTTCCAAAAAGCTTTTTGGCGAAAGCATACCAAGCGTTTATGTAAGGACATCTCTCTCAGCAGACAAAACATTACAAACAGCTAGCAGCAAAGTAGATTGGTCACGAAAGTCAGAAAAGCAATAAAATGAATCGCTTACCTTTGATGATCTTCGGATGTTTGCACTCACAAGACTCCCAGTTACACAATAAATCTTCCTTTTGTTCCATAAAGATTATTTCTATATCCAATATACCTCCATTTGGTTGGCGCGTTATGTTCAGAAATCCACAGGGTCGAGCGGTCACGACGGGGCAGACGAAAATTCCAAATAGTATCTGTAAAGTGCGTAGAAACATGTCAAACGTTTTTTATAATCAATCCTCAAGTTGTTTTTACAATATGTAATCGATAATATTTCAACCGGACTGTAGCTTCTTCAATAGGAGAGAGAGAGAAAATGTCTGCTCCACTCTGCTCCAATTATATGCATATTCTAGCTTCTGGGCCTGAGAAATAGGCAGTTTCATTTGGGTACGTTTTTCCTCCAAACATCAAAATACTGCCCCTTACACTCAAGAGGTTAATAATTATGCTGTGGATTATGTATTAAACCACCCAGACACATCAAAGATATACAGTCATACTCCTGAAATGAGCTGGAGTGAAACTTCTCAGGGATGTTACATTGAGGCCGTTGGTGATTTTATAACAGTTACAGAGTTCAATGGCTGTGACGGTGAAATCAACAACACTGTAGTGATTCCAAAATAATGACAGAAATTACAACGTGAAAAGAAGAATAAATAAATAAATAACAAATATACAAAATAAAAATAGCATTGTATGCAACAAGGCACTAAAGTAATACTGTAAAAAAAACTGCAAAGAAATACCTTTTTTGGCCTAAATGCAAAGCCTTATGTTTGGGGCAAATTCAACACAACACTGAGTAACTCCTGCCTTATTTCAAGCATGGTGGTGGCTGCATCATGGCATTGGTATGCTTGACAATCTGCAAATACGGGGGAGTTTTTCAGGATAAAAATAAATGGTTTGGAGCTAAGCACAGGCAAAATCCTAGAAGAGGACTTGCTTCCTTCTGCTTTCCAACACCTTTCAGCAGGACAATAGCCAAATTTACACTGGAGTTGCTTACCAAGAAGACAGTGAATCTACTTGAAAATATATGACAAGACTTGAAAATGGTTGTCTAGCCATGACCCCCGACATCTTGACAGGACTGGAAGAACTATGAACAGGATAAAGGGTTAATATTGGGCAATCCATGTGTGGATTGGATTCGCTCTCAGAGACTTACCCAGGAAGACTCGCCAATGTAATCACTGCCAAAAGTGTTTCTATAATGTATTGACTCAGGGAGCTGAGTAGTTATGCAACAACTATATTTTAGTTATTTAATATCTATTAATCTTTACAAAATGTTTAAAAAATCTTATGATATTGTTCTTTATATTTAGGTCATTCAAATGTTTTTGATGTTCATTTTCAAACTGAATAACTGAATAATGTTGTACTTTTAATTACACATCACATTTGACACATTACACATTTTATTGAAATGTTGATTTATCACCATGTGAACAGCTAAAGTGTGAAATACCACTGGTGAAGTTATCAAAAGCGTAACTTGTAGTTTGCTGCTCCAGCCACAACTGCTTTGTAAATAGCACTGGCTGAAAAGATGCCTTGGTAAATGAAAGTTACCTTTACATGGCTAATTAAAATAACTAATGTGGTTAATGAGTAGTCTATTTGTAAAATTATACTTGAAACATGTACTTAAATGCACTTTCTTTGTGAAGAAAATACAGGAGTTATAATAATTAATGAGAAATATACAATAAAATGTACTTAAGGTGTATTCAACGTGTATTTGTTTTGCTCTATATCTAATATACTAAGAAAAAATGAAAAAAAAGCATCCCAATTTACACAATTTTAAATGTATTTCATCAAATTAAATGCTAATGAAATACAAATAAAATTGACATTAAATGTATTTAAAATCATTTTATATATACTTAAATATTGTTATACTTGTCATGTTGTTCAAATGTGTTATGTCGTTTCTTGTCTTTGATGTTGACATTAGCTTTGTTGGTGAGACTCTTGAGCTTTGAGGAACAGCCTAAAGATCATGATGATGATTATGATGATGATGATTCATTGTTATTATTGTTGCTATTTCAGACTGTGACTGTGATGAGGATGGGAAGAAGAAGACAAGCGGTCAGAGAGTCGTCACACCAAAAACATTGCCTAAATCATCGCCTAAAGTCCCTAGCTCCTCTCTAGGAAGAACAGAGAGGCCCATCTCTACAACACTGGACACTCCCACCACCACATACTCAACAGAAGCCCCCACCACCACCCAGCCCACCTCCACTGACTCTCAGTCCGGAGGTGAGGTATCCAGCGACGACATGACCTCCTCTGAAGCCCCAGAGTCTGACCCAACACACCATCCTATGACGAGCACAACAGATGAACCAACAACCTCCACCATCACAACCACAACCGCCTCCAAGGTCGTCCGTGGTAAGATCAACTGGGACAGGCTGTTTGGGAACAGGGCGAGGCAGAAGGAGAAACTCAACGGGCTACGTAAACCAGCCAGGCCCTCCACCACCACAGAGGGTTCAACAACGGTCCAACCCACCACCACCGCAACTACAACTACAACCGCACTGCCCACCCAGCGGTCTCTGGCTGAACCTGTGACAGAGTCACCGTCTAGAGCAGGTAAACACAGAGAAACCCCAGAAAGCTCATCAGACGATGACTATGGAGATTCATCGCCTGACTCTGAGGCCTCTACCACATCCCAGCCTGGCACTAGCCGTGGAACTACAACCCCAGACTGGCACTACAGGTACTCCAACACCACAGAGTCTTCCCCAGACACCCAGACTATCGCTACTCCACCCACAGAAAAACCTGCCCCAAGAGAAGACACAGATGAGGCCTCATCCTCTGGGTCTGAATCCGGAGGGTCAGGGGGGTACCTATCCCGTAGATTTGGGGGAAACCGGAGACCGAATGGAGGGTCAGGGGGCAGGAGGCCATTCAGGGGCAGGTGGACTTTCAGAAAAACCATAACAACTACCGAAGCGCCCAGCACCACCACGGAAACAACAGAAACCATCATTGAGACCACCGTGGAGACCACCACATATCCCACACGGACCGTCTCCGTCTCCAAGCCCCTGTACACGCCTTCCAGGGAATCAGAAAGGTCTGCAGTGACTGTGTCCACTGACTTGACCTCCGTGGGAGAAACCACCACAGACTCCGACTCATACGAAGATGAGAACTGGACAGACGAGCTGGAGTCCACCACTAACCGTCCACGAGCCTACACTTCCACCACCAGGCCCAGAATGACTTCCAACACACCTCATCCAGCCACCACCTCAAGGCCTTACACTACATCATCAACCCACGTACAGACTAACACCGACCCCATCAGAGTGAACACTAACATCAGGCTCCCGTCAGGGAGAGACCGTCCTTACCACATCACACAGAGACCCATGATCAGGAGAACCAGGCCAACGGTGTCCAGTAAACGGACCAGACCAAGCCCAGACAAGACCCTGACTTTTGACACACTGACTGTTCTGGAAGCAGAGCAAGGGCACACCAATGGCCCCTACAGCAGCAAGGACATAGACAATGCCATCTCCAACGCCTATACCCACATCACCGGCTATGATACGACAACCGCTAGCATTGTGGGCTTTGAGCCATCTACCAAGGACATGCTCACCAAGCCCAGGATTGTGGGAGGCAACGCGGCAAGCTTCACTGTCCTGTCCAACTCAGATGCCTTCCTGCCCTGTGAAGCCGTGGGCAGCCCTGAACCCACCATCAGTTGGAAACGCTTCTCTTCAAGCACGGGTAAAAGGGTATATTTAGCATGTTATAAAACTAACTTTGGAATGAAGTTGTACTGAAGTTATACTGTATTTACATATTCTCTCTCACTCCCTCTATCTTGCTCTCTTTCTCCCCCTCTCTATACTCTTACTCTCACTCTCTTTCTCCCCCTCTCTAATATTCTCTCTCTCTCTTTCTCCCCCTCTCTCTCTCTCTCTTTCTCCCCCTCTGTAATACTCTCTCTCTCTCTCTCGCACTCTCGTTCCTCCCTTCCTTTCAGGAAGCACAATGACCATCAAGGGCAAGATGGGCAAGTTTGAGGTGTTCCAGAACGGCACTCTGTCCATCCAGAACGCCAACATCAAAGACCGTGGCCAGTACCTCTGCCTGGCCGAGAACGATCAGGGGTCGGACAAGCTCCTGGTCACCCTGTCCGTAGTGGCCTACCCCTCACGCATCCTGGAGCCCAAGGTACGGGAGATCAAGTCCCACTCTGGGAAGACAGTGGAGATGAAGTGCAAGGTGGAGGGCCGCCCCACCCCTCTGGTCTCCTGGATCCTGGCAAACCGCACCCAAGTCAGGGGCCACAACTCGGACCCCAGAGTGTCAGTGACCCCAGAGGGCACTCTGCTCATCAAGCAGGTGTCTGTGTATGACCGGGGCCACTACAAGTGCATCGCCAGTAACCCAGCAGGAGCCGACACTGCCACTGTCAGACTGCAGGTGGTGGCAGCACCTCCTGGTATCCTGGAGGCCAAACGACAGCAGGTCCAGGCTGGTGTGGGTCAGAGCCTGTGGTTACCCTGTACCGCTCAGGGCAGCCCCCAGCCCACCGTACACTGGGTCCTCTATGATGGGATGGCGGTGCTGCCCATGAAGACCTCTGTGGACCCCAGGGTGTCTGTGTTCGCTAACGGGACGCTCCACCTGACCGATACGGCCGCCACGGACAGTGGGAAGTACGAGTGCATCGTCACCAGCTCTACAGGGTCAGAGCGCAGGGTGGTGACGCTGATGGTGGAGAAGAAGGAGATGGCTCCTGAGATTGTTGAGGCGTCACACCTCAGGACGGTGCTGTCGTATGGTGACCAGCTCAGGCTGAACTGCTCGGCCACCGGGGACCCCAAACCCAGGATAATCTGGAGACTACCCTCTAAGGCTGTGGTGGACCAGTGGCACAGGTAATGAGGACATGATCTGTAATATATACGTAATCGCACAGTCTATTCAGGGACATACACGCCATGTGTAAGATTTCCTTTCAGTGGAACTAAGGGGCCAAACCGAGATTTTGCATCCGCCAAACCCAGATTAGTCCTTTGGACTGCCAGATGGTGAAGCGTAATTCATCACTACAGAGACGCGTTTCCACTGCTCCATAGTCCAATGGCAGCAAGCTTTACACCATTCCAGCCGATGCTTGGCATTGAGCATACACTACATGTGAGCATCTTAGGCTTGGAAGCCCAATTCATGAAGATCCCACCGAACAGTTATTGTGCTGACATTGGAACTCGGTAGAGAGTGTTGCAACCGAGGACAGACAATTTTTACGGGCTACGCGCTTCAGCACGTGGCGGTCCCATTCTGTGAGCTTGTGTGGCCTTCCACTTTGCAGGCTGAGCCGTTGTTGCTCCTAGACATTTCCACTTCACAAATGAACCCATAACACGTCATCTTATCACAAGCCGTAGCATGCTGTTAAAACCCAATGAATTCAACCCAGTATAAATGACCTTATTAAGCCTCTCAATCTATTCTCCATTAGCAGTTGTTCTTAGCTGGGGGAAAAAACTGACACCAGAATAACTGAGGGGGGTATTTGCCAGAATAACAAGCCAATATGACGGATTTTAGACTGGATATCGACACAAACAAGTTTTATATTATTTGAGCAAGGACTAAAAAGATGAACATGAGATTACCAGAAGAACATTGGCTTCCTGGTTGAGACATTTATCTTGCTCCTAATAATGTAGCTGACATTCTGTTATGTATCCTCTCTGCATGCAATCACTGAAAAAAAAGAACTTTTCCGTATTTTGGAAGTCTATTTGGAACAGAGACTTATGTAAGCACACATTGGCAACAAAAAAAACACTTCCTTTGTGAATGTCGAAGAATGTAGTGCCTAATGGTTTGATTCACTGTTCAGTTCATCAAATCATTATTCCCCCCTATATCATTAACTTCATTATGCAGATAATGACACTTAGTGGAATGTTTTTCCCTCTGTTTCTTGACCGATTTAAACTGTTATGAGGCTGGCGAGGCAGCCCTGACGTGTTTTTTATTAGTCTTTTATTTTTTTCTGCAACTGCTGTAGGATTCGGAAAAAGCCATTATTGTGAGTCATTGGCAATGGTCTTGATAAAAAGACAGAGCTGATCTGCTGTAAGCCAGCCTGGCCCTGCCAGGTGAAATAGAGTGATCTGCTGTAAGCCAGCCTGGCACTGCCAGGTGAAATAGAGTGATCTGCTCTAAGCCCGTCTGGCCCTGCCAGGTGAAATAGAGTGATCTGCTCTAAGCCCGCCTGGCCCTGCCAGGTGAAATAGAGTGATCGGCTGTAAGCCCGTCTGGCCCCTGTAAGAATGACACATTCCATGTATGTTTTATGGAGATTGATGGATATACCAAGCAGGAGGACATATACTGTAAGCTCCACAAGGATGAAAAGTCATTAGATTTTGTTGATGTGATGACATGACTGCTGCTGTTTAAAACAGAACATTTCCCCCAGTACATGACCTACTATACTTCTGTATGTTATTGTAAAATCAATAGGAAGTAATATCATATAAAGCAACATTCTTTCTCTACTCAACTCTTTTTAATTTGTTGTCATCTACAAATGATGACTCACTGAATCTCCGTTTGGGTATTGGTTAGCCTACAATTAGGGTGTGGAAATTTTAAGATTATTTTGCTCTTCACTCGTAGTCACTTAGTAGCCTCCTCCCGACCGGTCACGTTGTACAGTGCCATATTTTCCTAAAGGAAACCCTAAGTGTTTCATTTTTCTTGGAATAGAAACACAATAATATTAATCAAATTAATGAAGCTACATTTCTTAAAATCAATCCCATATACTATGTTCTTGCAAAAAAAGGTTTTAAATTCTCTAATACAGCCAATTTTTAAAAACAGTCAAATGCTTCTCAAAGATGGCTTCTGGGGATCAAACTAGAACTAACTAGTATTAATGGCAAAAATGGCTGACACTTAAACAACGTGCCATAGAATTCTGCGGCAGCCCGCAAACTGTGCTGCAGTACGAAGTAACTTTTAAAGAAAGAACCAATGTACCTAATTATTTTTCACATCTCTTTATCCAGGATGGGAAACAGGATCCAGGTCCTGGACAACGGTACTCTGGTCATAGACTCTGTGAGTGACAAGGACACTGGGGACTACCTGTGTGTGGCGCGCAGCAAGGTGGGAGACGACCTCCAGCTCATGAAGGTCACTGTGTCCATGAAGCCAGCCAAGATCGAGCCCAAGACATACAGCAAGAAGCAGGTCCCCTACGGCAACGACCTGAAGGTGGACTGCAAAGCTTCTGGAGCCCCGGAGCCAGAGATCTCCTGGGGTCTACCAGACGGCACCGTGGTCAACAGCGCCCTGCAGGCAGACAGCAGCAGTGGAGGGGGACGCGCACGTCGATACATCCTGTTTGATAATGGCACGCTTTATCTCAACCAGGTGTGAAATCTACCTGAACACTAATTAGTTAATGCATTGGCTTGCTAGGAGTAATGGGCTGTATTCAATGTTGCTAACTCAATGTTGCTAATTCAATGTTGCTAACTCAACGTTACTAACTCAACGTTGCTAGATGTATTTCTTCTCTGTCTTTGTAGTCCACTGACTCTGAACTGCTGGTACTGTGTCTGTCTACAGGTGGGCATGGCGGAGGAGGGAGACTACACGTGCTATGCCGAGAACCAGCTGGGCAAGGACGAGATGCACGTCCACATCACCGTGGTGACGGCAGCGCCACGGATACGGACGCCCAGCCGGACCTACGCCCAAGTGAAGCCTGGAGGTGACATCCGCTTCGACTGTGAGGCCACGGGCGAGCCCAAGCCCAAAATCCTGTGGATGCTCCCTACCAACGACATGATCGCAGCCTCCAACGAACGCTACCTAATGCACGTCAACGGGTCTCTCGATATCCGGGACGTTAAGCTTAGGGATGCTGGTGAGTACGTGTGCATGGCTCGCAACACCGCCGGGGATGACAGCAAGGTTTACAAGCTGGATATTGACGGAAACCCTCCGGTGATCAATGGCTACTACCAGAACAGGACCGTGGTGAAAGACACGGCTGCTAAGTACTCCAGAAAGTTCATAGACTGCAAGGCCGCTGGAGACCCGCCTCCGAAGATCACCTGGATCATGCCGGATAACATCTTCCTGAATGCTCCGTATTTCGGCAGCAGAATTATTGTCCACCACAACGGAACGCTGGAATTCCGGAACGTCCGTCCGACGGACATGGCGGAGTTCATCTGCATGGCAAGGAACGACGGAGGGGAGGCGGTGATGGTGGTACAGCTGGAGGTCACTGACATGCTCCAACGGCCCATCTTCAAGAACCCCTTCAACGAGAAGGTGGTGACCCGCATGGGCAAGACCACGGTGCTGAACTGTTCTGCAGATGGTCACCCCACACCAGAGATCATCTGGCTGCTGCCTAATGGGACCCGCTTCACTGGCAGCCCGGACCGGGGCTCGCGCCAACACCTAGGCAACGACGGAACCTTCGTCATCTACAACCCCACGAAGGAGGATGCTGGGAAGTACCGCTGTGCCGCTAAGAACTCGGTGGGCTACATTGAGAAACTGATAGTTCTGGAGGTGGGCCAGAAGCCTTTAATCCTCACCAGGCCCAGAGGGATCATACGCAGTGTGTCTGGGGACCCTCTGTTCCTCCACTGCCTGGCAGATGGCAGCCCCAGACCCAGCATCTACTGGACCATCCCTGGAGGCCACACCCTGGTCAGGCCGCAGGTCCATGGACGCCACCAGCTGATGGAGAACGGGACCCTGGTTGTCAAGGACACCACCCTCCACGACCGGGGAAACTACGTGTGTCGGGCGTGGAACGACGCTGGCGAGGCAGTTCTCACAGTGCAGGTCATCATCATCGCCTACCCTCCCCGCATCACCGCGGGACCCCCTCCCACCGTGAGGGCGGTGGCGGGGGCGCCCATCCAACTCAACTGTGCCGCCATCGGGATCCCAAAGCCAGAGATTACCTGGGAGCTGCCTGACCGCTCTGTGCTCTCCACGGCGGGGAAAGGGCGACCCACGGGCAGCGAGCTGCTCCACCCACAGGGCACGCTGATCATCCAGAGACCCACCACAGCAGATTCTGGCACCTACAAGTGCCTGGCAAAAAACCATCTTGGTACGGACTCACGGGTCACGTATATGCGTGTGCTGTGAGGTCCAGCGCTGACTAAAGGGGAATATAGAACCCCTGGACTATAAACTCTAAACAGACACAGAAACTTTACAGAGTGTCCTATAATGTACATGACAGACTGTTTTCCACATGTGGACTTGTGAGGAGCGGGGTTTCTGGAATATTTTGACCACGGTACAGCTCACATCAAGAGCTGTACCGGATTATTGAGAGGAGGAGGAGGGAAAGGAGGAGAGAACGGAGGAGGGAACTAGAAGAAAGGGAAACTGTACAGAAAAGGATCTGTTCTTTTCCAAAAAAGACGGACTAGACGACTGTTATTCTTATTGTAACATAGTCAGAGGTCTGGAAACTCACCACTGGTTCTCTTTTGTTTTGTTTTTTAAAGGATCTAGAGACTGGGTCTGACAGTGAGGCTAAATGTTTTTAAAGGGTCTAGAGACTGGGTCTGACAGTGAGGCTAAATGTTTTTAAAGGGTCTAGAGACTGGGTCTGACAGTGAGGCTAAATGTTTTTAAAGGGTCTAGAGACTGGGTCTGACAGTGAGGCTAAATGTTTTTAAAGGGTCTAGAGACTGGGTCTGACAGTGAGGCTAAATGTTTTTAAAGGGTCTAGAGACTGGGTCTGACAGTGAGGCTAAATGTTTTTAAAGGGTCTAAAGACTGGGTCTGACAGTGAGGCTAAATGTTTTTTAAAGGGTCTAGAGACTGGGTCTGACAGTGAGGCTACATGTTTTTTAAAGGGTCTAGAGACTGGGTCTGACAGTGAGGCTAAATGTTTTTTAAAGGGTCTAGAGACTGGGTCTGACAGTGAGGCTACATGTTGACAGTTCTGACCCAACACTATACTGTTACAGCCTATGGAGAGAGAGGAAGACAGAGAAACTCACTCACTACGTTCCCTCTGGACACCGCCTCAATGTCTCTTTTTTGGTTGTTTAGTGACTGATTTGCTGCATTGACAGAGAGAGATAAAAAAATAACTATTATGAGAATGTTTCTACCTATTCTGACTTTACTGCTTGTTTATATACAAGGCAGTATATTTTTATGGATATATATATAAATATATATTTCTCATATACATTTTACACTGGATTATCATACAGGTTTTCATAATACATTTCTCACATTTGTAAATGTGGATATTTTTGAATGAGCTTTGTTAGTTTGTCATGTTAATCCCTATCTCCCCTATCATGGTTTAATGGGCATCAATACCAACTTTTATGGGTGTGAAATTATAATTTACACAGTATTCAGTGGCATTATACGAACTGTCAACTCCCAACGTAAATACTCTCAACGTAAATACAATTATTATGCATTATTGGTTTCATGTAATAATATATTTATGCCGTTTGTAGCTAATAACGACTTTGTGGAAATGAATTGGTGCTTAGGTGTAAATGAATGGTACCCGGGAGATGAAATTAAACCGAAGATGGACCGTGTTTCTTGTCCTGTATTTTGTCCTGTTTTGTCCAATGTGAAGCTAATTGAGCTAACTGAAGCAACGTGGTTGAGTTGTTTTGAGTTGTGATCAAAGGGGTAAATTTTGAGCACTTTCTAAGAATATAGCTCCCAGAGGTCCACGTAGTTGGAATAGGGTCTTCAGCCAGGCCACTATGAGGTTGGAGGCTATGGGTTTTGTCCCAAAGCAGTTTTTGTTGCTCACTGTTCGGAGGTAATTAGGAGGGAGGGGTCATTAGGAACAGCACCTCTGTTCCCTGTAGAGGAGGGGGTAAGGGGATGTCTAAAGGAACAGCACCTCTGTTCCCTGTAGAGGAGGGGGGTGGGGGGGTCATTAGGAACAGCACCTCTGTTCCCTGTAGAGGAGGGGGTAGGGTGGGTAATTAGGAACAGCACCTCTGTTCCCTGTAGAGGAGGGGGGTAGGGGGGTGGGTCATTAGGAACAGCACCTCTGTTCCCTGTAGAGGAGGGGGTAGGGGGGATATATAGGAACAGCACCTCTGTTCCCTGTAGGGGGAGGGTTTATTGTGGCATCTGGTTTACGCTCCCAAGCTTTATAGCTACTCTCCCTACGCTGGGATGTTCCAGAGGGACATCAGATCCTGCAACATACTCTGTTTTTCTGAGACTTGTCTTTCCTCTGAGATCCAGACTGATTATATATAACCAGCGGGTCTCTCTGCCAAGAACAAAGGTGGTGGGTTCTGCTTTATGACCAACAACACATGGTGCGACGAAGGAAACGTACAGGAACCTGAGAGGTTCTGCTCCCACGACTTTTTGCTCTTTTTACCTTCCCAAAAGAGTTCTCAGGGATTATCGCCGTGGCGCCTCAGACCGACACCAAAAAGGCTCTCCAAGATCTTCATTGTTGTATTTCAATTGACCCTGAACAAACTGGAGACTGCATTCTCAGCGGCAGCGTTCATTGTTGCGGGGGCTTTAGCAAATGTAATTTGAGAACCGAGCTCCCAAATTATTATCAACACATCGACTGTCTAATTTGTGGAAATTCTACTCTTGACCACTGCTACACGTCTTTTCGACACGGGTATAAGGCCCTCTCCCGTCCTTCTTCGGCAAATCCGACCATGACTCCATCTTTCTTCATCTTCCCGCCTACAAACAAAAACTCAAATGGGAAGTTCCGGTGGTCAGGTCTGTACAGCATTGAATTGACGCTCCAAGACTGTTTTGATCACGTGGACTGGAATATGTTCCGGGTTGCCTCGGGAGATAACATCAATGAATACGCCGACTCAGTCCCCTGATTCCTAAAAATAATATAATAGCATAGTGCCTGGGTCTGAACTCCTCCCTATGTAACTGGGTCCTGGACTTCCTGATGGGCCGCCCTAAGGTAGGCACTGATTCTTAACATGGGGGCCCCACAAGGGTGCATCTCCTCCAGTATTTCCTGTATTCTAGTTATTTTATTAGGATCCCCTATTAGCTGTTGTAAAAGCAGCAGCTACTCTTCCTGGGCCCCACACAGAACATGAAACATGACATAATGCAGAACATTAATAGACAAGAACAGCTCAAGGACAGAACTACATAAACATTTGTTTAAAGGCACAAGCAGCCTACGTATCAATACATACATACAAACTATCTAGGTCAAATAGAGGAGAGGCGTTGTGTCATAAGGTGTTGCTTTATCTGTTTTTTGAAACCAGGTTTGCTGTTCATTTTAGCAATATGAGATGGAATGGAGTGCCTTGCTATAATGGCTCTGTATACCCACGACTGGTCTCACACAGCTCCAACTACATCAAGTTCACTGATGACACGACATTAGTAGGCCTGATACCAACAATGACCAGACAGCCTACAGGGAGGAGGGAGGCACTCTGACGGCGTGGTGCCAGGTAAACAACTTCTCCCTCAACGTTACCAAAACAAAGGAGCTCGTTGTGGACTTCAGGAGGAACCAGGCTGGACACGCCCCCCCATCCTCATCAACGGGGCCGCCGTGGAGACGGTCAATAACTTCAAATTCCTCGACGTACACGTCTCCGAGAAGCTGGAATGGTCTAACCACATGGACACCACGGTGAAGAAGGCACGACAACGACTCTTCAACCTCAGGATGCTGAAGAAATTCAGGCTGTCCCCGAGGACCCCCTCACAGTGTTCTAAAGGAGCACCATCGAGAGCATACTGTCGGGCTGCATCACAGCCTGGTACGTAAACTCCACCTCCAGTGGACCGCAAGGCTCTTCATAGGCTGATACGTGCAGCCGAAACGCACCATTAGGTGCACACTGCCTGCCCTACAGGACACCTACAACACCAGGTGTCAGGAAGGCCAAGAAGATCATCAGGGACCCCGTTAACCACTCCCTGTTCTTCCTGCTTCCATCACTCAGACACAGGCAGTACTGTATGTGTATCATTTATTATTTATTATTAATAATCATTTGTATTATTTTTATTTCACTTGGTCCCCCCCCACCCCTTCAATTGTCATGCTGCCCCCCCCACTCAATTGTCATGCTGCCCCCCCCCCTCAATTGTCATGCTGCCCCCCCCTCAATTGTCATGCTGCCCCCCCCCTCAATTGTCATGCTGCCCCCCCCCTCAATTGTCATGCTGCCCCCCCCCTCAATTGTCATGTTGTCCCCCCCTCAATTGTCATGCTGCCCCCCCCTCAATTGTCATGCTGCCCCCCCCTCAATTGTCATGCTTCCCCCCCCCTCAATTGTCATCCTGCCCCCCCCCCCTCAATTGTCATGCTGCCCCCCCCCCACTCAATTGTCATGCTGCCCCCCCCCTCAATTGTCATGCTGCCCCCCATTCAATTGTCATGCTGCCCCCCCCACTCAATTGTCATGTTGCCCCCCCCCATCAATTGTCATGCTGCCCCCCCCTCAATTGTCATGCTGCCCCCCCCCCTCAATTGTCATGCTGCCCCCCCCTCAATTGTCATGCTGCCCCCCCCTCAATTGTCATGCTGCCCCCCCCTCAATTGTCATGCTGCCCCTCCCCTCAATTGTCATGTTGCCCCCCCCTCAATTGTCATGCTGCCCCCCCCCCTCAATTGTCATGCTGCCCCCCCCCCTCAATTGTCATGCTGCCGCCCCCTCAATTGTCATGCTGCCCCCCCCACTCAATTGTCATGCTGCCCCCCCCTCAATTGTCATGCTGCCCCCCCTCAATTGTCATGCTGCCCCCCCTCAATTGTCATGCTGCCCCCCCCTCAATTGTCATGCTGCCCCCCCCTCAATTGTCATGCTGCCCCCCCCACTCAATTGTCATGCTGCCCCCCCCCCACAATTGTCATGCTGCCCCCCCCTCAATTGTCATGCTGCCCCCCCCCTCAATTGTCATGCTGCCCCCCCCCCCCCTCAATTGTCATGCTGCCCCCCCCCTCAATTGTCATGCTTCCCCCCCCTCAATTGTCATGCTGCCCCCCCCCCCTCAATTTTCATGCTGCCCCTCCCTCAATTGTCATGCTGCCCCCCCCTCAATTGTCATGCTGCCCCCCCTCAATTGTCATGCTGCCCCCCCCACCTCAATTGTCATGCTGCTCCCCCCCTCAATTGTCATGCCCCCCCCCCTCAATTGTCATGCTGCCCCCCCCCTCAATTGTCATGCTGCCCCCCCCCCTCAATTGTCATGCTGCCCCCCCCTCAATTGTCATGCTGCCCCCCCCCTCAATTGTCATGCTGCCCCCCCCTCAATTGTCATGCTGCCCCCCCCCTCAATTGTCATGTTGTCCCCCCCTCAATTGTCATGCTGCCCCCCCCCCTCAATTGTCATGCTGCCCCCCCCTCAATTGTCATGCTTCCCCCCCCCTCAATTGTCATGCTGTCCCCCCCCCCTCAATTGTCATGCTGCCTCCCCCTCAATTGTCATGCTGCCCCCCCCCCCCCAATAGACATTTATTTACTAATCACTGCTACAGTTAGGATGTTTATAGTGCTATTTATATTCATATTGTATATTTATATTTATATTTAATATTTGTATTTTTATAGTAATTTAAATTCACATTATATATTTATATTGTATATTTACATTTATATTTATATTGAATATTTATATTTTTATTGTAATTTATATTCACATTATATATTTATATTGTATATTTATATTCACATTATATATTTATATTGTAATTTATATTTATATTGTTTATTTATATTCATGTTGTATATTTACAGGTGTGACTGCAGGGTACTGGGTTTAATAGTCACATGTACAGGGTTTAATAGTCACATGTACAGGGTTTAATAGTCACATGTACAGGGTTTAATAGTCACATGTACAGGGTTTAATAGTCACATGTACAGGGTTTAATAGTCACATGTACAGGGTTTAATAGTCACATGTACAGGGTTTAATAGTCACATGTACAGGGTTTAATAGTCGCATGTACAGGGTTTAATAGTCGCATGTACAGGGTTTAATAGTCACATGTACAGGGTTTAATAGTCACATGTACAGGGTTTAATAGTCACATGTACAGGGTTTAATAGTCACATGTACAGGGTTTAATAGTCACATGTACAGGGTTTAATAGTCACATGTACAGGGTTTAATAGTCACATGTACCGGGTTTAATAGTCACATGTACAGGGTTTAATAGTCACATGTACAGGGTTTAATAGTCACATGTACAGGGTTTAATAGTCACATGTACAGGGTTTAATAGTCACATGTACAGGGTTTAATAGTCACATGTACAGGGTTTAATAGTCGCATGTACAGGGTTTAACAGTCACATGTACAGGGTTTAATAGTCACATGTACAGGGTTTAATAGTCACATGTACAGGGTTTAATAGTCACATGTACAGGGTTTAATAGTCACATGTACAGGGTTTAATAGTCACATGTACAGGGTTTAATAGTCACATGTACAGGGTTTAATAGTCACATGTACAGGGTTGGGGGTGTGACTGCAGGGTACAGTGAATATCTTAGGCTCCAACATGCAGGACTATGTGAAATAAATAATTAAAATGGTCTTATAAAACAACAACAATATAAATAAAAATATACAATATAAATATAAATATATAATATGAATGTATTCTCCTCCACCCCTGAACATGTGACTATTAAACACAGTACCCTGCAGTCACACCTCCACCCATGTACATGTGACTGTTAAACACTGAACCCTGCAGTCACACCCCCAACCCCTGTACATGTGACTGTTAAACACTGAACCCTGCAGTCACACCCCCAACCCCTGTACATGTGACTGTTAAACACTGAACCCTGCAGTCACACCCCCAACCCCTGTACATGTGACTGTTAAACACTGAACCTTGCAGTCACACCCCCAACCCCTGTACATGTGACTGTTAAACACTGAACCCTGCAGTCACACCCCCAACCCCTGTACATGTGACTGTTAAACACTGAAACCTGCAGTCACACCCCCAACCCCTGTACATGTGACTGTTAAACACTGAACCCTGCAGTCACACCCCCACCCCTGTACATTAAACACTTTGAATCTCTGAATCTCACTCTTTGTATCACCGACTAAAAAGTGTGCACAGTGTTTGCCTAGCTAGCTGGATTGCTCCTTTTGGAAAAAATGAGTCAATGCAATCTGTTATAAGGCATCACAAATGGAAACTATTTCAGAGTAAATTGGAGCAATCAAGTGAAACTTTTAATGATACGCTTTTAAAACTTCACAACTCCCGTTGACTTAAGTTTGACCTCAACTCTAATGCCTTCACAACAGTCAACAAACAAGAACATTGGGGGGGGGGGGGTCATACTATTGATTTGGAATTTTAGGACCCCTGTAGGTATAAAAAAAAAAGATATATACAATACTGATTTGATCAAATTTAGAATTTAGCCTTTCTACTATAGCTCATAGAAATGCATTGAACATCACACATATCATAAAAGGCAAAAAAGACAGTCAAAAAATAAATCATAAGGAATCACGGTTAAAAGTGGTTTTCCTATATCTAGGAGATACAACACAGCTTCATTAAGAAGTGTTTGTGTTTTTGCACAAACATGTAACATCTCTTTTTGGTTTGAACTAAACTACCTTTACATTGTACTTTCATATCTATTTTTTTAGACCGGTACCGATTACCTTCAGACAAGTCCAATGACACCTGTGGGGGTTGCTGAGCTGAACGGAGAACACCGTCGTGTTTGTGATAGTCCACCCTTTCCGTGGAGTGGTCATAATAGTTTGTAGGTCAAACCGTTTGGACGTTACAGACGTTTTCGTGAGAAGACCAATATTTCGGCATGTCTCCTGGTCTGACAAACACCACTAGAGCTCTGTCACCTTTCACCTCAGATGGTATGTCTCCTGGTCTAACAAACACCACTAGAGCTCTGTCACCTTTCACCTCAGATGGTATGTCTCCTGGTCTGACCAACACCACTAGAGCTCTGTCACCTTTCACCTCAGATGGTATGTCTCCTGGTCTAACAAACACCACTAGAGCTCTGTCACCTTTCACCTCGGATTAATGTCTCCTGGTCTAACAAACACCACTAGAGCTCTGTCACCTTTCACCTCAGATGGTATGTCTCCTGGTCTAACCAACACCACTAGAGCTCTGTCACCTTTCACCTCAGATGGTATGTCTCCTGGTCTAACAAACACCACTAGAGCTCTGTCACCTTTCACCTCAGATGGTATGTCTCCTGGTCTGACCAACACCACTAGAGCTCTGTCACCTTTCACCTCAGATGGGATGTCTCCTGGTCTGACCAAAACCACTAGAGCTCTGTCATCTTTCACCTCAGATGGGATGTCTCCTGGTCTGACAAACACCACTAGAGCTCTGTCACCTTTCACCTCAGATGGGATGTCTCCTGGTCTGACCAACACCACTCTGGCTCTGTCACCTTTCACCTCAGATGGGATGTCTCCTGGTCTGAAAAACACCACTAGTGCTCTGTCACCTTTCACCTCAGATGTGGATTGAGACACATCCAATGCATCTCTAGGATTTTGATGGGAATTATTTTATTATGTTACTTAGATTGACACACCAGTGTGTTAATCGATTTTAGGCGGCTAATTCACCATGGCCGTCGTTCTCTTGAAAGGCAATTTGAAAAGCAACGAGGCAATTTTTCTACTTCCCCAGAGTCAGATGAACTCATGAATACCATTTGTTATGTCTCTGTGTCCAGTATATACAGTGGGGAGAACAAGTATTTGATGCACTGCAATAAAATTAAATAAAATGCAAATTAATTACTTCAAAATCATACAATGTGATTTTCTGGATTTTTGTTTTAGATTCCGTCTCTCACAGTTGAAGTGTACCTATGATTAAAAAAAATACAGCCCTCTACAGGCTTTGTAAGTAGGAAAACCTGCAAAATCGGCAGTGTATCAAATACTTGTTCTCCCCACTGTAGGTAGTTTCGCTAGCCAATCCCAACTAGCGACAGAGGATTGACTGGAGGTCTGTGGTATCTACTAGCATGCTTAATAGGCATTCATAGAGGACCTCACCGGTTGGTGCTGAAGTGAGGAGGGTAAAAAAATATGGCATCTATAGAGTATTTTCCATAGACAGTCTGGAGCAGTGAGATACGTCAGTAACTGAGATGGGACAATAGGGAATTCTCCTCTATAACGGTTGGAATGTGAGCCGCTGCTCTGTGCTCAGGAGAAACTTCCTGTATGTGTGTACTAGAAGACAATCACACAGAGTTAACGGGTTAATATGGCATCTGCAACTAAATATCCATGTCTTATGTGGTACCACGTTGTTGAAGCCCATTCGTCATTCATTCAATCAAATGCCCACATAGTAACCTTGCATGGTTTGGTTTGGTGGCTTGGTGTGAGCCAGAACAGCTCATAGGAGCAGAGGTCCATCTCCTGTTTGTGTAGCGTGAGGCAGCTTGATGTACAACTACACCCCCTGGACAGGACACTAGTCTATTGCAGGGCCTTACCCCCTGGAAGGGACACTATTCTATCGCAGGGCCTTACCCCCTGGACAGGATACTAGTATATCACAGGGCCTTACCCCCTGGACAGCACCCTAGTCAATTGCAGGGCCTTACCCCCTGCACAGGACCCTAGTCTATTGCAGGGCCTTACCCCTGGACAGGACACTAGTCTATCACAGGGCCTTACCCCCTGGACAGGATCCTAGTCTATTGCAGGGCCTTCCCCCTTGGACAGGACCCTAGTCTATTGCAGGGCCTTACCTCCTGGACAGGACACTAGTCTATTGCAGGGCCTTACCCCCTGGACAGCACCCTAGTCAATTGCAGGGCCTTACCCCCTGCACAGGACCCTAGTCTATTGCAGGGCCTTACCCCTGGACAGGACACTAGTCTATTGCAGGGCCTCACCCCCCAATGTAATCTCCTTAATGCTGAGCGCCAAGCAGAAACGCATCAGGTCCCATTTTTATAGTCTTTGGTGTGACTCAATCAGGGATTGAACTCAAAACCTTCCAGTGTGGACACTCTAACCACAAGGTACTAACTTGGAGTGTTTGTGTATTTTTTTTCAATTCTGTGTTTGCAGAGTTTATCTTCCATCGTGGATAATTAAGAGGGAACCTAAACATGTGATTTTCCCATTCGTTCCTGTTCTCCCAAGTACAATTGAGAGAAGGGCAGATGTCAAATAACTGCAGTTTTTTTATGGATTTTACAACAAGCTTCTGAAAAGTGAACTCTATTGTTTCAGAGGGTGTGTGGGAGGACGGTGGCTCTTCGTGACAAAAGTAGACTAGTCAAACTGACTCCTTTAAAAAAACACCAATGACTTTGTTTATCCATCTTTGTCATTTAAGGTGAACTTATACCACCTGTAGAGCTTCTATTCTATCCAGCTTTCCATCTGAGATGTCTATCTCCAGCGCAGGGAACAGCAGGGGTCCTGGTCTCAGGGATTGCACATCACAGGCAGGGGAAGACGGAACCTGTTTGGCCTCTCTGTAGCAGAGACCAGCACTGTTGATGTTCTATCGTGCTCTCTGACTGAAGGCCCAAGTCCCTCTGATGACAAAAGACCTGCCCACCAAACAACCCCTCACCCACTATACCTTAACTCAACCCCTGTAACGTCTACGCTGGGAGTCAGGAAGCAGGTGAAGAAAGTGAGTTTAATAATGAGAATAAGGCAGATAAACAAAACAGGAGAAGCGTACTGAACATAACTAATACTGCCTGAAGACTGAGGCTACTGAGGGCTAAATAAAGGGGAAGTAATCAAGGTACGGATGAAGTCCAGGTGTGCATAATGATGGGGAGCAGGTGTGCGTAATGATGGGGAGCAGGTGTGCGTAATGATGGGGAGCAGATGTGCGTAATGATGGGGAGCAGGTGTGCGTAATGATGGGGAGCAGGTGTGCGTAATGATGGGGAGCAGGTGTGCGTAATGATGGGGAGCAGGTGTGCGTAATGATGGGGAGCAGGTGTGCGTAATGATGGGGAGCAGGTGCGCGTAATGATGGGGAGCAGGTGTGCGTAATGATGGGGAGCAGGTGTGCGTAATGATGGGGAGCAGATGTGCGTAATGATGGGGAGCAGGTGTGCGTAATGATGGGGAGCAGGTGTGCGTAATGATGGGGAGCAGGTGTGCGTAATGAAGGGGAGCAGGTATGCGTAATGATGGGGAGCAGGTGTGCGTAATGATGGGGAGCAGGTGCGCGTAATGATGGGGAGCAGGTGTGCGTAATGATGGGGAGCAGGTGCGCGTAATGATGGGGAGCAGGTGCGCGTAATGATGGGGAGCAGGTGCGCGTAATGATGGGGAGCAGGTGCGCGTAATGATGGGGAGCAGGTGTGCGTAATGATGGGGAGCAGGTGCGCGTAATGATGGGGAGCAGGTGCGCGTAATGATGGGGAGCAGGTGTGCGTAATGATGGGGAGCAGGTGTGCGTAATAATGGGGAGCAGGTGTGCGTAATGATGGGGAGCAGGTGTGCGTAATGATGGGGAGCAGGTGTGTGTAATGATGGGGAGCAGGTGTGCGTAATGATGGGGAGCAGGTGTGCGTAATGATGGTTGCCAGAACCGGCAGTGGTTTGGAGACCGGCGACGTCAAGCACCGGAGAGAGGGAACGGGAGTAGGCTTGCCAGTACCCCCCTCCCCCCTCCCAAATCCCGAAGCCGACCCCCATATATCAGGAGTCCAGTAGAGACCTGACGGCATGGGCAGGGGACCCATCGATGTCCAGGGGAGGCGGAGGGGTGTCGCGGGGTACAGCATCAGCATAAGGACCAGGAACCACCGGCCTAAGGGGGGAAACATGAAAAGAGTCTGAGATCCGGTAGTTGGTGGAGTGTTGTAAATGGTAAGTTCATTCATTAACCCTCTGGAGGAGGATTGGGCCCCACAAAATGGGGGCTAAGATTCCGGCAGGGCCGGCTGAGAAGAGACGTTTCTGGTGGAGAGCCAGACGCAATCACCAGGATGAAACACGGGTGCGGTGACAATCCTCCAGATGTTGTCTGGTTTGGAGTAAGATTAGGAAAATGGTTAAGGAATGTTTAGAGAGTTCAAATCATTATTGCTATTTTTTTCTTCATGGCTAGATGGTAATATAAACTCTCAGATAATATACAGCCTTGTCATCTCTCCACTGTGGGTATAGAGCCCCATTCAAGACCTCCTCTCATCTCTAACTCATTGTCACTTAACTCTAATCAGCTTGACTCCTTTGAAGTTCAGTCAGTTTTCCACAAAGCAGAATGTTTGATGTTTGTCCTGCGCTTGGTCCACATCACAGGAGCCAAGGGGGTGTTTGTTATGGCAGCCAATCTGTCAGGCCATGCTATACACAGCTCCCCATCTAACCTCAACACATAGGGTGCATTCCGCTGTCCCAAGTGTTGTTGACACATGCCTGAACTTACTACGCCTGGATAGGTATTTTACATATCAGCTAACCACATCATATGCTATAGCAATGTGTCAGGTCTATTACTCCGTCTGAGCAGGTGAATTAGAACTCAATCTTTAGACACATCTAGAGTTGTGTAAGTCTGTCTGACGAAACAGATCTATGTGATGCCAGGGACTGGGTTAGGGTTATGGGGATGCCATGGATAGGGTTAGGGTTATGGGGATGTCAGGGTCTGGGTCTGGGTTATGGGGATGCCAGGGTCGGGGTTAGGGTTATGGGGATGCCAGGGTCTGGGTTAGGGTTATGGGGATGCCAGGGTCAGGGTCTGGGTTATGGGGATGCCAGGGTCTGGGTTAGGGTTATGGGGATGCCATGGATAGGGTTAGGGTTATGGGGATGCCATGGATAGGGTTAGGGTTATGGAGATGCCAGGGTCAGGGTCTGGGTTATGGGGATGCCAGGGTCTGGGTTAGGGTTATGGGGATTCCAGGGTCTGGATTAGGGTTATGGGGATGCCAGGGTCAGGGTTATGGGGATGCCAGGGTCTGGGTTAGGGTTATGGGGATGCCAGGGTCAGGGTTATGGGGATGCCAGGGTCTGGGTTATGGTGTTGCCAGGGTCAGGGTTATGGGGATGCCAGGGTCTGGGTTAGGGTTATTGGGATGCCATGGATAGGGTTAGGGTTATGGGGATGCCATGGATAGGGTTAGGGTTATGGGGATGCCAGGGATAGGGTTGGGGTTATGGGGATGCCATGGATAGGGTTAGGGTTATGGGGATGACTTGGATAGGGTTAGGGTTATGGGGATGCCATAGATAGGGTTATGGGGATGCCATAGATATGGTTATGGGGATGCCAGGGTCTGGGTTAGGGTTATTGGGATGCCATGGATAGGGTTAGGGTTATGGGGATGCCATGGATAGGGTTAGGGTTTTGGGGATGTCATGGATAGGGTTAGGGTTATGGGGATGCCATGTATAGGGTTAGGGTTATGGGGATTCCAGGGTCTGGGTCAGGGTTATGGGGATACCAGGGTCAGGGTTATGGTGATTCCAGGGTCTGGGTTATGGTTATGGGGATACCAGGGTCAGGGTTATGGGGATACCATGGTCTGGGTTATGGGGATGCCAGGGTCTGGGTTATAGGGATGCCAGGGTTAGGATTGTGGGGATGCCAGGGTTAGGGTTATGGGGATGCCAGGGTCTGGGTTATGGGGATGCCAGGGTTAGGGTTAAGATTGTGGGGATGCCAGGGTTTAGGATTAGGGTTATGGGGATGCCAGGGTCTGGGTCAGGGTTATGGGGATACCAGGGTCAGGGTTATGGGGATGCCATGGTCAGGGTTATGGTGATTCCAGGGTCTGGGTTATTGTTATGGGGATGCCAGGGTTAGGGTTAAGATTGTGGGGATGCCAGGGTTTAGGATTAGGGTTATGGGGATGCTAGGATTAGGGTCAGGGTTATGGGGATACCATGGTCCGGGTTATGAGGATGCCAGGGTCTGGGTTATGGGGATGCCAGGGTTAGGATTGTGGGGATGCCAGGGTTAGGGTTATGGGGATGCCAGGGTCTGGGTTATGGGGATGCCAGGGTTAGGGTTAAGATTGTGGGGATGCCAGGGTTTAGGATTAGGGTTATGGGGATGCTAGGATTAGGGTTAGGGTTATGGGGATGTTAGGGTTAGGGTTGTGGGGATGCCAGGGTTAGTTTTGTGGGGATGCCAGAGATATAGTTAGGGTTGTGGGATGCCAGGGTTAGTTTTGTGGGGATGCCAGGGATATAGTTAGGGTTGTGGGATGCAGGGTTGGGGTTAGGGTTGTGGGATGCCAGAGCAGTGCAGTGACCATTGGAAAAAGTAGTATTTCTACTTGCACATCCTCATCTGCACATCTATCACTCCAGTGTAATTTGCTAAATTGTAATTACTTTGCCACTACTGGCCTATTTATTGCCTTACCTCCTTATTTCATTTGCACGCACTGTATAAAGATTTTCTATTGTGTTATTGACTGTACGTTTGTTTATCCCATCTGTAACTATGTGTTATTGTTTTTGTCGCACTACTTTGCTTTATCTTGGTCAGGTCGCAGTTGTAAATGTGAACGTGTTCTCAACTTACCTACCTGGTTAAATAAAGGTGTTCTCAACTGGCCTACCTGGTTAAATAAAGGTGTTCTCAACTAGCCTACCTGGTTAAATAAAGGTGTTCTCAACTAGCCTACCTGGTTAAATAAAGGTGTTCTCAACTAGCCTACCTGGTTAAATAAAGGTGTTCTCAACTGGCCTACCTGGTTAAATAAAGGTGTTCTCAACTGGCCTACCTGGTTAAATAAAGGTGTTCTCAACTAGCCTACCTGGTTAAATAAAGGTGTTCTCAACTAGCCTACCTGGTTAAATAAAGGTGTTCTCAACTGGCCTACCTGGTTAAATAAAGGTGTTCTCAACTGGCCTACCTGGTTAAATAAAGGTGTTCTCAACTAGCCTACCTGGTTAAATAAAGGTGTTCTCAACTAGCCTACCTGGTTAAATAAAGGTGTTCTCAACTAGCCTACCTGGTTAAATAAAGGTGTTCTCAACTGGCCTACCTGGTTAAATAAAGGTGTTCTCAACTGGCCTACCTGGTTAAATAAAGGTGTTCTCAACTAGCCTACCTGGTTAAATAAAGGTGTTCTCAACTGGCCTACCTGGTTAAATAAAGGTGTTCTCAACTGGCCTACCTGGTTAAATAAAGGTGTTCTCAACTAGCCTACCTGGTTAAATAAAGGTGTTCTCAACTAGCCTACCTGGTTAAATAAAGGTGTTCTCAACTAGCCTACCTGGTTAAATAAAGGTGTTCTCAACTGGCCTACCTGGTTAAATAAAGGTGTTCTCAACTAGCCTACCTGGTTAAATAAAGGTGTTCTCAACTGGCCTACCTGGTTAAATAAAGGTGTTCTCAACTAGCCTACCTGGTTAAATAAAGGTGTTCTCAACTGGCCTACCTGGTTAAATAAAGGTGTTCTCAACTGGCCTACCTGGTTAAATAAAGGTGTTCTCAACTGGCCTACCTGGTTAAATAAAGGTGTTCTCAACTGGCCTACCTGGTTAAATAAAGGTGTTCTCAACTAGCCTACCTGGTTAAATAAAGGTGTTCTCAACTGGCCTACCTGGTTAAATAAAGGTGTTCTCAACTAGCCTACCTGGTTAAATAAAGGTGTTCTCAACTAGCCTACCTGGTTAAATAAAGTTAAAATAAATAAATAAATAAAAAAAGGAGGAGAATTAACAGAGTGGGTAGAGGAGGAGAATTAACAGAGTGGGTAGAGGAGGAGAATTAACAGAGTGGGTAGAGGAGGAGAATTAACAGAGTGGGTAGAGGAGGGGAATTAACAGAGTGGGTAGAGGAGGGGAAGTAACAGAGTGGGTAGAGGAGGAGAATTAACAGAGTGGGTAGAGGAGGAGAATTAACAGAGTGGGTAGAGGAGGAGAATTAACAAAGTGGGTAGAGGAGGAGAATTAACAGAGTGGGTAGAGGAGGGGAATTAACAGAGTGGGTAGAGGAGGAGAATTAACAGAGTGGGTAGAGGAGGGGAAGTAACAGAGTGGGTAGAGGAGGGGAAGTAACAGAGTGGGTAGAGGAGGAGAATTAACAGAGTGGGTAGAGGAGGGGAAGTAACAGAGTGGGTAGAGGAGGAGAATTAACAGAGTGGGTAGAGGAGGAGAATTAACAGAGTGGGTAGAGGAGGGGAATTAACAGAGTGGGTAGAGGAGGGGAAGTAACAGAGTGGGTAGAGGAGGAGAATTAACAGAGTGGGTAGAGGAGGAGAATTAACAGAGTGGGTAGAGGAGGGGAAGTAACAGAGTGGGTAGAGGAGGGGAAGTAACAGAGTGGGTAGAGGAGGGGAATTAACAGAGTGGGTAGAGGAGGGGAAGTAACAGAGTGGGTAGAGGAGGGGAAGTAACAGAGTGGGTAGAGGAGGGGAAGTAACAGAGTGGGTAGAGGAGGGGAAGTAACAGAGTGGGTAGAGGAGGGGAAGTAACAGAGTGGGTAGAGGAGGGGAAGTAACAGAGTGGGTAGAGGAGGGGAAGTAACAGAGTGGGTAGAGGAGGGGAAGTAACAGAGTGGGTAGAGGAGGGGAAGTAACAGAGTGGGTAGAGGAGGGGAAGTAACAGAGTGGGTAGAGGAGGGGAATTAACAGAGTGGGTAGAGGAGGGGAAGTAACAGAGTGGGTAGAGGAGGGGAAGTAACAGAGTGGGTAGAGGAGGGGAAGTAACAGAGTGGGTAGAGGAGGGGAAGTAACAGAGTGGGTAGAGGAGGGGAAGTAACAGAGTGGGTAGAGGAGGGGAAGTAACAGAGTGGGTAGAGGAGGGGAAGTAACAGAGTGGGTAGAGGAGGGGAAGTAACAGAGTGGGTAGAGGAGGAGAATTAACAGAGTGGGTAGAGGAGGGGAATTAACAGAGTGGGTAGAGGAGGGGAAGTAACAGAGTGGGTAGAGGAGAATTAACAGAGTGGGTAGAGGAGGAGAATTAACAGAGTGGGTAGAGGAGGGGAAGTAACAGAGTGGGTAGAGGAGGGGAAGTAACAGAGTGGGTAGAGGAGGGGAATTAACAGAGTGGGTAGAGGAGGGGAATTAACAGAGTGGGTAGAGGAGGGGAAGTAACAGAGTGGGTAGAGGAGGGGAAGTAAAAGAGTGGGTAGAGGAGGGGAAGTAACAGAGTGGGTAGAGGAGGGGAAGTAACAGAGTGGGTAGAGGAGGGGAAGTAACAGAGTGGGTAGAGGAGGGGAAGTAACAGAGTGGGTAGAGGAGGGGAAGTAACAGAGTGGGTAGAGGAGGGGAAGTAACAGAGTGGGTAGAGGAGGGGAAGTAACAGAGTGGGTAGAGGAGGGGAATTAACAGAGTGGGTAGAGGAGGGGAAGTAACAGAGTGGGTAGAGGAGGGGAAGTAACAGAGTGGGTAGAGGAGGGGAAGTAACAGAGTGGGTAGAGGAGGGGAAGTAACAGAGTGGGTAGAGGAGGGGAAGTAACAGAGTGGGTAGAGGAGGGGAATTAACAGAGTGGGTAGAGGAGGGGAATTAACAGAGTGGGTAGAGGAGGGGAATTAACAGAGTGGGTAGAGGAGGAGAATTAACAGAGTGGGTAGAGGAGGGGAAGTAACAGAGTGGGTAGAGGAGGGGAATTAACAGAGTGGGTAGAGGAGGGGAAGTAACAGAGTGGGTAGAGGAGGGGAAGTAACAGAGTGGGTAGAGGAGGAGAATTAACAGAGTGGGTAGAGGAGGGGAAGTAACAGAGTGGGTAGAGGAGGGGAAGTAACAGAGTGGGTAGAGGAGGGGAAGTAACAGAGTGGGTAGAGGAGGGGAATTAACAGAGTGGGTAGAGGAGGG
The DNA here is from genome assembly GCF_045791955.1 of Oncorhynchus clarkii lewisi. Taxonomy (NCBI): domain Eukaryota; kingdom Metazoa; phylum Chordata; class Actinopteri; order Salmoniformes; family Salmonidae; genus Oncorhynchus; species Oncorhynchus clarkii. The sequence goes on from NC_092170.1 coordinate 40,621,859, forward strand.
GAAGTAACAGAGTGGGTAGAGGAGGGGAAGTAACAGAGTGGGTAGAGGAGGGGAAGTAACAGAGTGGGTAGAGGAGGGGAAGTAACATAGTGGGTAGAGGAGGGGAAGTAACAGAGTGGGTAGAGGAGGGGAAGTAACAGAGTGGGTAGAGGAGGGGAAGTAACAGAGTGGGTAGAGGAGGGGAAGTAACAGAGTGGGTAGAGGAGGGGAAGTAACAGAGTGGGTAGAGGAGGGGAAGTAACAGAGTGGGTAGAGGAGGGGAAGTAACAGAGTGGGTAGAGGAGGGGAATTAACAGAGTGGGTAGAGGAGGGGAAGTAACAGAGTGGGTAGAGGAGGGGAAGTAACAGAGTGGATAGAGGAGGAGAATTAACAGAGTGGATAGAGGAGGGGAAGTAACAGAGTGGGTAGAGGAGGGGAATTAACAGAGTGGGTAGAGGAGGGGAAGTAACAGAGTGGGTAGAGGAGAATTAACAGAGTGGGTAGAGGAGGAGAATTAACAGAGTGGATAGAGGAGGAGAATTAACAGAGTGGATAGAGGAGGGGAAGTAACAGAGTGGGTAGAGGAGGGGAATTAACAGAGTGGGTAGAGGAGGGGAAGTAACAGAGTGGGTAGAGGAGAATTAACAGAGTGGGTAGAGGAGGGGAAGTAACAGAGTGGGTAGAGGAGGGGAAGTAACAGAGTGGGTAGAGGAGGGGAAGTAACAGAGTGGGTAGAGGAGGGGAAGTAACAGAGTGGGTAGAGGAGGGGAAGTAACAGAGTGGGTAGAGGAGGGGAAGTAACAGAGTGGGTAGAGGAGGGGAAGTAACAGAGTGGGTAGAGGAGGGGAAGTAACAGAGTGGGTAGAGGAGAATTAACAGAGTGGGTAGAGGAGGGGAAGTAACAGAGTGGGTAGAGGAGGGGAATTAACAGAGTGGGTAGAGGAGGGGAAGTAACAGAGTGGGTAGAGGAGGGGAATTAACAGAGTGGGTAGAGGAGGGGAAGTAACAGAGTGGGTAGAGGAGGGGAAGTAACAGAGTGGGTAGAGGAGGGGAAGTAACAGAGTGGGTAGAGGAGGGGAAGTAACAGAGTGGGTAACAGAGTGGGTAGAGGAGGGGAATTAACAGAGTGGGTAGAGGAGGGGAAGTAACAGAGTGGGTAGAGGAGGGGAATTGGGTAGAGGAGAATTAACAGAGTGGGTAGAGGAGGGGAAGTAACAGAGTGGGTAGAGGAGGGGAAGTAACAGAGTGGGTAGAGGAGGGGAAGTAACAGAGTGGGTAGAGGAGGGGAAGTAACAGAGTGGGTAGAGGAGGGGAAGTAACAGAGTGGGTAGAGGAGGGGAAGTAACAGAGTGGGTAGAGGAGGGGAAGTAACAGAGTGGGTAGAGGAGGGGAAGTAACAGAGTGGGTAGAGGAGAATTAACAGAGTGGGTAGAGGAGGGGAAGTAACAGAGTGGGTAGAGGAGGGGAAGAAACAGAGTGGGTAGAGGAGGGGAAGTAACAGAGTGGGTAGAGGAGGGGAAGTAACAGAGTGGGTAGAGGAGGGGAAGTAACAGAGTGGGTAGAGGAGAATTAACAGAGTGGGTAGAGGAGGGGAAGTAACAGAGTGGGTAGAGGAGGGGAAGTAACAGAGTGGGTAGAGGAGGGGAATTAACAGAGTGGGTAGAGGAGGGGAAGTAACAGAGTGGGTAGAGGAGGGGAATTAACAGAGTGGGTAGAGGAGGGGAAGTAACAGAGTGGGTAGAGGAGAATTAACAGAGTGGGTAGAGGAGGGGAAGTAACAGAGTGGGTAGAGGAGGGGAAGTAACAGAGTGGGTAGAGGAGGGGAAGTAACAGAGTGGGTAGAGGAGGGAAAGTAACAGAGTGGGTAGAGGAGAATTAACAGAGTGGGTAGAGGATGGGAATTAACAGAGTGGGTAGAGGAGGGGAATTAACAGAGTGGGTAGAGGAGGGGAAGTAACAGAGTGGGTAGAGGAGGGAAAGTAACAGAGTGGGTAGAGGAGAATTAACAGAGTGGGTAGAGGATGGGAATTAACAGAGTGGGTAGAGGAGGGGAATTAACAGAGTGGGTAGAGGAGGAGAATTAACAGAGTGGGTAGAGGAGGGGAAGTAACAGAGTGGGTAGAGGAGGGGAAGTAACAGAGTGGGTAGAGGAGGGGAAGTAACAGAGTGGGTAGAGGAGGGGAAGTAACAGAGTGGGTAGAGGAGGAGAATTAACAGAGTGGGTAGAGGAGGGGAATTAACAGAGTGGGTAGAGGAGGGGAATTAACAGAGTGGGTAGAGGAGGAGAATTAACAGAGTGGGTAGAGGAGGGGAAGTAACAGAGTGGGTAGAGGAGGGGAAGTAACAGAGTGGGTAGAGGAGGGGAAGTAACAGAGTGGGTAGAGGAGGGGAAGTAACAGAGTGGGTAGAGGAGAATTAACAGAGTGGGTAGAGGAGGGGAATTAACAGAGTGGGTAGAGGAGGGGAAGTAACAGAGTGGGTAGAGGAGGGGAAGTAACAGAGTGGGTAGAGGAGGGGAATTAACAGAGTGGGTAGAGGAGGGGAATTAACAGAGTGGGTAGAGGAGAATTAACAGAGTGGGTAGAGGAGGGGAATTAACAGAGTGGGTAGAGGAGGGGAAGTAACAGAGTGGGTAGAGGAGGGGAAGTAACAGAGTGGGTAGAGGAGGGGAAGTAACAGAGTGGGTAGAGGAGAATTAACAGAGTGGGTAGAGGAGGGGAATTAACAGAGTGGGTAGAGGAGGGGAAGTAACAGAGTGGGTAGAGGAGGGGAAGTAACAGAGTGGGTAGAGGAGAATTAACAGAGTGGGTAGAGGAGAATTAACAGAGTGGGTAGAGGAGGAGAATTAACAGAGTGGGTAGAGGAGGGGAATTAACAGTGTGGGTAGAGGAGAATTAACAGAGTGGGTAGAGGAGGAGAATTAACAGAGTGGGTAGAGGAGGGGAAGTAACAGAGTGGGTAGAGGAGGGGAAGTAACAGAGTGGGTAGAGGAGAATTAACAGAGTGGGTAGAGGAGGAGAATTAACAGAGTGGGTAGAGGAGGGGAAGTAACAGAGTGGGTAGAGGAGGGGTAGTAACAGAGTGGGTAGAGGAGGGGAAGTAACAGAGTGGGTAGAGGAGGGGAATTAACAGAGTGGGTAGAGGAGGGGAATTAACAGAGTGGGTAGAGGAGGGGAATTAACAGAGTGGGTAGAGGAGGGGAAGTAACAGAGTGGGTAGAGGAGGGGAATTAACAGAGTGGGTAGAGGAGGGGAATTAACAGAGTGGGTAGAGGAGGGGAATTAACAGAGTGGGTAGAGGAGGAGAATTAACAGAGTGGGTAGAGGAGGAGAATTAACAGAGTGGGTAGAGGAGGGGAATTAACAGAGTGGGTAGAGGAGGGGAATTAACAGAGTGGGTAGAGGAGGGGAATTAACAGATTGGGTAGAGGAGGAGAATTAACAGAGTGGGTAGAGGAGGGGAATTAACAGAGTGGGTAGAGGAGGGGAATTAACAGAGTGGGTAGAGGAGGGGAATTAACAGAGTGGGTAGAGGAGGAGAATTAACAGAGTGGGTAGAGGAGGGGAATTAACAGAGTGGGTAGAGGAGGGGAATTAACAGAGTGGGTAGAGGAGGGGAATTAACAGAGTGGGTAGAGGAGGGGAATTAACAGAGTGGGTAGAGGAGGAGAATTAACAGAGTGGGTAGAGGAGGGGAATTAACAGAGTGGGTAGAGGAGGAGAATTAACAGAGTGGGTAGAGGAGGGGAATTAACAGAGTGGGTAGAGGAGGAGAATTAACAGAGTGGGTAGAGGAAGGGAATTAACAGAGTGGGTAGAGGAGGAGAATTAACAGAGTGGGTAGAGGAGGGGAATTAACAGAGTGGGTAGAGGAGGAGAATTAACACAGTGGGTAGAGGAGGAGAATTAACAGAGTGGGTAGAGGAGGAGAATTAACAGAGTGGGTAGAGGAGGAGAATTAACAGGGTGGGTAGAGGAGGGGAATTAACAGAGTGGGTAGAAGAGGGGAATTAACAGAGTGGGTAGAGGAGGAGAATTAACAGAGTGGGTAGAGGAGAATTAACAGAGTGGGTAGAGGAGGGGAATTAACAGAGTGGGTAGAGGAGCAGAATTAACAGAGTGGGTAGAGGAGGGGAATTAACAGAGTGGGTAGAGGAGGAGATTTAACAGAGTGGGTAGAGGAGGAGAATTAACAGAGTGGGTAGAGGAGGAGAATTAACAGAGTGGGTAGAGGAGGAGAATTAACAGAGTGGGTAGAGGAGGAGAATTAACAGAGTGGGTAGAGGAGGAGAATTAACAGAGTGGGTAGAGGAGGAGAATTAACAGAGTGGGTAGAGGAGGAGAATTAACAGAGTGGTTAGAGGAGGAGAATTAACAGAGTGGGTAGAGGAGGGACACTGGAGAAGGGTTAGACATATTTCTGGTCCGTGGCAGGAATTTCTGGCCACATGATATCCAAAACCTTGTTAGAAAACTTGAACGTTCAGAAAACTCAAGCTGAACATGGAAAATTGAAGTCCATTAGAGAGAAGATCAAGTGCGCTGCCTAAAGTCACTGTTGATTATAATGACGTTGCTGCTACCATGGATATGGGGGAAACTTGTTATTTCTCTTAAAGCTATAAAATTCTCAAATAACTCAATAAGGGAAAACTGTGGACCACACGCTTCATGTGGGCCAGAGTCCAGTAGGGGCCTTTAGGTGAGAACCCCCTCCCCCCACATACACACACACACACACCCTCTCGCATTCAAACGTGTATACACACACACACACACACACACACACCCACACACACACCCTCTCGCATTCAAACGTGTATACACACACACACACACACACACACACACGCCCTCTCGCATTCAAACGTGTGTACACACACACACACACACACTTGTTCATGGATCAGTGTCCCTCTCTGTATCTGCCGTGAGGTCGGAATTTCACGCCAGCGTTCCAGAATCCTCACCTCCATCTTCCAGAAACAAGGGAGGGATTAATCTTCCCGTTACCCATCCAGGGCTGCTTCTCCCTGTGTTGGGGATCCCCTGCTCAGTACCATTCAATTCCAAGGTGGAGTCTGACCCCAAAAATAATTTGTTCACTGGAGTAATGTGGTTGTGTCAAAATATGCCATGCTCTTACAATGAGTAGCATTGTTTCACCAGAGAAAAATATTTACAAGTGATTTAGTGCCCAGAGCCAAAGAGGTCCATTAAAGGTACAGTCAACCTCAAGGTTTCAAATGGTTCCATTTCTCAGAGGATCAAACACAGCAGTATATATAATTGGGTCATATCTCTGGGAAGCTGGCCCTGGGGGACAGGAAGTACTTTCATGGGGGTTCTTTGTCCTGATTGGGCCCATATGTGGGGTTGAGCGTCTGAGCATAACCAGGTGGGTTGATTTCTGCACCTTTACCACCCCAGTCAGTCCCCAGACACTACCCTTTAGCACCCCAGTCAGTCCCCAGACACTATCCTTTACTACCCCAGTCAGTCCCCAGACACTACCCTTGATTATCACCAGTCAGTCCCCAGATCATACCCTTGATTATCACCAGTCAGTCCCCAGACACTACCCTTTACCACCCCAGTCAGTCCCCAGACACTACCCTTTACCACCCCAGTCAGTCCCCAGACACTACCCTTGATTATCACCAGTCAGTCCCCAGACACTACCCTTGATTATCACCAGTCAGTCCCCAGACACTACCCTTTACCACCCCAGTCAGTCCCCAGACACTACCCTTTACCACCCCAGTCAGTCCCCAGACACTACACTTTACCACCCCAGTCAGTCCCCAGACACTACCCTTTAGCACCCCAGTCAGTCCCCAGACACTACCCTTTACTACCCCAGTCAGTCCCCAGACACTACCCTTGATTATCAACAGTCAGTCCCCAGACACTACCCTTTACCGCCCCAGTCAGTCCCCAGACACTACCCTTTACCGCCCCAGTCAGTCCCCAGACACTACCCTTGATTATCAACAGTCAGTCCCCAGACAGTACCCTTTACTACCCCAGTCAGTCCCCAGACACTACCCTTGATTATCACCAGTCAGTCCCCAAACACTACCCTTGATTATCACCAGTCAGTCCCCAGACACTACCCTTTACCGCCCCTGTCAGTCCCCAGACACTACCCTTTACCACCCCAGTCAGTCCCCAGACACTACCCTTTACTACCCCAGTCAGTCCCCAGACACTACCCTTGATTATCACCAGTCAGTCCCCAGACACTACCCTTTACCGCCCCAGTCAGTCCCCAGACACTACCCTTGATTATCACCAGTCAGTCCCCAGACACTACCCTTGATTATCACCAGTCAGTCCCCAGACACTACCCTTGATTATCACCAGTTGTTCCCCAGATACTACTCTTGATTATCACCAGTCAGTCCCCAGATACTACAATTGATTAGCCCCAGTTAGTCTCCATACATTTAGGAAGCACATCAAAGCTCTCCTGGTTGGTTGAGCTCTAAGGGGAACAAGCTGTCACACAACCCGACACCCCCAATTATGTACATCAAGAACCACGTTTTCAGACAGGAAAGGTTGATTATTTTATTCAGGCAGTTTTACCTTTCCCACTCTCAGCTGTACAGGCCAGAAGTGATTAGAGAAGTGGTTCAGGAGTCAGAAGCCACATGGACAACCAGACTGCAAGGTTGTGGGCAGGTAGGGAGCAGCTACGGGGGAGGTGGGGAGCTGGTAAGGGGGAAGAAAAGGGGTAAGTAGGGGGGATGGTAGGGGACATGTGTGGGGGGGAAGGTAGGGAGTCAGAAAGGGGACATGTAGGGGGGCAGGTAGGGGGGAAGTATGGGGGAAGGTAGGGGCAAGTAGGGGGGCAGGTAGGGGGGCAGGTAGGGGGGAAGGTAGGGGGCAGGTAGGGGGGGATGTAAGGGACAGGTAGGGGGGCAGGTAGTGTGGCAGGTAAGGGACAGGTAGGGGGGAAGGTAGGGGTTAGGTAGTGGGATAGGTACGGGGGCAGGTAGGGGACAGGTAGGGGAGCAGGTAGGGGGGAAGGTAGGGGGCAGGTAGGGGGGCAGGTAGGGGGGAATGTAAGGGACAGGTAGGGGGGCAGGTAGGGGACAGGTAGCGGGGAAGGTAGGGGGCAGGTAGGGGGGCAGGTAGGGGGGAATGTAAGGGACAGGTAGGGGGGAAGGTAGGGGTTAGGTAGTGGGATAGGTACGGGGGCAGGTAGGGGACAGGTAGGGGAGCAGTTAGGGGGGAAGGTAAGGGCATGTAGGGGGGAAGATAAGGTCATGTAGGGGGGAAAGTTGGGGGGCAGGTAGGGGGGGAGGTAGGGGGCAGGTATAGGGGAAGGTAAGGTCATGTAGGGGGAAAGGTCATGTAGGGGGTTAGGTCATGTAGAGGGGAAGGTAGGGGAGGAAGGTTGGGGACAGGTAGGGGGGCAGGTAGGGGGCAGGTATAGGGGAAGGTAAGGGCATGTAGGGGGGAAGGTCATGTAGGGGGTTAGGTCATGTAGAGGGGAAGGTAGGGGAGGAAGGTTGGGGGCAGGTAGGGGGGCAGGTAGGGGGCAGGTATAGGGGAAGGTAAGGGCATGTAGGGGGGAAGGTCATGTAGGGGGTTAGGTCATGTAGAGGGGAAGGTAGGGGAGGAAGGTTGGGGACAGGTAGGGGGGCAGGTAGGGGGCAGGTATAGGGGAAGGTAAGGTCATGTAGGGGGAAAGGTCATGTAGGGGGTTAGGTCATGTAGAGGGGAAGGTAGGGGAGGAAGGTTGGGGACAGGTAGGGGGGCAGGTAGGGGGCAGGTATAGGGGAAGGTAAGGGGCAGGTAGGGGGCAGGTATAGGGGAAGGTAAGGGGCAGGTAGGGGGCAGGTATAGGGGAAGGTAAGGGGCAGGTAGGGGGCAGGTATAGGGGAAAGTATAGGGGAAGGGCATGTAGGGGGAAAGGTCATGTAGGGGGTTAGGTCATGTAGAGGGGGAGGTAGGGGAGGAAGGTTGGGGACAGGTAGGGGGCAGGTATAGGGGAAGGTAAGGGCATGTAGGGGGGAAGGTCATGTAGGGGGTTAGGTCATGTAGAGGGGAAGGTAGGGGAGGAAGGTTGGGGACAGGTAGGGGGCAGGTAGGGGGGCAGGTAGGGGGGAAGGTAGGTGGACAGAGTGAACAATGAACCTGTTTAGTATTGGTGGTAGTTATAATAGATGATAAACAAAGAAGATCACGATGAGGATAAAAATGAGGAGGAGGAAGATGAAGATGAGGAGGAGGAGGAGGATGATGAGGAGGAGGATGAAGATGAGGAGGAGGAGGAGGAAGATGAAGATGAGGAGGAGGATGATGATGATGAGGAGGATGAAGATGAGGAGGAGGAGGAGGAAGATGAAGATGAGGAGGAAGATGAAGACAAGGAGGAGGATGAATATGAGGATGAAAATGAGGAGAAAGAAGGAGGAGGAGGATGAAGATGAGGAGAAGGTGGAATATGAAGAGGAGTCAGATGAAGATGAGGTGGATGATGAAGAGGTGTAGGATGACAATGAGGAGGAGGTGGATGATGATGAGGAGGTAGAGGAATATGAGGAGGGGGATGAAGAGGAGGTGGGGGATGAAGATGAGGAGGAGGTGGGTGATGAAGCTGAGGAGGAGGATGAAGAGGAAGTGGAGGACAAAGAGGAGGTGGAGGATGAAGATGAGAAGGAGGAGGGGGATAAGGAGGAGTGGAGGATGAAGATGGGAGAAGGATAATGAGGAGGAGGAGGAGTATGAAGATGAAGAGGAGGTGGAGGATGAAGATGAGGAGGAGGGGGATGATGAAGAGGAGGACGAGGTGGATGAAGATGATGAGGAGGTGGATGAGAATGAAGATGTGGAGGACAAAGAGGAGAAGGATGAAGAGGAAGATGAGGAAGAGGTGGATGAGGATGAAGATGAGTAGGTGGAGGATGAAGAGGAGGTGGAGGATGAAGATGAGGAGGTGGAGGATGAAGATGAGGATGTGTAGGATGAAGATGAGGAGGAGGATGAAGATGAGGAGGAGGATGAAGATGAGGTGGAGGATGAAGATGAGGTGGAGGATGAAGATGAAGATGAGGTGGAGGATGAAGATGAGGAGTGAGGATGAAGATGAGGTGGAGGATGAAGATGAGGTGGAGGATGAAGATGTTTGTTGCACTGATTTTGGATGGTGTAATTGGCAAGCACAAACAGTTGTGTTTTCTCTGACCAAATACCAGTGCAGATTAATAATCACTGCCTCTCTTGTCCTGACATGTCCATCAGATGGATCACTGCCTCTCTTGTTCTGACATGTCCATCAGATGGATCACTGCCTTTCTTCTCCTGATGTAACAGTATAACTTTAGTCAACTTTTCTGTCCCATAGGGGCTCTCCAGAGACACAGGAAGACCACTTTTCTGACCCATAGGCTCTCTGAAGGAGACACGGGAAGTAAACTCTTCTGTCCCATAGGGTCGCTCCAGAGACACAGGAAGTCAACTCTTCTGTCCCATAGGGTCTCTCCAGAGACACAGGAAGACCACTTTTCTGTCCCATAGGGTCTCTGAAGGAGACACAGGAAGTCAACTCTTCTGTCCCATTGGGTCTCTGAAGGAGACACAGGAAGACAACCCATCTGTCCCATAGGGTCTATCCAGACACAGGAAATTGCTGTCACTTCCAATGCCATGGAAATAACTCAGAACCAGCCTTGTGTTCAAACCACTCACCACACTTTCCACGGCAGTTCATTGACGCCATGGGCCTTGAGTTCAGCTGGAGAAACATTACACACTTGCATTCCTCCTATGTCCCTTGGGTTGAGGATCTGACCTACTCATTCTCCTCTTTAGGAGCATGTTTCCATGTTCTGTAGAAATCTCATTGTTTCCAGTGGGTGGGAGGATGAAGCCCAGGTCTGAGGGCAGATGAAGGGGATAGCATATGTTGAAATGAAACATTCCACAACCCTGACACAGACCCCTTCCACAGAGACCATGTTCTGAGCTCTACTAGATCCACCTTGCCAGAATCTCCTCAGAGTTCTACTGTGGCCTAAGATTCTATCAGTGGTGGAAAAAGTACCCAATTTTCATACTTGAGTAAAAGTAAAGATACCTTTAAAAGAAAATGACTCAAGTAAAAGTGAAAGTCACCCAGTAAAATAGCAAAGTAAAAGTCTAAAGTATTTGGTTTTAAATGTACTTAAGTATCAAAAGGAAAAGCATAAATCATATAACATTTCCAAAAATGAAGCAAACCAGACGACTTGATTTTCTTGTTTTTTATTTATTTACGGATAGCCAGGGGCACAGTTCAACACTCAGACATCATTTACAAACAAATCATTTGTGTTTAGTGAGTCTGCTGCCAGATCAGAGGCAGTAGGGATGGCCAGGGATGTTCTCTGTTTAGTGAGTCTGCCAGATCAGAGGCAGTAGGGATGGCCAGGGATGTTCTCTGTTTAGTGAGTCTGCCAGACCAGAGGCAGTAGGGATGGCCAGGGATGTTCTCTGTTTAGTGAGTCCTCCAGATCAGAGGCAGTAGGGATGACCAGGGATGTTCTCTGTTTAGTGAGTCTGCTGCCAGATCAGAGGCAGTAGGGATGGCCAGGGATGTTCTCTGCTTAGTGAGTCCTCCAGATCAGAGGCAGTAGGGATGGCCAGGGATGTTCTCTTGATAAGTGTGTGGATGAGAGCATTTTCCTGTCCTGCTAAGCATTCAAAATGTAGCGAAAACTTTTGGGAGTCAGGAAAAATGTATGGAGACAAAATAACATTATTTACCTCTGTGCCAGAAGGTGTAGTTTAATACTCTCCTCTGTGTCAGAAGGTGTAGTTTAATACTCTGTGCCAGAAGGTGTAGTTTAATACTCTCCTCTGTGTCAGAAGGTGTATTTTAATACTCTCCTCTGTGACAGAAGGTGTAGTTTAATACTCTGTGTCAGAAGGTGTAGTTTAATACTCTCCTCTGTGTCAGAAGGTGTAGTTTAATACTCTCCTCTGTGTCAGAAGGTGTAGTTTAATACTCTCCTCTGTGCCAGAAGGTGTAGTTTAATACTCTGTGTCAGAAGGTGTAGTTTAATACTCTCCTCTGTGCCAGAAGGTGTAGTTTAATACTCTGTGGCAGAAGGTGTAGTTTAATACTCTGTGTCAGAAGGTGTAGTTTAATACTCTGTGTCAGAAGGTGTAGTTTAATACTCTGTGTCAGAAGGTGTAGTTTAATACTCTCCTCTGTGCCAGAAGGTGTAGTTTAATACTCTCCTCTGTGACAGAAGGTGTAGTTTAATACTCTGTGTCAGAAGGTGTAGTTTAATACTCTCCTCTGTGCCAGAAGGTGTAGTTTAATACCCTCCTCTGTGTCAGAAGGTGTAGTTTAATACTCTCCTCTGTGTCAGAAGGTGTAGTTTAATACCGTCCTCTGTGCCAGAATTGGGGAAATGCAGAGGAAGTAGACATTTTACGACGAGTCCCAGCTTACATTTCAAGGCAGCAGTTACGAGTCCCAGCTTACATTTCAAGGCAGCAGTTACGAGTCCCAGCTTACATTTCAAGGCAGCAGTTACGAGTCCCAGCTTACATTTCAAGGCAGCAGTTACGAGTCCCAGCTTACATTTCAAGGCAGCAGTTACGAGTCCCAGCTTACATTTCAAGGCAGCAGTTACGAGTCCCAGCTTACATTTCAAGGCAGCAGTTACGAGTGCCAGCTTACATTTCAAGGCAGCAGTTACGAGTGCCAGCTTACATTTCAAGGCAGCAGTTACGAGTCCCAGCTTACATTTCAAGGCAGCAGTTACGAGTCCCAGCTTACATTGCAAGGTAGCAGTTACGAGTCCTAGCTTACTTTGCAGGGTAGCAGTTACGAGTCCCAGCTTACATTTCAAGGTAGCAGTTACGAGTCCCAGCTTACATTGCAAGGTAGCAGTTACGAGTCCCAGCTTACATTTCAAGGCAGCAGTTACGAGTCCCAGCTTAAATTTCAAGGTAGCAGTTTCATATTCACAAGGCTCTGACTGTCACAGAACATTGACAAGGGTATAAATGAGGTGATGACATATTTGTTGGACTGGTACTTGTTTGGATAACACTTGTTTTTACAGTACTGCATGTAACATGACATACAGTAGGGTAGGTTATATAAAACAGCAGGTCACATGGAGAGAAGTGGCTGCCCAAAATAGCCTGCTCTAACAAGCCTGTTGCAAGGTCAAAGGTTACATTGACCTGAAGCACAGTTAGGAGACAGCTCACCGCCAGTCAGGGGGACTCATACCTACATCGCAACAATAGACCTTTACATTATTTTGAAGGATTATTGTCGTCATTGATCGCACCAACATTTGCTGTAGTTTCAATACGTTATACCCAAACCATGTAACAGTACAGACTCGGCATAGACGTAACTACCAAAATAAAGGAAACACCAAACGTGACGGTTCTTAATAGCTTATCGGACCAACACGAGTGCCAAATACGTCTCGGCATATATTCCACGAGTGTCTGGAACTCTATTGGAGGGATGAGACACCATTCTTCCATAAGAAATTTTATAATTTGTTGTTTTGTTGATGGTGGTGGAAAATGCTGACTCAGGCACCGCTCCAGAAGTTTGAGTTTATTTGAGTTTATTTTATTTTTACAGGGACGGTGCACATTAATCAACGTTTCAGTAAAAGTGCCGGTTTTAGCCAGCCGGCTAATTTTCAACCGCAGTCCCTGGGCAGGTTATTAAAAACAATTACAATATAGACAATAGCAACATAGAACAAGCAAGACATAGCAACATAGGACAAGCAAGACATAGCATACAGAGCAACATAGGACAAGCAAGACGTAGCATACAGACAGAGCAACATAAAACAAAAAGCAGCAAGACAAAGTGTTCAATTGGTTTGAAATCTGTCAACAGAGACCCTATTCCCCTTCGAAACTCCTTTTTCAAAGTCACTGAGATCTCTTCTTCTAGCCATGGTAGCCAGAATAATGGACGACTGGGCATTTTTTAATACACGACTCTAAGCATGATGGGATGTTAATTGCTTAATTAACTCGGGAACCAAATATGTGTGGAAGCACCTACTTTCAATATACATTATGTATATTATGTTGGTAGTTATCTGTAATTCAGTAGTCTCTATACGGTCCTGGTGAGGGAATCGAAGGAACCATCGTGAGAAAACCATTAGTCTAACATTAGCGAGTGTTGGTACTGTTATGGGACCTCCAGGCCTTGTAAAACAGCTTTGCCAATATGTTTGTCACACCAGTGGAACACTTCGGTCATTAGCATGAAATCACTGAGACCACCTGCTTTTTTTTTTTAAGTCTTGTCCTACAGAGATGAACTCAGAGCGCTCGGCAACAGAAGAACCTTTCCATGTGACAGCACAGCAAAAGCAGACATTCGTAATAGTCGTGGGGGTCTTTGGTAGCTATGACATTACATCATTCAATTACATAGTGCACATATATCTTTGTGACAGTTATATTGACTAAAACGGGGAGGGATCCTCTTATTAGCATGTAGAGTACAATATCCTGTTTCTGTATTTCACTCTATGCATGTTCAGTACTCTGTCCTGCGACTTGAAGTTCAGGATTATGCGTGTTTGGAATTCTGTCGGGAAGTTGGACGTGACTTATTCGTCCACTCGTCTGTGTGTTTAGATAGGAGTCATGTTGTGTCCATTTCTCCCACGCTGCGGCTAACGGTACTCTGTGCACCCCCTGGCCTTGCTGCCCTCTCTGTGTGAAGGGCTGGGCTGAGCACACAGAGAGACCCTGTCAAAAATGCCAGGCATCCCGACCTGGCCTGCCTCTCAAAGAGGACTGTTGTCTCTTTTTCTCAAAGAATCACTTTGACTTAATCCACAGCATCCTTCCACTATGTCCTTCCACTTTGTGCTTCCACATCCTTCCACTGTGTCCTTCCACTGTGTCCTTCCACTGTGTCTTTCCACATCCTTCCACTGTGTTTTTCCACTGTGTCTTTCCACATCCTTCCACATCCTTCCACTGTGTCCTTCCACATTCTTCCACTGTGTCCTTCCACTGTGTCTTTCCACATCCTTCCACTGTGTCTTTCCACATCCTTCCACTGTGTCCTTTAACATCCTTCCACTGTGTCATTCCACTGTGTCCTTCCACTGTGTCTTTCCACATCCTTCCACTGTGTCTTTCCACATCCTTCCACTGTGTCCTTCCACATCCTTCCACTGTGTCTTTCCACTGTGTCTTTCCACATCGTTCCACATCCTTCCACTGTGTCCTTCCACATTCTTCCACTGTGTCCTTCCACTGTGTCTTTCCACATCCTTCCACTGTGTCTTTCCACATCCTTCCACTGTGTCATTCCACTGTGTCCTTCCACTGTGTCCTTCCACTTTGTCCTTCCACTGTGTCTTTCCACATCTTTCCACTGTGTCCTTCCACATCCTTCCACTGTGTCCTCCCACTGTGTCCTTCCACATCCTTCCACTGTGTCCTTCCACTGTGTCCTTCCACTGTGTCCTTTGACTGTGTCCTTCCACTTTGTCCTTCCACTGTGTCCTTCCACTGTGTCCTTCCACTTTGTCCTTCCACTGTGCCCTTCCACTGTGTCTTTCCACTATGTCCTTTCACATCCTTCCACTGTCTTCTCACTGTGTCCTTCCACATCCTCCCACTGTGTCCTTCCACTGTGTCCTTCCACATCCTTCCACTGTGTCTTTCCACATCTTTCCACTGTGTCCTTCCACATCCTTCCACTGTGTCCTCCCACTGTGTCCTTCCACATCCTTCCACTTTGTCCTTCCACTGTGTCCTTCCACTGTGTCCTTTGACTGTGTCCTTCCACTTTGTCCTTCCACTGTGTCCTTCCACTGTGTCCTTCCACTTTGTCCTTCCACTGTGTCCTTCCACATCCTTCCACTGTGTCTTTCCACATCTTTCCACTGTGTCCTTCCACATCCTTCCACTGTGTCCTCCCACTGTGTCCTTCCACATCCTTCCACTTTGTCCTTCCACTGTGTCCTTCCACTGTGTCCTTTGACTGTGTCCTTCCACTTTGTCCTTCCACTGTGTCCTTCCACTGTGTCCTTCCACTTTGTCCTTCCACTGTGCCCTTCCACTGTGTCTTTCCACTATGTCCTTTCACATCCTTCCACTGTCTTCTCACTGTGTCCTTCCACATCCTCCCACTGTGTCTTTCCACTGTGTCCTTCCACTGTCCTTCCACATCCTTCCACTATGTCCTTTCACATCCTTCCACTGTGTCCTTCCACATCCTCCCACTGTGTCCTCCCACTGTGTCCTTCCACATCCTTCCACTGTGTCCTCCCACTCTGTCCTTCCACATCCTTCCACTGTGTCAGAAGGAAGGAAAGGGGGATATTCAGACGTGCATCAATGCCAGAGAGAAGGAATTTGAAAGCAGAATGCTACTGGCGTTTGTGTCTCTGGTTTGACTGGAGTCTGATGAACTCTGAACTGAAGAGGTTAGACAATGTGGTCAGTGTGATTGATGGCTGTGTATGTGTGTGTGTCACTAGAAGTGCTGAGGCAGTCAGAAGATTGACTACAGTATTACACAAATATTTGGGTCTATGGTTCAATGAGAGATATACATGGAAACATTGTGTCATAAATGTTGAAACACGGTGTAAGAAGGTGGTGGGCTCTTATGCGCTTGGTCTCATGTTATGAATGGGAGGCTGACTGACCATCGTTGATGGATATTTATAGAGCTCTAACCAGGATGACAATTGATTATGGGTGTATAGTTTATGGAACAGCGGTGAAAACTTGGCTTCAGAGTCTGGACAGAATACATTATATAGCTTTAAGGTGCATTTAAATGAACATCTGTATGTGCCTTACTAGTGGAGGCTGGTGAGATGCCTTTGGATATACGGCATAAAAAAATTGTCGTTAGCTTATTAGTTTGAAAGGCTGTGATATTGATCCCCCTTGTGACGTCATCAGAGTGCGCAGCTGAACGCTGTATGTGTCACATTCTTCGTCGGGCGAAAGAGAGGAGGACCAAAATGCAGCGTTATGATTATCCATATTTAAATTTAAAAACTTAAACGATGAACAAAAACAATAAACTGACAAAAAGAACGAAAACGAAACAGTCCCGTAAACGTGAACACAGGAACACTAGAAACAGGAACAATAACCCACACCCCACAATACAAAACAGGCTACCTAAATATGGTTCCCAATCAGAGACAACGACAAACACCTGCCACTGATTGAGAACCAAATCAGGACTAAACACATAGAAACAGACAACCTAGACATACAACATAGAATGCCCACTCATATCACATATCACTCATAAAACCTATAGGGGAGGGTCTGGGTGGGCATCTGTCCGCGGTGGTGGCTCTGGCGTGGGACGTGGACCCCACTCCACCATAGTCATTGCCCTCTTCAAGGGCCTCTTTAGTGTGGCGACCCTCGCCTCCGACCTTGGACCTAAGACCCTAATCAAAGGCCCCACTGGACTGAGGAGCATCTCTGGACTGAGGGGCAGCTCCGGAAGGAGGGCAGCTCCGGACTGAGGAGCAGCTCCGGACTGAGGAGCAGCTCCGGCCTGGCTGACGGCTCTGGCGGCTCCTGGCTGGCTGACGGCTCTGGCAGCTCCTGGCTGGCTGGTGGCTCTGATGGTTCCTGGCTGGTGGTTCTGGCGGCTCCTGGCTGGTTGGCGGCTCTGGCGGCTCCTGGCTGGCTGGCGGCCCTGGCGGATCCTGGCTGACTGGCGGCTCTGGCGGCTTCTGGCTGACTGGCGAATCTGGCGGCTCAGGACAGACGGGAGACTCTGGCGGCTCAGGACAGACGGGAGACTCTGGCGGCTCAGGACAGACGGGAGACTCTGGCGGCTCAGGACAGACGGGAGACTCTGGCGGCTCAGGACAGACGGGAGACTCTGGCGGCTCAGGACACACGGGAGACTCTGGTGGATCCGGACTGGAGGGAGACTCTGGTGGATCCGGACAGCGACCCGTCGTGGTAGCTTCCGGACTGCGACCCGTCGTGGTAGGTTCCGGACTGCGACCCGTTGTGGTAGGTTCTGGACTGCGACTCGTCGTGGTAGGTTCCGGACTGCGACCCCTCATGGTAGGTTCCGGACTGTGACCCGTCATGGTAGGTTCCGGACTGCGACCGGTCGCGGTAGGTTCCGGACTGCGACCCCTCGTGGTAGGTTCCGGACTGCGACCTGTCGTGGTAGGTTCCGGACTGCGGCCCGTCATAGGAGGTTCCGGTCTGCGGCCCGTCATAGGAAGTTCCGGTCTGCGGCCCGTCATAGGAAGTTCCGGTCTGCGGCCCGTTGTAGGATGTTCCGGTCTGTAGACTGTTGCCGGACGCTCTGGACTGGGTACTGTTGCCGGCACTCTGGACTGGGTACTGTAGCCGGACGCTCTGGAATGGGTACTGTAGCTGGACGCTCTGGGCTGGGTATTGTAGCCGGACGCTCTGGACTGGGTACTGTTGCCGGACGCTCTGTACTGGGTACTGTTGCCGGACGCTCTGGACTGGCGAGGCGCACTGTAGGCCTGGTGCGTGGTGCCGGAACTGGTGGTACTGGGCCGAGGACATGCACCTCAGGGCGAGTGCGGGGAAGAGGAACAGGGCATACTGGACTGCCAATGCGCACTATAGGCCTGGTGCGTGTTGCCGGCACTGGTGGTACCGGGCTGTGGACAAGCACCTCAGGGCGAGTGCGAGGAGCAGGAACAGGGAGTACTGGACCCTGGAGGCGCACTGGTGGCCTGGTGCATGGTGCCGGCACTGGCGGTACCGGGCTGGAGACACGCACCTCAGGGTGAGTGCGGGGAGGAGGAACAGGGCGTACAGGGCTCTGGAGACGCACAGGAAGCCTGGTGCGTAGTGTTGGCACTGGTGGTACTGGGCCGTGGAGGCATACTGGAGGTCTGGAGTGTAGAGCTGACACAACCCGTCCTGGCTGGATGCTCATTCTAGCCCAGCCATTGCGAGGAGCTGTAATATAGCGCAACGGGCTAGAAATGCGCACTGGAGACACCGTGCGCATCTCTGCATAACAAGGTGCCTGACAAGTTACACGCTCCCCACGGTAAGCACGAGGAGTTGGCTCAGGTCTCCTACCTAACTTAGCTAATCTCCTCGTGTGCCCATCCCCCCAAAAATTATTGGGGCTACCTCTCAGGCTTCCGTGCTAGCCGTGTACCCTTATATCTTCGCAGTTCCTCCATTCTCCTGTATCCCTTCTCGCACTGTTTCGAAGAATCCCATGCAGTCTCTGGCACTCTCACTGGATCGATCGACCAACTCTCAATCTCCTCCCAGGTTGTCACCCACTCGTCCTTCTCCCGGGTCCATTTCTCCATTAAGCGCTGTTCCTCCCATTCACGCTGCTTGGTCCTTTTATGGTGGGTTATTCTGTCACATTCTTCGTCGGGCGAAAGAGAGGAGGACCAAAATGCAGCGTGATGATTATCCATATTTAATTGAAAACTTAAACGATGAACACAGGAACACAAGAAACAGGAACAATAACCCACACCCCACAATACAAAACAGGCTACCTAAATATGGTTCCCAATCAGAGACAACGACAAACACCTGCCACTGATTGAGAACCATATCAGGCCAAAACACATAGAAACAGACAAACTAGACATACAACATAGAATGCCCACTCATATCACACCCTGACCAAACAAAACATAGAAACAAACAACGCAAACCATGGTCAGAGTGTGACAGTATGCTGGAAACAATCGGTTTGTTATTTTTGACTAAAACATCACAAATTTCCTTTAAATACAAATAGCAAACATGTTTTTGTGTGGATTCCACGACGAAGTTAGCTTTTAATTAACAGCTTGGATCGTTATCTCTTGTCCCGGAATCCCACTTAACAGACAGGTTGAAGCCTGCTTGAGAGAGAAACTAAGCTGCTAGCCATCAAGCTAACAAAGTTGGCACCAGATGAGTTTTGCAATGGAGCCCTCTTTGTCTGGAGAAATAAACTAACGGTTCCAACGCTGTAGGAGCTGTATCTACTATTTCTATTTCTGGACAAACCGGATCACTCAGAGTTCCAATGCGGAAATTGTTTGCTTTGCCCAGGGATTATAAGCTCGAGGTGGCTTCCTTGATCATTGATCGCCTGCCTACGTAAGAAACTGGCGAAAATGCAGAGTGGAATGTTGACCTTTTCTATGCCGGTGGCTGAACGACGTTCGCACTTGTTGGATGCATCTCCGCCTTCTCGTTTTCCGTTATCCGACTGGTGAGTGTTGCCCGGGGATCCCCCATCTGATAGCAGAGTTGAAAGAGCACAGCAATAGGAGCATGGCAATCAATGATGATCGCATGTAACGAGCTGTGGAAGCCGAACACAGTGGCCTCCCGCAAAGCAGTCTACACTTCCAACGAGAAGCCCGGAGCTGATGCAAACAACGGATAGTTTCACCATCCTGGAGCCTGATCTTCATGCACCTTTGTCATTCAGGGTGTCTGTGTCTGCAGCCACGATGCCTTCTACTATGATTTCGAAGTCGACGTCAGAAACCTTTTGTCCCTGCTTTGGATCGAGCGGGGCTTCTCCATCTGTCAGAGGCCTGCACCAGGCGCCGGGAGCAATGGACTCAAGTGATCCTGCCTCTAGCGTGTCCATAAAGTGATCTCCGAATCCTGTAAGGTGTCGTCCTTCTCGCCAGCCGTGAGCAGCTCCGTAGTAAGAAATGTGACTGTTCCTGGTGCAAAAACAATGTCCTATCCCAGAGCTTGAGTAAATTACAATACTAAGCAGCTCCCGAATGTACTCAGGGACACTCGATCGTCTGCTGATGCTGGCGCATGTCCTAAGGAATCCAGATATCCCTGAAGTGTGTATTCTGAGGAGAGTCCGAAAACACCCGAGTTTCCCCGAGAATCATCGGCGACGGGTGAGTTGAATACTCCTGAGCCCATGCAACTGGGAAGAGTTAGGTTATCGGTTAAATTCTAATTGTCTGTAGACCAGTCTAAGTCTCTCCGGATGCTCACTGACTCTGGGGCAGATGAACGTGTTATAGATGCTACCATGGTTTCTGAATTAGGTATTCCCATTCAACTTCTCTCTGTCCCCATGGATGCAAGGGCACTGGACGGCCACTCTATTGGAAGAGTCACCAATAGCACAGTGCACGTTGATATACGGGTTTCAGGAAACCACAGTGAGACCATATAGTTCCTCCTCATCGATTCCCCCAATGTTCCTGTGGTTTTGGGATTTTCTTGGCTCCAGAAACACAATCCTGTTATTGACTGGACCATGAGCTACATCCTGGGTTGGAGCCCGTTTTGTCTCATTGCCTTAAAGCGGCACAGCCGTCCTTGAGACGTCCCCCTCAGGATGCAAGCAAAGCCTCAGATGTCTCTGCCGTTCCCACTGAGTATACCGTGACCTTCTGGAGGTCTTCAGAAAGGCACGTGCTACTTCTCTTCCCCCACAGCGTCCTTATGATTGTGCCATTGATCTCCTCCTAGGCACCCCACCACCTCGTGGTCATCTTTATTCTCTACCCGGCCCAGAGACCAAAGCCATAGAGGAATACATAGAGGATTCTCTGGCCACTGGGGCCATCAGTCCGTCTGCATCTCCTGCCGGCGCAGGGTTTTTCTTTGTGGAGAAGAAGGAAAAGACCCTGCATCTGTGTATTGACTACCGGGGTCTGAATTATATAAAAATCAGGAATTGTTACCCCCTACCACTCCTCTCCTCAGATTTCGATTCTCTACAGGGGACCATCATTTTTTCCAAGCTGGGCCTTTGGAATGTCTACCACCTGGTTTGGATATGCAAAGGAGATGAGTGGAAGACAGCATTTAACACAGCCAGCGGACATGAGTACCGTTTGGACTCACCAACGCCCACGCTGTCTTCCAGGCTCTGGTAAACGATGTGCTCCGTGACATGTTAAACCGTTTTGTATTCGTCTACCTTGACGACATCCTGTTTTTTTCCCGGTCTGCCCAAGAAAACGTTCTTCATGTCAGAGAAGTCGTTCAGTGCCTCCTGGAGAACCAGTTGTTTGTGAAAGCCGAGAAGGGTGAGTTCCACCACTCGACAATCTCCTTTCTGGGATATGTCATCGTGGATGGCAAAGTCCAAATCGATCCTGAAAATTTTAAAGCAGTGGTAGGTTGAACTCAACCTACATCTAGGGTGCAGTTACAGCGTTTCCTGGGGTTTGCCAACTTCTTTCGTCGTTTAATTCGGGGCTACAGCACCCTGGTTGCCCCCCTCTCTGCACTCACCTCTCCCAAAGTACCGTTCACATGGTCTCCAGCTGTCGACAGAGTCTTCCTGGACCTGAAGCAGCGGTCTGCTGTTCCTACATGCTTCAACCCACCATTGTTCCTGTTCCCAAGAATGCTAAGGTAACTGAGCTAAATGACTACCACCCCATAGCACTCACTTCCGTCATCATGAAGTGCTTTGAGAGACTAGTCAAGGACCATATCACCTCCACCCTACCTGACACCCTAGACCGAATCCAATTTTCTTACCACCCCAATAGGTCCACAGACGACGCAATCACACTGCACACTGCCCTAACCCATCTGGACAAGAGGAATACCTATGTAAGTATGCTGTTCATCGACTACAGCTCAGCTTTTAACACCATAGTACCCTCCAAACTCGTCATTAAGCTTGAGACCCTGGGTCTCGACCCTGCCCTGTGCAACTGGGTTCTGGACTTCCTGATGGGCAGCCCCCAGGTGGTGAGGGTAGGTAACAACATCTACACCCCGCTGATCCTCAACACTGGGGCCCCACAAGGGTGCGTTCTCAGCCCTCTCCTGTACTCCCTGTTCACCCTTGACTGCGTGGCCATGCACGCCTCCAACTCAATCATCAAGCTTGCAGACGACACTACAGTGGTAGGCTTGATTACCAACAACGACGAGACGGCCTACAGGGAGGTGAGGGCCCTCGGAGTGTGGTGTCAGGAAAATAACCTCACACTCAATAACCTCACACTCAATGTCAACAAACAAAGGAGATGATTGTGGACTTCAGGAAACAGTAGAGGGAGCAGCCCCCTATCCACATCGACGGGACAGTAGTGGAGAAGGTGGAAGGTAAGTTCCTCGGCGTACACATCACGGACAAACTGAAATCGTTCACCCACACATACAGCGTGGTGAAGAAGGCACAGCAGCGCCTCTTCAACCTCAGGAGACTAAAGAAATTCAGCTTGTCACCAAAAACACTTACAACAGTGCCTTGCGAAAGTGTTCGGCCCCCTTGAACTTTGCGACCTATTGCCATATTTCAGACTTCAAACATAAAGATATAAAACTGTATTTTTTTGTGAAGAATCAACAACAAGTGGGACACAATCATGAAGTGGAACGACATTTATTGGATATTTCAAACTTTTTTAGCAAATCAAAAACTGAAAAATTGTGCGTGCAAAATTATTCAGCCCCTTTACTTTCAGTGCAGCAAACTCTCTCCAGAAGTTCAGTGAGGATCTCTGAATGATCCAATGTTGACCTAAATAACTAATGATGATAAATACAATCCACCTGTGTGTAATCAAGTCTCCGTATAAATGCACCTGCACTGTGATAGTCTCAGAGGTCCGTTAAAAGCGCAGAGAGCATCATGAAGAACAAGGAACACACCAGGCAGGTCCGAGATACTGTTGTGAAGAAGTTTAAAGCCGGATTTGGATACAAAAAGATTTCCCAAGCTTTAAACATCCCAAGGAGCACTGTGCAAGCGATAATATTGAAATGGAAGGAGTATCAGACCACTGCAAATCTACCAAGACCTAGCCGTCCCTCTAAACTTTCAGCTCATACAAGGAGAAGACTGATCAGAGATGCAGCCAAGAGGCCCATGATCACTCTGGATGAACTGCAGAGATCTACAGCTGAGGTGGGAGACTCTGTCCATAGGACAACAATCAGTTGTGTATTGCACAAATCTGGCCTTTATAGAAGAGTGGCAAGAAGAAAGCCATTTCTTAAAGATATCCATAAAAAGTGTCATTTAAAGTTTGCCACAAGCCACCTGGGAGACACCAAACATGTGGAAGAAGGTGCTCTGGTCAGATGAAACCAAAATTGAACTTTTTGGCAACAATGCAAAACGTTATGTTTGGCGTAAAAGCAACACAGCTGAACACACCATCCCCACTGTCAAACATGGTGGTGGCAGCATCATGGTTTGGGCCTGCTTTTCTTCAGCAGGGACAGGGAAGATGGTTAAAATTGATCGGAAGATGGATGGAGCCAAATACAGGACCATTCTGGAAGAAAACCTGATGGAGTCTGCAAAAGACCTGAGACTGGGACGGAGATTTGTCTTCCAACAAGACAATGATCCAAAACATAAAGAAAAATCTACAATGGAATGGTTCAAAAATAAACATATCCAGGTGTTAGAATGGCCAAGTCAAAGTCCAGACCTGAATCCAATCGAGAATCTGTGGAAAGAACTGAAAACTGCTGTTCACAAATGCTCTCCATCCAACCTCACTGAGCTCGAGCTGTTTTGCAAGGAGGAATGGGAAAAAAATTCAGTCTCTCGATGTGCAAAACTGATAGAGACATACCCCAAGCGACTTACAGCTGTAATCGTAGCAAAAGGTGGCGCTACAAAGTATTAACTTAAGGGGGCTAAATAATTTTGCACGCCCAATCTTTCAGTTTTTGATTTGTTAAAAAAGTTTGAAATATCCAATAAATGTCGTTCCACTTCATGATTGTGTCCCACTTGTTGTTGATTCTTCACAAAAAAATACAGTAATATCTCTATGTTTGAAGCCTGAAATGTGGCAAAAGGTCGCAAAGTTCTAGGGGGCCGAAAACTTTCGCAAGGCACTGTACAAACTTTTACAGATGCACAATCGAGAGCATCTCGTATCACCGCCTGGTATGGCAACTGCTCCGCCCACAACCGCAAGGCACTCCAGAGGGTAGTGAGGTCTGCACAACGCATCACTGGAGGCAAACTACCTGCCCTCCAGGACACCTACACTTCCCAACATCTCAGGAAGGCCAAAAAGATCATCAAGGACAACAACCACCCGAGCCACTGCCTGTTCACACCGCTATCATTCAGAAGGCAAGGTCAGTACAGGTGCATCAAAGCGGGGACCGAGAGACTGAAAAACAGCTTCTATCTCAAGGCCATCAGACTGTTAAACAGCCATCATTAACATTGAGTGGCTGCTGCCAACATACTGACTCAACTCTAGCCATTTTAATAATGGAAAAATGTATGTAATAAATGTATCACTAGCCACTTTAAACAATGCAACTTTATATAATGTTTACATACCCTACATTACTCATCTCATATGTATATACTGTACTCGATACCATCTACTGCATTTTGCCTATGCCGTTCGGCCATCGCTCATCCATATATTTATATGTACATATTCTTATTCATTCCTTTACACGTGTGTGTATAGGGAAGTTGTTGTGAAATTGTTAGGTTAGATTATTTTTTAAATATTACTGCATGGTCGGAACTAGAAGCACAAGCATTTCGCTACACTGTAACGGCGTTCGTCTGTACGAGAGGCGGACCAAAGCGCAGCGTGGTTGTTTTGATTCATGTTTTAATAAATAACTTCACATGAACAAACTAACAAAAACAAGAAATGTGAAAACGCAAAACAGTCCTATCCTGTGACAACAAACACAGTGACAGGAACAATCACCCACAAACACACAGTGAAACCCAGGCTACCTAAGTATGATTCTCAATCAGAGACAACTAATGACACCTGCCTCTGATTGAGAACCATACTAGGCCGAAACATAGAAATACCCAAATCATAGAAAAACAAACATAGACTGCCCACCCAACTCACGCCCTGACCATACTAACTACATACAAAACAAAGGAAATAGAGGTCAGAACGTGACAGTACCCCCCCCCAAAGGTGCGGACTCCGGCCGCAAAACCTTGACCTATAGGGGAGGGTCTGGGTGGGCGTCTGTCCGCGGTGGTGGCTCTGGCGCGGGACGCGGACCCCACTTCACCATTGTCTTAGTCCGCCTTATTGTCCGCCTCCGTGGCTTTCTCACCATGGCCACCCTTCTCAATGACCCCACTGGACAGAGGGGCTGTCTCGGACAGAGGGGCAGCTCGGGACAGAGGTGGGGCAGCTGCTCGGGACAGAGGGGCAGCTGCTCGGAACAGAGGGGCAGCTGCTCGGAACAGAGGGGCAGCTGCTCGGAGCAGAGGGGCAGCTGCTCGGGGCAGAGGGGCTCTGGCAGCGGCGCCGGACAGGCGGGAGGCTCCGGCAGCGGCGCCGGACAGGCGGGAGGCTCCGGCAGCGGCGCCGGACAGGCGGGAGGCTCCGGCAGCGGCGCCGGACAGGCGGGAGGCTCCGGCAGCGGTGCCGGACAGGCGGGAGGCTCCGGCAGAGGCGCCGGACAGGCGGGAGGCTCCGGCAGCGGCGCCGGACAGGCGGGAGGCTCCGGCAGAGGCGCCGGACAGGCGGGAGGCTCCAGCAGAGGCGCCGGACAGGCGGGAGGCTCCGGCAGAGGCGCCGGACAGGCGGGAGGCTCCGGCAGAGGCGCCGGACAGGCGGGAGGCTCCGGCAGAGGCGCCGGACAGGCGGGAGGCTCCGGCAGAGCTGGACAGGAGGAAGGCTCTGGTAGCGCCGGAGAGGCGGGAGACTCCGGCAGCGCTGGAGAGGAGGGAGCCCCTGTAAGGATGGGCCGGAGAGACAGCCTGGTACGGGGGGCTGCCACCGGAGGGCTGGTGCGTGGAGGTGGTGACGGATAGACCGGGCCGTGCAGGCGCACTGGAGCTCTTGAGCACCGAGCCTGCCCAACCTTACCCGGTTGAATGGTCCCGGTCGCCCTGCCAGTGCGGCGAGGTGGAATAGCCCGCACTGGGCTATGCAGGCGAACCGGGGACACCGTGCGCAAGGCTGGTGCCATGTAAGCCGGCCCAAGGAGACGCACTGGAGACCAGATGCGTAGAGCCGGCTTCATGGCACTTGGCTCGATACCCACTCTAGCCCGGCCGATACGCGGAGCTGGAATGTACCGCACCGGGCTGTGCACCCGCACTGGGGACACCGTGCACTCCATAGCATAACACGGTGCCTGCCCGGTCTCTCTAGCCCCCCGGTAACCACAGGAAGTTGGCTCAGGTCTCCTACCTGGCGTAGCCATTCTCCCTGTTAGCCCCCCCCCCAAGAAATTTTTGGGGTTGACTCTCAGGCTTCCATCCACGACGCCGCGCTGCCTCCTCATACCAGCGCCTCTCCGCTTTCGCCGCCTCCCGTTCTTCCTTGGGGCGGCGATATTCTCCTGGCTGAGCCCAAGGTCCTTTACCATCCAAATCCTCCTCCCATGTCCATTTCTCCAAATAGTGCCGCCTCTCCCACTGCTGCTGCTGCTCCTGTTGCTGCTGCCTCTGTTGCTTCTCCTGCTGCTCCTCTTGCCGTTGCCCGTTACCACACCGCTTGGTCCTGTTGTGGTGGGTGAGTCTGTAACAGCGTTCGTCTGTACGAGAGGCGGACCAAAGCGCAGCGTGGTTGTTTTGATTCATGTTTTAATAAATAACTTCACATGAACAAACTAACAAAAACAAGAAATGTGAAAACGCAAAACAGTCCTATACTGTGACAACAAACACAGTGACAGGAACAATCACCCACAAACACACAGTGAAACCCAGGCTACCTAAGTATGATTCTCAATCAGAGACAACTAATGACACCTGCCTCTGATTGAGAACCATACTAGGCCGAAACATAGAAATACCCAAATCATAGAAAAACAAACATAGACTGCCCACCCAACTCACGCCCTGACCATACTAACTACATACAAAACAAAGGAAATAGAGGTCAGAACGTGACATACACTCGCATTAACATCTGCTAACCATGTGTATGTGACAAATAACATTTGATTGTAAACTGTCATGGTCAAAACATATTGATACAACAGTAGCTAAGATTTGGAGAAGTCTGTCCATGATAAAGCGTTGCTCTACCTTCTTAACTGCACTATCAACAAGGCAGGTCCTACAGGCTCGAGTTTTGTCGCACCTTGACAACTGTTCAGTTGTGTGGTCAGGAACCACAAAAAATAACTTAGGAAACTTGCAATTGGCTCAGAACAGGGCAGCACGGCTGGTCCTTGGATGTACACAGAGAGCTAACGTTAATGCTATGCATGTCAATCTCTCCTGACTCAAAGTGGAGGAGAGATTTACTTCATCACTACTTGTGTTTATGAGGGGTATTGACATGTTGAATGTACCGAGCTGCCTGTTTCAACTAGTGACGCACAGCTCGGACACCCATACATACCCCACAAGACATTCCACAAGAGGTCTCTTCACAGTCCCCAACTCCAGAATAGACTATGGGAGGCGAACAGTACTACATAGAGCCATAACTACATGGAACTCTATTCCACAGTACTACATAGAGCCATAACTACATGGAACTCTATTCCACAGTACTACATAGAGCCATAACTACATGGAACTCTATTCCACAGTCCTACATAGAGCCATGACTACATGGAACTCTATTCCACAGTACTGCATAGAGCCATGACTACATGGGACTCTATTCCACAGTACTACATAGAGCCATGACTACATGGAACTCTATTCCACAGTACTACATAGAGCCATGACTACATGGGACTCTATTCCACAGTACTACATAGAGCCATGACTACATGGAACTCTATTCCACAGTACTACATAGAGCCATGACTACATGGAACTCTATTCCACAGTACTGCATAGAGCCATAACTACTTGGAACTCTATTCCACAGTACTGCATAGAGCCATGACTACATGGAACTCTATTCCACAGTACTACATAGAGCCATGACTACATGGAACTCTATTCCACAGTACTGCATAGAGCCATAACTACATGGAACTCTATTCCACAGTACTACATAGAGCCATGACTACATGGAACTCTATTCCACAGTACTACATAGAGCCATAACTACATGGAACTCTATTCCACAGTACTACATAGAGCCATGACTACATGGAACTCTATTCCACAGTACTACATAGAGCCATGACTACATGGAACTCTATTCCACAGTACTACATAGAGCCATGACTACATGGAACTCTATTCCACAGTACTACATAGAGCCATGACTACATGGAACTCTATTCCACAGTACTACATAGAGCCATGACTACATGGGACTCTATTCCACAGTACTACATAGAGCCATGACTACATGGAACTCTATTCCACAGTACTACATAGAGCCATGACTACATGGGACTCTATTCCACAGTACTACATAGAGCCATGACTACATGGAACTCTATTCCACAGTACTACATAGAGCCATGACTACATGGAACTCTATTCCACAGTACTGCATAGAGCCATAACTACTTGGAACTCTATTCCACAGTACTGCATAGAGCCATGACTACATGGAACTCTATTCCACAGTACTACATAGAGCCATGACTACATGGAACTCTATTCCACAGTACTGCATAGAGCCATAACTACATGGAACTCTATTCCACAGTACTACATAGAGCCATGACTACATGGAACTCTATTCCACAGTACTACATAGAGCCATAACTACATGGAACTCTATTCCACAGTACTACATAGAGCCATGACTACATGGAACTCTATTCCACAGTACTACATAGAGCCATGACTACATGGAACTCTATTCCACAGTACTACATAGAGCCATGACTACATGGAACTCTATTCCACAGTACTACATAGAGCCATGACTACATGGAACTCTATTCCACAGTACTACATAGAGCCATGACTACATGGAACTCTATTCCACAGTACTACATAGAGCCATAACTACATGGAACTCTATTCCACAGTCCTACATAGAGCCATGACTACATGGAACTCTATTCCACAGTACTACATAGAGCCATAACTACATGGAACTCTATTCCACAGTCCTACATAGAGCCATGACTACATGGAACTCTATTCCACATCAGGTAACTGATGCAGCAGTAAAATTAGATGACAAAATCACCTGATGGAACAGCAGGTACCTTGAAGCAACACAGGCACAGATACATGAATACACACTATACAAACACACACACACACACACATGATAACATTCATACTATACAAACACACACACACACATGATAACATTCACACTATACAAACACGCACACATGCCATTTTGTGTTGTAGATATGTGGTAGTGGAGTAGGGGCCTGAGGGCACACACTTCGTGTGTTGTAGATATGTGGTAGTGGAGTAGGGGCCTGAGGGCACACACTTAGTGTGTTGTAGATATGTGGTAGTGGAGTAGGGGCCTGAGGGCACACACTTAGTGTGTTGTAGATATGTGGTAGTGGAGTAGGGGCCTGAGGGCACACACTTAGTGTGTTGTAGATATGTGGTAGTGGAGTAGGGGCCTGAGGGCACACACTTAGTGTGTTGTAGATATGTGGTAGTGGAGTAGGGGCCTGAGGGCACACACTTAGTGTGTTGTAGATATGTGGTAGTGGAGTAGGGGCCTGAGGGCACACACTTAGTGTGTTGTAGATATGTGGTAGTGGAGTAGGGGCCTGAGGGGACACACTCAGTGTGTTGTAGATATGTGGTAGTGGAGTAGGGGCCTGAGGGCACACACTTAGTGTGTTGTAGATATGTGGTAGTGGAGTAGGGGCCTGAGGGCACACACTTAGTGAGTTGATAAATCTGTTTTGAATGTGTTGGGTGGTTCTTTGCGTGGGGTGATGTAAGTTTCCTTCAACAATCAGTCTTCCAGATTGATGACACAGACACAGGAACCTTGGTATAAAACTCTTTAGTAATAACATACAATTGCAGCAAGAGTTTCACATACAGAATACTTCAGTAGTCTATAGTAAAGGTCTGTGTGGAGAAACAGGAGACAACGCTGTTTCTACTAGTGGTGTGGACAAACTACCGTCAATCACATCTTAACATTGTTGCATTGGATAAGATACAAAGTATCTAAGATGAGGAAAAACATGTCTAGACTGTGGTTTCTCTCTCTGCTATCTCGGCCATGAGCCTGCTTGACTTTCAGCAGGTGCAGACAATTCTCAGCCTGAGAACTAAAGCAATATGTCTCCATTTACCCAGTACATTTTCCATCATTGCGCATTGCAAGCATACAAATAATATCACATACGCCGTGCGCCGAATACAACAGGTGTAGTAGACCTTACAGTGAAATGCTGAATACAACAGGTGTAGTAGACCTTACAGTGAAATGCTGAATACAACAGGTGTAGTAAACCTTACAGTGAAATGCTGAATACAACAGGTGTAGGTAGACCTTACAGTGAAATGCTGAATACAACAGGTGTAGAAGACCTTACAGTGAAATGCTGAATACAACAGGTGTAGTAAACCTTACAGTGAAATGCTGAATACAACAGGTGTAGGTAGACCTTACAGTGAAATGCTGAATACAACAGGTGTAGTAGACCTTACAGTGAAATGCTGAATACGACATGTGTAGTAGACCTTACAGTGAAATGCTGAATACAACAGGTGTAGTAAACCTTACAGTGAAATGCTGAATACAACAGGTGTAGTAAACCTTACCGTGAAATGCTGAATACAACAGGTGTAGTAGACCTTACAGTGAAATGCTGAATACAACAGGTGTAGTAAACCTTACAGTGAAATGATGAATACAACAGGTGTAGTAGACCTCACAGTGAAATGCTGAATACAACAGGTGTAGTAGACCTTACAGTGAAATGCTGAATACAACAGGTGTAGTAGACCTTACAGTGAAATGCTGAATACAACAGGTGTAGTAGACCTTACAGTGAAATGCTGAATACAACAGGTGTAGTAGACCTTACAGTGAAATGCTGAATACAACAGGTGTAGTAAACCTTACAGTGAAATGCTGAATACAACAGGTGTAGTAGACCTCACAGTGAAATGCTGAATACAACAGGTGTAGTAGACCTCACAGTGAAATGTTGAATACAACACGTGTAGTAGACCTTACAGTGAAATGCTGAATACAACAGGTGTAGTAAACCTTACAGTGAAATGATGAATACAACAGGTGTAGGTAGACCTTACAGTGAAATGCTGAATACAACAGGTGTAGTAGACCTTAGCAGTGAAATGCTGAATACAACAGGTGTAGTAGACCTTACAGTGAAATGCTGAATACAACAGGTGTAGTAGACCTTACAGTGAAATGCTGAATACAACAGGTGTAGTAGACCTCACAGTGAAATGCTGAATACAACAGGTGTAGTAGACCTCACAGTGAAATGCTGAATACAACAGGTGTAGTAAACCTTACAGTGAAATGCTGAATACAACAGGTGTAGTAGACCTTACAGTGAAATGCTGAATACAACAGGTGTAGTAAACCTTACAGTGAAATGCTGAATACAACAGGTGTAGTAGACCTTACAGTGAAATGCTGAATACAACAGGTGTAGTAGACCTTACAGTGAAATGCTGAATACAACAGGTGTAGGTAGACCTTACAGTGAAATGCTGAATACAACAGGTGTAGTAGACCTTACAGTGAAATGCTGAATACAAAAGGTGTAGTAGACCTCACAGTGAAATGATGAATACAACAGGTGTAGTAGACCTTACAGTGAAATGATGAATACAACAGCTGTAGTAGACCTCACAGTGAAATGCTGAATACAACAGGTGTAGTAGACCTTACAGTGAAATGCTGAATACAACAGGTGTAGTAGACCTTACAGTGAAATGCTGAATACAACAAGTGTAGTAGACCTTACAGTGAAATGCTGAATACAACAGGTGTAGTAGACCTTACAGTGAAATGCTGAATACAACAGTTGTAGTAGACCTTACAGTGAAATGCTGAATACAACAGGTGTAGTAGACCTCACAGTGAAATGCCGAATACAACAGGTGTAGTAGACCTCACAGTGAAATGCTGAATACAACAGGTGTAGTAGACCTCACAGTGAAATGCTGAATACAACAGGTGTAGTAGACCTTACAGTGAAATGCTGAATACAACAGGTGTAGTAAACGTTACCGTGAAATGCTGAATACAACAGGTGTAGTAAACCTTACAGTGAAATGCTGAATACAACAGATGTAGTAAACCTTACAGTGAAATGCTGAATACAACAGGTGTAGTAGACCTTACAGTGAAATGCTGAATACAACAGGTGTAGTAAACCTTACAGTGAAATGCTGAATACAACAGGTGTAGTAGACCTCACAGTGAAATGCTGAATACAACAGGTGTAGTAGACCTCACAGTGAAATGTTGAATACAACAGGTGTAGTAGACCTTACAGTGAAATGCTGAATACAACAGGTGTAGTAAACCTTACAGTGAAATGCTGAATACAACAGGTGTAGGTAGACCTTACAGTGAAATGCTGAATACAACAGGTGTAGTAAACCTCACAGTGAAATGCTGAATACAACAGGTGTAGTAGACCTCACAGTGAAATGTTGAATACAACACGTGTAGTAGACCTTACAGTGAAATGCTGAATACAACAGGTGTAGTAAACCTTACAGTGAAATGATGAATACAACAGGTGTAGGTAGACCTTACAGTGAAATGCTGAATACAACAGGTGTAGTAGACCTTAGCAGTGAAATGCTGAATACAACAGGTGTAGTAGACCTTACAGTGAAATGCTGAATACAACAGGTGTAGTAGACCTTACAGTGAAATGCTGAATACAACAGGTGTAGTAGACCTCACAGTGAAATGCTGAATACAACAGGTGTAGTAGACCTCACAGTGAAATGCTGAATACAACAGGTGTAGTAAACCTTACAGTGAAATGCTGAATACAACAGGTGTAGTAGACCTTACAGTGAAATGCTGAATACAACAGGTGTAGTAAACCTTACAGTGAAATGCTGAATACAACAGGTGTAGTAGACCTTACAGTGAAATGCTGAATACAACAGGTGTAGTAGACCTTACAGTGAAATGCTGAATACAACAGGTGTAGGTAGACCTTACAGTGAAATGCTGAATACAACAGGTGTAGTAAACGTTACCGTGAAATGCTGAATACAACAGGTGTAGTAAACCTTACAGTGAAATGCTGAATACAACAGATGTAGTAAACCTTACAGTGAAATGCTGAATACAACAGGTGTAGTAGACCTTACAGTGAAATGCTGAATACAACAGGTGTAGTAAACCTTACAGTGAAATGCTGAATACAACAGGTGTAGTAGACCTCACAGTGAAATGCTGAATACAACAGGTGTAGTAGACCTCACAGTGAAATGTTGAATACAACAGGTGTAGTAGACCTTACAGTGAAATGCTGAATACAACAGGTGTAGTAAACCTTACAGTGAAATGCTGAATACAACAGGTGTAGGTAGACCTTACAGTGAAATGCTGAATACAACAGGTGTAGTAAACCTCACAGTGAAATGCTGAATACAACAGGTGTAGTAGACCTCACAGTGAAATGTTGAATACAACACGTGTAGTAGACCTTACAGTGAAATGCTGAATACAACAGGTGTAGTAAACCTTACAGTGAAATGATGAATACAACAGGTGTAGGTAGACCTTACAGTGAAATGCTGAATACAACAGGTGTAGTAGACCTTAGCAGTGAAATGCTGAATACAACAGGTGTAGTAGACCTTACAGTGAAATGCTGAATACAACAGGTGTAGTAGACCTTACAGTGAAATGCTGAATACAACAGGTGTAGTAGACCTCACAGTGAAATGCTGAATACAACAGGTGTAGTAGACCTCACAGTGAAATGCTGAATACAACAGGTGTAGTAAACCTTACAGTGAAATGCTGAATACAACAGGTGTAGTAGACCTTACAGTGAAATGCTGAATACAACAGGTGTAGTAAACCTTACAGTGAAATGCTGAATACAACAGGTGTAGTAGACCTTACAGTGAAATGCTGAATACAACAGGTGTAGTAGACCTTACAGTGAAATGCTGAATACAACAGGTGTAGGTAGACCTTACAGTGAAATGCTGAATACAACAGGTGTAGTAGACCTTACAGTGAAATGCTGAATACAAAAGGTGTAGTAGACCTCACAGTGAAATGATGAATACAACAGGTGTAGTAGACCTTACAGTGAAATGATGAATACAACAGGTGTAGTAGACCTCACAGTGAAATGCTGAATACAACAGGTGTAGTAGACCTTACAGTGAAATGCTGAATACAACAGGTGTAGTAGACCTTACAGTGAAATGCTGAATACAACAGGTGTAGTAGACCTTACAGTGAAATGCTGAATACAACAGGTGTAGTAAACCTTACAGTGAAATGCTGAATACAACAGGTGTAGTAGACCTTACAGTGAAATGCTGAATACAACAGGTGTAGTAAACGTTACCGTGAAATGCTGAATACAACAGGTGTAGTAAACCTTACAGTGAAATGCTGAATACAACAGATGTAGTAAACCTTACAGTGAAATGCTGAATACAACAGGTGTAGTAGACCTTACAGTGAAATGCTGAATACAACAGGTGTAGTAAACCTTACAGTGAAATGCTGAATACAACAGGTGTAGTAGACCTCACAGTGAAATGCTGAATACAACAGGTGTAGTAGACCTCACAGTGAAATGTTGAATACAACAGGTGTAGTAGACCTTACAGTGAAATGCTGAATACAACAGGTGTAGTAAACCTTACAGTGAAATGCTGAATACAACAGGTGTAGGTAGACCTTACAGTGAAATGCTGAATACAACAGGTGTAGTAAACCTCACAGTGAAATGCTGAATACAACAGGTGTAGTAGACCTCACAGTGAAATGTTGAATACAACACGTGTAGTAGACCTTACAGTGAAATGCTGAATACAACAGGTGTAGTAAACCTTACAGTGAAATGATGAATACAACAGGTGTAGGTAGACCTTACAGTGAAATGCTGAATACAACAGGTGTAGTAGACCTTAGCAGTGAAATGCTGAATACAACAGGTGTAGTAGACCTTACAGTGAAATGCTGAATACAACAGGTGTAGTAGACCTTACAGTGAAATGCTGAATACAACAGGTGTAGTAGACCTCACAGTGAAATGCTGAATACAACAGGTGTAGTAGACCTCACAGTGAAATGCTGAATACAACAGGTGTAGTAAACCTTACAGTGAAATGCTGAATACAACAGGTGTAGTAGACCTTACAGTGAAATGCTGAATACAACAGGTGTAGTAAACCTTACAGTGAAATGCTGAATACAACAGGTGTAGTAGACCTTACAGTGAAATGCTGAATACAACAGGTGTAGTAGACCTTACAGTGAAATGCTGAATACAACAGGTGTAGGTAGACCTTACAGTGAAATGCTGAATACAACAGGTGTAGTAGACCTTACAGTGAAATGCTGAATACAAAAGGTGTAGTAGACCTCACAGTGAAATGATGAATACAACAGGTGTAGTAGACCTTACAGTGAAATGATGAATACAACAGGTGTAGTAGACCTCACAGTGAAATGCTGAATACAACAGGTGTAGTAGACCTTACAGTGAAATGCTGAATACAACAGGTGTAGTAGACCTTACAGTGAAATGCTGAATACAACAGGTGTAGTAGACCTTACAGTGAAATGCTGAATACAACAGGTGTAGTAGACCTTACAGTGAAATGCTGAATACAACAGTTGTAGTAGACCTTACAGTGAAATGCTGAATACAACAGGTGTAGTAGACCTCACAGTAAAATGCCGAATACAACAGGTGTAGTAGACCTCATAGTGAAATGCTGAATACAACAGGTGTAGTAGACCTCACAGTGAAATGCTGAATACAACAGGTGTAGTAGACCTTACAGTGAAATGCTGAATACAACAGGTGTAGTAAACCTTACCGTGAAATGCTGAATACAACAGGTGTAGTAAACCTTACAGTGAAATGCTGAATACAACAGATGTAGTAAACCTTACAGTGAAATGCTGAATACAACAGGTGTAGTAGACCTTACAGTGAAATGCTGAATACAACAGGTGTAGTAAACCTTACAGTGAAATGCTGAATACAACAGGTGTAGTAGACCTCACAGTGAAATGCTGAATACAACAGGTGTAGTAGACCTCACAGTGAAATGTTGAATACAACAGGTGTAGTAGACCTTACAGTGAAATGCTGAATACAACAGGTGTAGTAAACCTTACAGTGAAATGCTGAATACAACAGGTGTAGGTAGACCTTACAGTGAAATGCTGAATACAACAGGTGTAGTAAACCTTACAGTGAAATGCTGAATACAACAGGTGTAGTAGACCTCACAGTGAAATGCTGAATACAACAGGTGTAGTAAACCTTACAGTGAAATGCTGAATACAACAGGTGTAGTAAACCTTACAGTGAAATGCTGAATACAACAGGTGTAGTAGACCTCACAGTGAAATGCTGAATACAACAGGTGTAGTAGACCTCACAGTGAAATGTTGAATACAACAGGTGTAGTAGACCTTACAGTGAAATGCTGAATACAACAGGTGTAGTAAACCTTACAGTGAAATGCTGAATACAACAGGTGTAGGTAGACCTTACAGTGAATTGCTGAATACAACAGGTGTAGTAAACCTTACAGTGAAATGCTGAATACAACAGGTGTAGGTAGACCTTACAGTGAAATGCTGAATACAACAGGTGTAGTAGACCTCACAGTGAAATGCTGAATACAACAGGTGTAGTAGACCTTACAGTGAAATGCTGAATACAACAGGTGTAGTAGACCTTACAGTGAAATGCTGAATACAACAGGTGTAGTAAACCTTACAGTGAAATGCTGAATACAACAGATGTAGTAAACCTTACAGTGAAATGCTGAATACAACAGGTGTAGTAGACCTCACAGTGAAATGCCGAATACAACAGGTGTAGTAGACCTCACAGTGAAATGCTGAATACAACAGGTGTAGTAGACCTCACAGTGAAATGCTGAATACAACAGGTGTAGTAGACCTTACAGTGAAATGCTGAATACAACAGGTGTAGTAGACCTTACAGTGAAATGCTGAATACAACAGGTGTAGTAAACCTTACAGTGAAATGCTGAATACAACAGATGTAGTAAACCTTACAGTGAAATGCTGAATACAACAGGTGTATTAGACCTTACAGTGAAATGCTGAATACAACAGGTGTAGTAAACCTTACAGTGAAATGCTGAATACAACAGGTGTAGTAGACCTCACAGTGAAATGCTGAATACAACAGGTGTAGTAGACCTCACAGTGAAATGTTGAATACAACAGGTGTAGTAGACCTTACAGTGAAATGCTGAATACAACAGGTGTAGTAAACCTTACAGTGAAATGCTGAATACAACAGGTGTAGGTAGACCTTACAGTGAAATGCTGAATACAACAGGTGTAGTAAACCTTACAGTGAAATGCTGAATACAACAGGTGTAGGTAGACCTTACAGTGAAATGCTGAATACAACAGGTGTAGTAAACCTTACAGTGAAATGCTGAATACAACAGGTGTAGTAAACCTTACAGTGAAATGCTGAATACAACAGGTGTAGTAGACCTCACAGTGAAATGCTGAATACAACAGGTGTAGTAGACCTCACAGTGAAATGTTGAATACAACAGGTGTAGTAGACCTTACAGTGAAATGCTGAATACAACAGGTGTAGTAAACCTTACAGTGAAATGCTGAATACAACAGGTGTAGGTAGACCTTACAGTGAAATGCTGAATACAACAGGTGTAGTAAACCTTACAGTGAAATGCTGAATACAACAGGTGTAGGTAGACCTTACAGTGAAATGCTGAATACAACAGGTGTAGTAAACCTTACAGTGAAATGCTGAATACAACAGGTGTAGTAAACCTTACATTGAAATGCTGAATACAACAGGTGTAGTAGAC
This sequence comes from Oncorhynchus clarkii lewisi, assembly GCF_045791955.1. Classification (NCBI taxonomy): domain Eukaryota; kingdom Metazoa; phylum Chordata; class Actinopteri; order Salmoniformes; family Salmonidae; genus Oncorhynchus; species Oncorhynchus clarkii. Next base: position 40,659,675 of record NC_092170.1, read on the forward strand.
CTTACAGTGAAATGCTGAATACAACAGGTGTAGTAGACCTTACAGTGAAATGCTGAATACAACAGGTGTAGGTAGACCTTACAGTGAAATGCTGAATACAAAAGGTGTAGTAGACCTCACAGTGAAATGATGAATACAACAGGTGTAGAAGACCTTACAGTGAAATGATGAATACAACAGGTGTAGAAGACCTTAAAGTGAAATGATGAATACAACAGGTGTAGTAGACCTCACAGTGAAATGCTGAATACAACAGGTGTAGTAGACCTTACAGTGAAATGCTGAATACAACAGGTGTAGTAGACCTTACAGTGAAATGCTGAATACAACAGGTGTAGTAGACCTTACAGTGAAATGCTGAATACAACAGGTGTAGTAGACCTTACAGTGAAATGCTGAATACAACAGGTGTAGTAGACCTTACAGTGAAATGCTGAATACAACAGGTGTAGAAAAACTTACAGTGAAATGCTGAATACAACAGGTGTCGTAGACCTTACAGTGAAATGCTGAATACAACAGGTGTAGTAGACCTTACAGTGAAATGCTGAATACAACAGGTGTAGTAAACCTTACAGTGAAATGCTGAATACAACAGGTGTAGTAGACCTTACAGTGAAATGCTGAATACAACAGGTGTAGTAGACCTTACAGTGAAATGCTGAATACAACAGGTGTAGTAAACCTTACAGTGAAATGCTGAATACAACAGATGTAGTAAACCTTACAGTGAAATGCTGAATACAACAGGTGTAGTAGACCTCACAGTGAAATGCCGAATACAACAGGTGTAGTAGACCTCACAGTGAAATGCTGAATACAACAGGTGTAGTAGACCTCACAGTGAAATGCTGAATACAACAGGTGTAGTAGACCTTACAGTGAAATGCTGAATACAACAGGTGTAGTAGACCTTACAGTGAAATGCTGAATACAACAGGTGTAGTAAACCTTACAGTGAAATGCTGAATACAACAGATGTAGTAAACCTTACAGTGAAATGCTGAATACAACAGGTGTATTAGACCTTACAGTGAAATGCTGAATACAACAGGTGTAGTAAACCTTACAGTGAAATGCTGAATACAACAGGTGTAGTAGACCTCACAGTGAAATGCTGAATACAACAGGTGTAGTAGACCTCACAGTGAAATGTTGAATACAACAGGTGTAGTAGACCTTACAGTGAAATGCTGAATACAACAGGTGTAGTAAACCTTACAGTGAAATGCTGAATACAACAGGTGTAGGTAGACCTTACAGTGAAATGCTGAATACAACAGGTGTAGTAAACCTTACAGTGAAATGCTGAATACAACAGGTGTAGGTAGACCTTACAGTGAAATGCTGAATACAACAGGTGTAGTAAACCTTACAGTGAAATGCTGAATACAACAGGTGTAGTAAACCTTACAGTGAAATGCTGAATACAACAGGTGTAGTAGACCTCACAGTGAAATGCTGAATACAACAGGTGTAGTAGACCTCACAGTGAAATGTTGAATACAACAGGTGTAGTAGACCTTACAGTGAAATGCTGAATACAACAGGTGTAGTAAACCTTACAGTGAAATGCTGAATACAACAGGTGTAGGTAGACCTTACAGTGAAATGCTGAATACAACAGGTGTAGTAAACCTTACAGTGAAATGCTGAATACAACAGGTGTAGGTAGACCTTACAGTGAAATGCTGAATACAACAGGTGTAGTAAACCTTACAGTGAAATGCTGAATACAACAGGTGTAGTAAACCTTACATTGAAATGCTGAATACAACAGGTGTAGTAGACCTTACAGTGAAATGCTGAATACAACAGGTGTAGTAGACCTTACAGTGAAATGCTGAATACAACAGGTGTAGGTAGACCTTACAGTGAAATGCTGAATACAAAAGGTGTAGTAGACCTCACAGTGAAATGATGAATACAACAGGTGTAGAAGACCTTACAGTGAAATGATGAATACAACAGGTGTAGAAGACCTTAAAGTGAAATGATGAATACAACAGGTGTAGTAGACCTCACAGTGAAATGCTGAATACAACAGGTGTAGTAGACCTTACAGTGAAATGCTGAATACAACAGGTGTAGTAGACCTTACAGTGAAATGCTGAATACAACAGGTGTAGTAGACCTTACAGTGAAATGCTGAATACAACAGGTGTAGTAGACCTTACAGTGAAATGCTGAATACAACAGGTGTAGAAAAACTTACAGTGAAATGCTGAATACAACAGGTGTCGTAGACCTTACAGTGAAATGCTGAATACAACAGGTGTAGTAGACCTTACAGTGAAATGCTGAATACAACAGGTGTAGTAAACCTTACAGTGAAATGCTGAATACAACAGGTGTAGTAGACCTTACAGTGAAATGCTGAATACAACAGGTGTAGTAGACCTTACAGTGAAATGCTGAATACAACAGGTGTAGTAGACCTTACAGTGAAATGCTGAATACAACAGGTGTAGTAGACCTTACAGTGAAATGCCGAATACAACAGGTGTAGTAGACCTTACAGTGAAATGCTGAATACAACAGGTGTAGTAGACCTTACAGTGAAATGCTGAATACAACAGGTGTAGTAGACCTTACAGTGAAATGCTGAATACAACAGGTGTAGTAGACCTCACAGTGAAATGCTGAATACAACAGGTGTAGTAGACCTCACAGTGAAATGCTGAATACAACAGTTGTAGTAGACCTTACAGTGAAATGCTGAATACAACAGGTGTAGTAGACCTCACAGTGAAATGCCGAATACAACAGGTGTAGTAGACCTCACAGTGAAATGCCGAATACAACAGGTGTAGTAGACCTCACAGTGAAATGCTGAATACAACAGGTGTAGTAGACCTTACAGTGAAATGCTGAATACAACAGGTGTAGTAGATCTTACAGTGAAATGCTGAATACAACAGGTGTAGTAAACCTTAGAGTGAAATGCTGAACACAACAGGTGTAGTAAACCTTACAGTGAAATGCTGAATACAACAGGTGTAGTAGACCTCACAGTGAAATGCTGAATACAACAGGTGTAGTAGACCTCACAGTGAAATGTTGAATACAACAGGTATAGTAGACCTCACAGTGAAATGCTGAATACAACAGGTGTAGTAAACCTTACAGTGAAATGCTGAATACAACAGGTGTAGTAAACCTTACAGTGAAATGCTGAATACAACAGGTGTAGTAAACCTTACAGTGAAATGCTGAATACAACAGGTGTAGTATACCTTACAGTGAAATGCTGAATACAACAGGTGTAGTAAACCTTACAGTGAAATGCTGAATACAACAGGTGTAGTAGACCTCACAGTGAAATGCTGAATACAACAGGTGTAGTAGACCTCACAGTGAAATGTTGAATACAACACGTGTAGTAGACCTTACAGTGAAATGCTGAATACAACAGGTGTAGTAAACCTTACAGTGAAATGATGAATACAACAGGTGTAGGTAGACCTTACAGTGAAATGCTGAATACAACAGGTGTAGTAGACCTTAGCAGTGAAATGCTGAATACAACAGGTGTAGTAGACCTTACAGTGAAATGCTGAATACAACAGGTGTAGTAGACCTTACAGTGAAATGCTGAATACAACAGGTGTAGTAAACCTCACAGTGAAATGCTGAATACAACAGGTGTAGTAGACCTCACAGTGAAATGCTGAATACAACAGGTGTAGTAAACCTTACAGTGAAATGCTGAATACAACAGGTGTAGTAGACCTTACAGTGAAATGCTGAATACAACAGGTGTAGTAAACCTTACAGTGAAATGCTGAATACAACAGGTGTAGTAGACCTTACAGTGAAATGCTGAATACAACAGGTGTAGTAGACCTTACAGTGAAATGCTGAATACAACAGGTGTAGGTAGACCTTACAGTGAAATACTGAATACAACAGGTGTAGTAGACCTTACAGTGAAATGCTGAATACAAAAGGTGTAGTAGACCTCACAGTGAAATGATGAATACAACAGGTGTAGTAGACCTCACAGTGAAATGTTGAATACAACACGTGTAGTAGACCTTACAGTGAAATGCTGAATACAACAGGTGTAGTAGACCTTACAGTGAAATGCTGAATACAACAGGTGTAGTAGACCTTACAGTGAAATGCTGAATACAACAGGTGTAGTAGACCTTACAGTGAAATGCTGAATACAACAGGTGTAGTAGACCTTACAGTGAAATGCTGAATACAACAGGTGTAGTAAACCTTACAGTGAAATGCTGAATACAACAGGTGTAGTAGACCTTACAGTGAAATGCTGAATACAACAGGTGTAGTAAACCTTACAGTGAAATGCTGAATACAACAGGTGTAGTAGACCTCACAGTGAAATGCTGAATACAACAGGTGTAGTAGACCTCACAGTGAAATGTTGAATACAACACGTGTAGTAGACCTTACAGTGAAATGCTGAATACAACAGGTGTAGTAAACCTTACAGTGAAATGATGAATACAACAGGTGTAGGTAGACCTTACAGTGAAATGCTGAATACAACAGGTGTAGTAGACCTTACAGTGAAATGCTGAATACAACAGGTGTAGTAGACCTTTGTGAAATGCTGAATACAACAGGTGTAGGTAGACCTTACAGTGAAATGCTGAATACAACAGGTGTAGTAGACCTTACAGTGAAATGCTGAATACAAAAGGTGTAGTAGACCTCACAGTGAAATGATGAATACAACAGGTGTAGTAGACCTTACAGTGAAATGATGAATACAACAGGTGTAGTAGACCTCACAGTGAAATGCTGAATACAACAGGTGTAGTAGACCTTACAGTGAAATGCTGAATACAACAGGTGTAGTAGACCTTACAGTGAAATGCTGAATACAACAGGTGTAGTAGACCTTACAGTGAAATGCTGAATACAACAAGTGTAGTAGACCTTACAGTGAAATGCTGAATACAACAGTTGTAGTAGACCTTACAGTGAAATGCTGAATACAACAGGTGTATTAAACCTTACAGTGAAATGCTGAATACAACAGGTGTAGGTAGACCTTACAGTGAAATGCTGAATACAACAGGTGTAGTAAACCTTACAGTGAAATGCTGAATACAGCAGGTGTAGGTAGACCTTACAGTGAAATGCTGAATACAACAGGTGTAGTAAACCTTACAGTGAAATGCTGAATACAACAGGTGTAGTAAACCTTACAGTGAAATGCTGAATACAACAGGTGTAGTAGACCTCACAGTGAAATGCTGAATACAACAGGTGTAGTAGACCTCACAGTGAAATGTTGAATACAACAGGTGTAGTAGACCTTACAGTGAAATGCTGAATACAACAGGTGTAGTAAACCTTACAGTGAAATGCTGAATACAACAGGTGTAGGTAGACCTTACAGTGAAATGCTGAATACAACAGGTGTAGTAAACCTTACAGTGAAATGCTGAATACAACAGGTGTAGGTAGACCTTACAGTGAAATGCTGAATACAACAGGTGTAGTAAACCTTACAGTGAAATGCTGAATACAACAGGTGTAGTAAACCTTACATTGAAATGCTGAATACAACAGGTGTAGTAGACCTTACAGTGAAATGCTGAATACAACAGGTGTAGTAGACCTTACAGTGAAATGCTGAATACAACAGGTGTAGGTAGACCTTACAGTGAAATGCTGAATACAACAGGTGTAGTAGACCTTACAGTGAAATGCTGAATACAACAGGTGTAGTAGACCTCACAGTGAAATGATGAATACAACAGGTGTAGAAGACCTTACAGTGAAATGATGAATACAACAGGTGTAGAAGACCTTACAGTGAAATGATGAATACAACAGGTGTAGTAGACCTCACAGTGAAATGCTGAATACAACAGGTGTAGTAGACCTTACAGTGAAATGCTGAATACAACAGGTGTAGTAGACCTTACAGTGAAATGCTGAATACAACAGGTGTAGTAGACCTTACAGTGAAATGCTGAATACAACAGGTGTAGTAGACCTTACAGTGAAATGCTGAATACAACAGGTGTAGTAGACCTTACAGTGAAATGCTGAATACAACAGGTGTAGAAAAACTTACAGTGAAATGCTGAATACAACAGGTGTAGTAGACCTTACAGTGAAATGCTGAATACAACAGGTGTAGTAGACCTCACAGTGAAATGCTGAATACAACAGGTGTAGTAGACCTCACAGTGAAATGTTGAATACAACAGGTGTAGTAGACCTTACAGTGAAATGCTGAATACAACAGGTGTAGTAAACCTTACAGTGAAATGCTGAATACAACAGGTGTAGGTAGACCTTACAGTGAAATGCTGAATACAACAGGTGTAGTAAACCTTACAGTGAAATGCTGAATACAACAGGTGTAGGTAGACCTTACAGTGAAATAATGAATACAACAGGTGTAGTAAACCTTACAGTGAAATGCTGAATACAACAGGTGTAGTAAACCTTACATTGAAATGCTGAATACAACAGGTGTAGTAGACCTTACAGTGAAATGCTGAATACAACAGGTGTAGTAGACCTTACAGTGAAATGCTGAATACAACAGGTGTAGGTAGACCTTACAGTGAAATGCTGAATACAACAGGTGTAGTAGACCTTACAGTGAAATGCTGAATACAAAAGGTGTAGTAGACCTCACAGTGAAATGATGAATACAACAGGTGTAGAAGACCTTACAGTGAAATGATGAATACAACAGGTGTAGAAGACCTTACAGTGAAATGATGAATACAACAGGTGTAGTAGACCTCACAGTGAAATGCTGAATACAACAGGTGTAGTAGACCTTACAGTGAAATGCTGAATACAACAGGTGTAGTAGACCTTACAGTGAAATGCTGAATACAACAGGTGTAGTAGACCTTACAGTGAAATGCTGAATACAACAGGTGTAGTAGACCTTACAGTGAAATGCTGAATACAACAGGTGTAGTAGACCTTACAGTGAAATGCTGAATACAACAGGTGTAGTAAACCTTACAGTGAAATGCTGAATACAACAGGTGTAGTAGACCTTACAGTGAAATGCTGAATACAACAGGTGTAGTAGACCTTACAGTGAAATGCTGAATACAACAGGTGTAGTAGACCTTACAGTGAAATGCTGAATACAACATGTGTAGTAGACCTTACAGTGAAATGCCGAATACAACAGGTGTAGTAGACCTTACAGTGAAATGCTGAATACAACAGGTGTAGTAGACCTTACAGTGAAATGCTGAATACAACAGGTGTAGTAGACCTTACAGTGAAATGCTGAATACAACAGGTGTAGTAGACCTTACAGTGAAATGCTGAATACAACAGGTGTAGGTAGACCTTACAGTGAAATGCTGAATACAACAGGTGTAGTAGACCTTACAGTGAAATGCTGAATACAACAGGTGTAGGTAGACCTTACAGTGAAATGCTGAATACAACAGGTGTAGTAGACCTTACAGTGAAATGCTGAATACAAAAGGTGTAGTAGACCTCACAGTGAAATGCTGAATACAACAGGTGTAGTAGACCTTACAGTGAAATGATGAATACAACAGGTGTAGTAGACCTTACAGTGAAATGCTGAATACAACAGGTGTAGAAAAACTTACAGTGAAATGCTGAATACAACAGGTGTAGTAGACCTTACAGTGAAATGCTGAATACAACAGGTGTAGTAGACCTTACAGTGAAATGCTGAATACAACAGGTGTAGTAAACCTTACAGTGAAATGCTGAATACAACAGGTGTAGTAGACCTTACAGTGAAATGCTGAATACAACAGGTGTAGTAGACCTTACAGTGAAATGCTGAATACAACAGGTGTAGTAGACCTTACAGTGAAATGCTGAATACAACAGGTGTAGTAGACCTTACAGTGAAATGCCGAATACAACAGGTGTAGTAGACCTTACAGTGAAATGCTGAATACAACAGGTGTAGTAAACCTCACAGTGAAATGCTGAATACAACAGGTGTAGTAGACCTTACAGTGAAATGCTGAATACAACAGGTGTAGTAGACCTCACAGTGAAATGCTGAATACAACAGGTGTAGTAGACCTCACAGTGAAATGCTGAATACAACAGTTGTAGTAGACCTTACAGTGAAATGCTGAATACAACAGGTGTAGTAGACCTCACAGTGAAATGCCGAATACAACAGGTGTAGTAGACCTCACAGTGAAATGCCGAATACAACAGGTGTAGTAGACCTCACAGTGAAATGCTGAATACAACAGGTGTAGTAGACCTTACAGTGAAATGCTGAATACAACAGGTGTAGTAGACCTTACAGTGAAATGCTGAATACAACAGGTGTAGTAAACCTTACAGTGAAATGCTGAATACAACAGGTGTAGTAGACCTTACAGTGAAATGCTGAATACAACAGGTGTAGTAAACCTTACAGTGAAATGCTGAATACAACAGGTGTAGGTAGACCTTACAGTGAAATGCTGAATACAACAGGTGTAGGTAGACCTTACAGTGAAATGCTGAATACAACAGGTGTAGTAGACCTCACAGTGAAATGTTGAATACAACAGGTGTAGTAGACCTTACAGTGAAATGCTGAATACAACAGGTGTAGTAAACCTTACAGTGAAATGATGAATACAACAGGTGTAGTAAACCTTACATTGAAATGCTGAATACAACAGATGTAGTAGACCTTACAGTGAAATGCTGAATACAACAGGTGTAGTAGACCTTACAGTGAAATGCTGAATACAACAGGTGTAGTAAACCTTACAGTGAAATGCTGAATACAACAGGTGTAGGTAGACCTTACAGTGAAATGCTGAATACAACAGGTGTAGGTAGACCTTACAGTGAAATGCTGAATACAACAGGTGTAGGTAGACCTTACAGTGAAATGCTGAATACAACAGGTGTAGTAGACCTCACAGTGAAATGTTGAATACAACAGGTGTAGTAGACCTTACAGTGAAATGCTGAATACAACAGGTGTAGTAAACCTTACAGTGAAATGATGAATACAACAGGTGTAGTAAACCTTACATTGAAATGCTGAATACAACAGATGTAGTAGACCTTACAGTGAAATGCTGAATACAACAGGTGTAGTAAACCTTACAGTGAAATGCTGAATACAACAGGTGTAGTAGACCTTACAGTGAAATGCTGAATACAACAGGTGTAGTAGACCTTACAGTGAAATGCTGAATACAACAGGTGTAGTAGACCTTACAGTGAAATGCTGAATACAACAGGTGTAGGTAGACCTTACAGTGAAATGCTGAATACAACAGGTGTAGTAGACCTTACAGTGAAATGCTGAATACAACAGGTGTAGGTAGACCTTACAGTGAAATGCTGAATACAACAGGTGTAGTAGACCTTACAGTGAAATGCTGAATACAAAAGGTGTAGTAGACCTCACAGTGAAATGCTGAATACAACAGGTGTAGTAGACCTTACAGTGAAATGATGAATACAACAGGTGTAGTAGACCTTACAGTGAAATGCTGAATACAACAGGTGTAGAAAAACTTACAGTGAAATGCTGAATACAACAGGTGTAGTAGACCTTACAGTGAAATGCTGAATACAACAGGTGTAGTAGACCTTACAGTGAAATGCTGAATACAACAGGTGTAGTAAACCTTACAGTGAAATGCTGAATACAACAGGTGTAGTAGACCTTACAGTGAAATGCTGAATACAACAGGTGTAGTAGACCTTACAGTGAAATGCTGAATACAACAGGTGTAGTAGACCTTACAGTGAAATGCTGAATACAACAGGTGTAGTAGACCTTACAGTGAAATGCCGAATACAACAGGTGTAGTAGACCTTACAGTGAAATGCTGAATACAACAGGTGTAGTAAACCTCACAGTGAAATGCTGAATACAACAGGTGTAGTAGACCTTACAGTGAAATGCTGAATACAACAGGTGTAGTAGACCTCACAGTGAAATGCTGAATACAACAGGTGTAGTAGACCTCACAGTGAAATGCTGAATACAACAGTTGTAGTAGACCTTACAGTGAAATGCTGAATACAACAGGTGTAGTAGACCTCACAGTGAAATGCCGAATACAACAGGTGTAGTAGACCTCACAGTGAAATGCCGAATACAACAGGTGTAGTAGACCTCACAGTGAAATGCTGAATACAACAGGTGTAGTAGACCTTACAGTGAAATGCTGAATACAACAGGTGTAGTAGACCTTACAGTGAAATGCTGAATACAACAGGTGTAGTAAACCTTACAGTGAAATGCTGAATACAACAGGTGTAGTAGACCTTACAGTGAAATGCTGAATACAACAGGTGTAGTAAACCTTACAGTGAAATGCTGAATACAACAGGTGTAGGTAGACCTTACAGTGAAATGCTGAATACAACAGGTGTAGGTAGACCTTACAGTGAAATGCTGAATACAACAGGTGTAGTAGACCTCACAGTGAAATGTTGAATACAACAGGTGTAGTAGACCTTACAGTGAAATGCTGAATACAACAGGTGTAGTAAACCTTACAGTGAAATGATGAATACAACAGGTGTAGTAAACCTTACATTGAAATGCTGAATACAACAGATGTAGTAGACCTTACAGTGAAATGCTGAATACAACAGGTGTAGTAAACCTTACAGTGAAATGCTGAATACAACAGGTGTAGTAGACCTCACAGTGAAATGCTGAATACAACAGGTGTAGTAGACCTCACAGTGAAATGTTGAATACAACAGGTATAGTAGACCTCACAGAGAAATGCTGAATACAACAGGTGTAGTAGACCTCACAGTGAAATGCTGAATACAACAGGTGTAGTAGACCTCACAGTGAAATGTTGAATACAACAGGTGTAGTAGACCTTACAGTGAAATGCTGAATACAACAGGTGTAGTAAACCTTACAGTGAAATGATGAATACAACAGGTGTAGTAAACCTTAGCAGTGAAATGCTGAATACAACAGGTGTAGTAGACCTTACAGTGAAATGCTGAATACAACAGGTGTAGTAGACCTTACAGTGAAATGCTGAATACAACAGGTGTAGTAGACCTCACAGTGAAATGCTGAATACAACAGGTGTAGTAGACCTCACAGTGAAATGCTGAATACAACAGGTGTAGTAGACCTTACAGTGAAATGATGAATACAACAGGTGTAGTAGACCTTACAGTGAAATGCTGAATACAACAGGTGTAGAAAAACTTACAGTGAAATGCTGAATACAACAGGTGTAGTAGACCTTACAGTGAAATGCTGAATACAACAGGTGTAGTAGACCTTACAGTGAAATGCTGAATACAACAGGTGTAGTAAACCTTACAGTGAAATGCTGAATACAACAGGTGTAGTAGACCTTACAGTGAAATGCTGAATACAACAGGTGTAGTAGACCTTACAGTGAAATGCTGAATACAACAGGTGTAGTAGACCTTACAGTGAAATGCTGAATACAACAGGTGTAGTAGACCTTACAGTGAAATGCCGAATACAACAGGTGTAGTAGACCTTACAGTGAAATGCTGAATACAACAGGTGTAGTAAACCTCACAGTGAAATGCTGAATACAACAGGTGTAGTAGACCTTACAGTGAAATGCTGAATACAACAGGTGTAGTAGACCTCACAGTGAAATGCTGAATACAACAGGTGTAGTAGACCTCACAGTGAAATGCTGAATACAACAGTTGTAGTAGACCTTACAGTGAAATGCTGAATACAACAGGTGTAGTAGACCTCACAGTGAAATGCCGAATACAACAGGTGTAGTAGACCTCACAGTGAAATGCCGAATACAACAGGTGTAGTAGACCTCACAGTGAAATGCTGAATACAACAGGTGTAGTAGACCTTACAGTGAAATGCTGAATACAACAGGTGTAGTAGACCTTACAGTGAAATGCTGAATACAACAGGTGTAGTAAACCTTACAGTGAAATGCTGAATACAACAGGTGTAGTAGACCTTACAGTGAAATGCTGAATACAACAGGTGTAGTAAACCTTACAGTGAAATGCTGAATACAACAGGTGTAGGTAGACCTTACAGTGAAATGCTGAATACAACAGGTGTAGGTAGACCTTACAGTGAAATGCTGAATACAACAGGTGTAGTAGACCTCACAGTGAAATGTTGAATACAACAGGTGTAGTAGACCTTACAGTGAAATGCTGAATACAACAGGTGTAGTAAACCTTACAGTGAAATGATGAATACAACAGGTGTAGTAAACCTTACATTGAAATGCTGAATACAACAGATGTAGTAGACCTTACAGTGAAATGCTGAATACAACAGGTGTAGTAAACCTTACAGTGAAATGCTGAATACAACAGGTGTAGTAGACCTCACAGTGAAATGCTGAATACAACAGGTGTAGTAGACCTCACAGTGAAATGTTGAATACAACAGGTATAGTAGACCTCACAGAGAAATGCTGAATACAACAGGTGTAGTAGACCTCACAGTGAAATGCTGAATACAACAGGTGTAGTAGACCTCACAGTGAAATGTTGAATACAACAGGTGTAGTAGACCTTACAGTGAAATGCTGAATACAACAGGTGTAGTAAACCTTACAGTGAAATGATGAATACAACAGGTGTAGGTAGACCTTACAGTGAAATGCTGAATACAACAGGTGTAGTAAACCTTAGCAGTGAAATGCTGAATACAACAGGTGTAGTAGACCTTACAGTGAAATGCTGAATACAACAGGTGTAGTAGACCTTACAGTGAAATGCTGAATACAACAGGTGTAGTAGACCTCACAGTGAAATGCTGAATACAACAGGTGTAGTAGACCTTACAGTGAAATGCTGAATACAACAGGTGTAGTAGACCTCACAGTGAAATGCTGAATACAACAGGTGTAGTAGACCTCACAGTGAAATGCTGAATACAACAGGTGTAGTAGACCTCACAGTGAAATGCTGAATACAACAGGTGTAGTAGACCTCACAGTGAAATGCAGAATACAACAGGTGTAGTAGACCTTACAGTGAAATGCTGAATATAACAGGTGTAGTAGACCTCACAGTGAAATGCTGAATACAACAGGTGTAGTAGACCGTACAGTGAAATGCTGAATACAACAGGTGTAGTAGACCTTACAGTGAAATGCTGAATATAACAGGTGTAGTAGACCTCACAGTGAAATGCTGAATACAACAGGTGTAGTAGACCTCACAGTGAAATGCTGAATACAACAGGTGTAGTAGACCTCACAGTGAAATGCTGAATACAACAGGTGTAGTAGACCTCACAGTGAAATGCTGAATACAACAGGTGTAGTAGACCTTAGAGTGAAATGCTTACTTAGAAACCCTTAAACTAACAATGCAGTTTTAAGAAAATAAAGTTTAGAAAATATTTACTAAATAAACTCAAGTAAAACATTTCAATAATACTAAATGAAACTAGTAGACAAGTCAGTGGTTTTGGTTGGTAGAGTTGGAAAGCTTGCTGATGAGAGTGGTTTCAGGGAGTTGGCGGTTCCCCCTTCTGTGGTGATAAGGGATTTTCCTCCATGGTTACTCTCAGATCCTGTTGTTGATCTAACCGTTGTAGAGAAAAGAAATGATTGGCCAGAAGTCAGTGATAAAGGGATACTGGTTGACAATAACATTCGTAGAAGTTTTAATGCTTTGTTATCGGGTTTCACAGATGGATCCAAGGTAGTGGGACCACAGGAGCCGGTGTTTACGTTAATTCATTCGGTGTGCAGATATGTAGAAGACTAAAAGATGAGCTGTCAGTGTACTCAGTTGAAATGTTGGCGAAAATAATTCCCCTCCAGTGGGTGGAGAACGTACAACCTGTTTGAATTATAGGATGCTTTGACTCTCTGTCTGTATTGATTAGCTTATCTGGTAAATCTAATAGGAGTTACTCATGTTAGCATAGGAGGTATTCATGTTAGCATTTCGCTACACCCGCAATAACATCTGCTATACATACACTACCGGTCAAAAGGTTTAAAACACCTAATCATTCAAGGGTTTTTCTTTATTTTTACTATCTTCTACATTGTAGAATAATAGCGAAGACATCAAAACTATGAATAACAAGCAAGGCTTTAGGAAGATTAGATGCCAGATATGCGACACAAAAAGGAAGAGGACAGAAAGAAGTGGAAGGACCTGTTTCCCCAGACAAAAGATAGTTGACAAAGGGCTAGCAAACACAACGAGAGTTTGACAGGTCAAGACAGAATAAGGAGGGAAATAACTTCTACAGAGAGAAGTCCACTAAACTGGTTTAATATTACAATAGACTCCCTGGAAGAGGGAGGAAATGGAGTGAGAAACGGTGGAAGAGAAAGATGGCTGTAGTGCAGGTGATAACACTATGTAATAACACAAATGGAATCATGTAGTAACCAAAAAAAACGTGTTAAACAAATCAAAACATTTTTTATATTTGAGATTCTTCAAATAGCCACCCTTTGCCTTGATGACAAGTCCATATTATGGCAAGAATGCTTCACAGTGTTCAAGTAACAGACACATCTCAACATCAACTGTTCAGAGGAGACTGTGTGAATCAGGCCTTCGTGGTCGAATTGCTGCAAAGAAACCACTACTAAAGGACACCAATAAGAAGAAGAGATATAATAAACTGAGGACAGGGGAGAATGAATATCTACCATCTACATCCCAGCAAAACATCTGTGATTTGTCCTTTTCAAATTAATCTATTTTTCTCCCCCTGATTTGCTTTGGGGTCTTTGTTATTGAAGAGTAACATCAACTGCTAACAGTAGCCACCCTTTGCCTTGATGACAGCTTTGCTCACTCTTGGCATTCTCTCAACCAGCTTCATGAGATAGTCACCTGGGATACATTTCAATTAACAGGTGTCCCTTGTTAAAAGTTAATTTGTGGAATGTAGTCCTTCTTAATGCGTTTGAGCCGATCAATTGTGTTGTGACAAGGTATACAGAAGATTGCCCTATTTGGTAAAATACAAAGTCCATATTATGGCAAGAACAGCTCAAATAAACAAAGAGAAACGACAGTTCATCATTACTTCAAGAAATGAAGTTCAGTCAGGTCAGATTAGGAAGGAAGTTCGCTCGATTGATCTAGGACATTGTACATTGAACTCGTCATTACATCTGGTTGGCAAGCATGTGAAGGGTATGTGTCTGGAGTGTATGGTCAATGAAAATGGTGGAGCATCTGTTGTTATATTGTTGTAAGTATGTTGAAGGGAGAGAAAGATTGAAGTGTCATCGAGGTTGGACTGGGTTGAGAGAGGAGGATGGAGATAGGGCAGGGGAAGCGTCTATTACAAGGTAGTACTGGGTTAGGTAGGAGGATTTAGAAATGTTGTAAACCGTGATTGACCACAAACTCCAGCACAGTAGGTTGGCGCACCCATCGCGTTAGCGGGATCATTTTCGTCAACATCCGCTGAATTGCAGACCGCCAAATTCAAATTAAATTACTATAAATATTTAATTTTCATGAAATCACAAGTGCAATATAGCAAAACACAGCTTAGCTTCTTGTTAATCCACCTGGCGAGTCAGATTTCAAGAAAGCTTTACAGCGAAAGCAAACCAAGCGTTTATGTTAGAGCAGCTCTCTCAGCAGACAAAACATTACAAACAGCTAGCAGCAAAGTAGATTGGTCACGAAAGTCAGAAAAGCAATCAAATGAATTGCTTACCTTTGATGATCTTCGGATGTTTGCACTCATGAGACTCCCAGTTACACAATAAATGTTCATTTTGTTCGATAAAGATGATTTTTATATCCAAAAACCTCCATTTGGTTGGCGCATTTTGTTTAGTATTCCACAGGCTCATACAGTTCATGACGGGCAGACGCAAATTCCAAATAGTATCTGTATAGTTCGTAGAAACATGTCCAACGTTTTTTATAATCAATCCTCAGGTTGTTTTTACAATAAATAATCGATAATATTTCAACCGGACGGTAGCTTTTTCAATAGGAGAGAGAGAGAAAATGTCTACTCCAAGCTGTTGGCGCATGCAAAACTCTTGGGACACCCAGCCATCCACTGACGCGATGTGATCGTTCTCGCTCATTTTTCAGAATAAAAGGCTGAAACTATGTCTAAAGACTGTTCACACTATGTGGAAGCCATAGGGAAAGGAATCTAGTTGATATCCCTTTAAATGGAGGGAAGGTATGCAATGGAACAGGGAGGTTTCAAAATAAGAGGCACTTCCTGGTTGGATTTTCCTCAGGTTTTCACCTGCAATATCAGTTCTGTTATACTCACAGACAATATTTTGACAGTTTTGGAAACTTACGAATCTGCCAATTATATGCATATTCTAGCTTCTGGGCCTGAGAAATAGGCAGTTTCATTTGGGTACGTTTTTCATCTAAACATCAAAATACTGCCCCCTAGTATCAACAGGTTAACGTTTGTTTGCGGACCGCCAATTATATCATAGAAGAAGAAGAATAAGGTAAAGGGGCGGAGGACGCAGCCATATCTGGGGTACGGTGAACATCTGATGAATCCTCTGATGACTTGTTTCTCAAAGCAACACAACAAAGTAACCAGCTGGACCCCGACCTACCTATTCCAGGTCAGCTGTGTTTCACATGGCCGCAGTAAAACCTTCCTGGCCATCCAGCTAGTTCTGTGGGCCCAACGTTTCAACAGAGCCAGCGTTTATTTCAAGGGTCATGTGATTAGTATAATTGTAGATCCTCAAATGGAGCAGAACCGTGTTTCGATGGGAAAAGGTCTGGCTACCTGGATCTGGGTCTACCTGAAGCTACCTGGATCTGGGTCTACCTGAAGCTACCTGGATCACTCCTGGAAAGTATTTCAAACATCAGCTGCAGAAGTGATGTAAAATGTTTTGTTGTTCACTGGCTGATGCTGGTGCCAGACCAGATGAGCGATAATTTGCCTCATTACTGAACAAAAACCGTTGCCACGGACACCCTTTCTGTGTGTGTAACAAAGCAGAGGTCAGAACGAAATCAACGACATAATTTATTGGTGGAGATGAGCCAGAACCTGAGAAGGAGGGTGTGTGTGTGTGTGTGTGTGTGTGTGTGTGTGTGTGTGTGTGTGTGTGTGTGTGTGTGTGTGTGTGTGTGTGTGTCTGTGTCTGTGTGTGTCTGTGTGTGTGTGTGTGTGTGTGTGTGTGTGTGTGTGTGTGTGCTCAGTTTGGAGCAGACGTCCGTCACTTCGCTGACGTTTGACACAAGGGTCTTGTGTGGAGTAGGAGGAATGTACCTCGGTCAGCCATTACAAGTGCTGAGTCTTCTCTAATCTCACTAACCTCGCACACAAAGAAGTCAAACATGTTTAAATACTTAGTTTAGTCTGTTTGTTAAAGTTCTAGTGTGGAGTGATGTGTAAATACAGCCTGGTCTCATAGACTAGACGTAACATAGTAAAATCTAAATGCAGGACAGTCAAATTAGGATGATATGTTTCATTTGGTATGGTTACTTAAGACAGAAGGTTACTAAAGGAAACAACTAAATTAGGGTGGTTGGTTGGAATGGATGAGTGGGTGTATAATGTGAACTTCTAGCAACCGAAAGGTGTTCAAATCTCATCAAGGACAACTTTAGCTAATTCGCAACTTTACAACTACTTACTATTTTTCTGCTACTTTGCAACTACTTGGCCTTTTAATTAACCCTTACCCTAACCTTAACCCTTTTAACCTAACTCCTGAACTTAACCTTAACCCCTAACTCCTAGCTTAGCTAACATTAGCATTAGCGACCTAGCTAACATTAGCATTAGCGACCTAGCTAACATTAGCATTAGCGACCTAGCTAACATTAGCATTAGCGACCTAGCTAACACTAGCCACAACAAATTGGAATTTGTAACATGTCATGCGTTTTACAAATTTGTAACATATTGTACGAATTGCAATTCGTAGCGTATCAAAATAATTGTAATAATTGTCATTCGTAACATATCATACGAAACAGATGAATGTCGTCTTTAAGTGAATACATACCATATGAAACGTAACATATTTGACATTTTCTATGTTAAATCTACCCCTGAGTCCAGGTTAGTTTATACCCTGCTGGTGTCAGGTTAATTACATCATCCTGGTATGAAGTTAGTTAGTGGCCCTCAAACTCCCTTTTCCAAAATACCTCCAACATGGTGTAGGCCTGAAATTATACTTTTAAGATTCTGTCTTTTGTTGGGGCCATGTGGAAAAGCTATTCCTGATCTGACTGAACAGGCTGCCAACATCAGTAGCTGTAGTAACCTTACACTTTCAAAACATAGGGTAGCCTGCACATTCAGGGTGTGTGTTCAGGAGCTGACAGGCTGCCATTCTAAACACACACACACACAGAGAGACCACCCGAAAGGTCACAGAACCCCCCAAAAAATATTCCTAATCCTTCAGCACCCCTTTATCTCTCTAATAGAGATGGTCTATCCCGTGCAGGGGTTAAGGTTCAAAGTTCCTCTACTCTTTCCACCCCTAGGATCCTCAACGGTCCATGGCCCGGTCCAAGTATTTCACGATATTTGGCACATGTAACAAATAAAGTTTGATTTGATTTCTGATGTGCTGCTCCTTCTATTTCCATAGTGTATTTCTGTATTGTTTTAGTGATTCACCATAGTAAAAGTGTAAGGCTCAGGTTTTCTGGGTCTCTATGTTTTTGGTGGATAAGTTTCTAAATTTCTTTCTTAGGTTTTTGCATTCTTTATCAAAACATTTGTTGTTGTTGTTGATTTTCTAAGGTTGTCTGCTTGAAATTTGGGGATTTCATAGGGAAGCTGAGAAGTAAAATATACTGTTAGGTTTTCTACTGACAAGTTTACACCTTCATTATTACAGTGAAACCTTTGGTGCAGGAAATTCTCTAGAAGGGATTTAATTTGTTGTTGCCTAATTGTTTTTTGGTAGGTTTCCAAACTGCATTCCTTCCATCTATAGTATTTCTTAATATTATTCAGTTCCTTTGGCTTTGATGCCTCATGATTGAGGATTGCTCTGTTCAAGTAGACTGATTTTGCTGTGGTCTGATAGGGGTGTCAGTGGGCTGACTGAACCCTCTGAGAGACTCTGGGTTGATGTCAGTGATAAAATAGTCTACAGTGCTACTGCCAAGAGATGAGCTATAAGTGTACCTGCCATAGGAGTCCCCTCGAAGCCTACCATTGACTATGTACATACCCAGCGTCCGACAGTGCTGCAGGAGTTGTGAACCGTTTTGTTGGTTATATTGTTGTAGTTGTAGTCTAGGGAGGAATATGGGGGAGGGAATACTGTCTCCTCCAGACAGGTGTTTGTCCTCCTGTGTGCTGAAGGTGTCGGGTTCTTGTCCAGTTCTGGCATTTAGGTCGCCACAGACTAGTACATGTCCCTGAGTCTGGAAATTGGGATTGGAATGGAATTGGAATTGGAATGGAGAAACTGTCATCATTAAAGTTAAGGATTCTATTGGGGGAATATACAGTCGGAAGTTTACATACACCTTAGCCAAATACATTTAAACTCAGTTTTTCACAATTCCTGACATTTAATCCTAGTAAACAATCCCTGTTGTAGTTCAGTTACGATCACCACTTTATTTTAAGAATGTGAAATGTCAAAATAATAGTAGAGAGAATTATTTATTTCAGCTTTTATTTCTTTCATCACATTCCCAGTGGGTCAGAAGTTTACATACACTCAATTAGTATTTTGTAGCATTGCCTTTAAATGGTTTAACTTGGGTCAAACGTTTTGGGCAGCCTTCCACAAGCTTCCCACAATAAGTTGAGATAATTTTGGCCCATTCCTCCTGACAGAGCTGGTGTAACTGAGTCAGGTTTGTAGGCCTCCTCGCTCGCACACGCTTTTTCAGTTCTGCCCACAAACTTTCTTCGTGATTGAGGTCAGGGCTTTGTGATGGCGACTCCAATACCTTGACTTTGTTGTCCTTAAGCCATTTTGCCAAAACTTTAGACGTATGCTTGAGGTCATTATCCGTTTGGAAGACCCATTTGCGACCAAGCTTTAACTTCCTGACTGATGTCGAGATGTTGCTTCAATATATCCACATAATTTTCCTCCCTCATGAGCATCTATTTTGTGAAGTGAACCAGTCCCTCCTGCAGCAAAGCACACCCACAACATGATGCTGCCATCCCCGTGCTTCATGGTTGGGATGGTGTTCTTCAGCTTGCAAGCCTCCCTCTTTTTCCTCCAAAGATAACGATGGTCATTATGGAAAAACAGTTGTATTTTTGTTTCATCAGACCAGAGGACATTTTTCCAAAAAGTACGATCTTTGTCCCCATGTGCAGTTGCAAACCGTAATCAGGCTTTTTAATGCCGGTTTTGGTGCAGTGGCTGCTTCCTTGCTGAGCGGCCTTTCAGGTTATGTAGATATAGGACTCGTTTGATTGTGGATATATATACTTTTGTATCTGTTTCCTCCAGCATCTTCACAAGGTCCTTTGCTGTTGTTCTGGGATTGATTTGCACTTTTCGCACCAAAGTACGTTCATTTCTAGGAGACAGAACGTGTCTCCCTCCTGAGCGGTATGATGGCTGCGTGGTCCCATGGTGTTTATACTTGTGTACTATTGTTTGTACAGATAAACGTGGTACCTTCAGGCATTTGGAAATTGCTCCCAAGGATGAACCAGACTTGTAGAGGTCTACAATTTTTTTTCTGAGATCTTGGCTGATTTCTTCTGATTTTCCCATGATGTCAAGCAAAGAGGCACTGAGTTTGAAGGTAGGCCTTGAAATACATCCACAGGTACACCTCCAATTGACTCAATTAGCCCACCAGAAGCTTCTAAAGCCATGACATAATTTTCTTGAATTTTCCAAGCTGTTTAAAGGCGCAGTCAACTTAGTGTATGTAAACTTCTGACCCAGTGGAATTGTGATACAGTGAATTATAAGTGAAATAATCTGTCTGTAAACAATTGTTTGAAAATTACTTGTGTCATGTACAAAGTAGATGTCCTAACCGACTTGCCAAAAGTATAGTTTGTTAACAAGAAATTTGTGGAGTGGTTGAACAACTAGTTTTAATGACTGCCCCCTAAGTGTATGTAAACTTCCGACTTCAACTGTAGGTAGCACACATGAGGACATTTTTCTCTGTTGAGATAATTTACTTATTCATTTCTAGCCAGATGTAAAATGTTCCTGTTTTGACTAATTTAACAGAGTGAGTTGGGTTCTCTCTCTCTCTCTCTCTCTCTCTCTCTCTCTCTCTCTCTCTCTCTCTCTCTCTCTCTCTCTCTCTCTCTCAGGAAAACACTTTCACATCCCCTCTCTCTGTTTCTCTTTCTCACTCTGGCTCTTTTTCACTCTGTCTCTCTCTATCTGACCTAAGGAAAATACTTTCACATCTCCTCTCTCTCTCTTTCTCAATTTAATTAAAATTAATTCAAGGACTTGATTGGCATGGGAAACATATGTTTACGTTGCCAAAGCAAGTGATGTAGATAATAAACAAAAGTGAAATAAACAATAAAACTGAACATTAAACATTACATTCACAGAAGTTCCAAAATAATAAAGACATTTCAAATGTCATATTATGTGTTACAGTGTTGTAACGATGTAACCAGTAGATATTGGATTTGATCAAAATAGTGTTTGTTTTCTAATTCTTTGTGGATCTGTGTAACCTGAGGGAAAAATGTGTCTCTAATATGGTCATACATTTGTCAAGAGGCTAGGAAGTGCACCTCAGTTTCCACCTCCTTTTGTGGGCAGGTGTGCACATAGCCTGTCTTCTACTACGGCGGCCTTTCTCAATAGCAAGGCTATGCTCACTGAGTCCGTACATAGTCAAGGCTGTCCTTATGTCTGGGTCAGTTACAGTGGTCAGGTATTCTGCCACTGTTTACTCTTTGTTCAGGGCCAAATAGTAATCTAGTTTGCTCTGTTTTTTGTTAATTCTTTCCAACGTGTCAAGTAATTTCCTTTTTGTTTTCTCATGATTTGGTTGGGTCTAATTTTCTCTCTCTCTCTCTCTCTCTCTCTCTCTCTCTCTCTCTCTCTCTCTCTCTCTCTCTCTCTCTCGCTCTGTCCTAAGGAAAGTACTTTCACATCCCCCTCTCTCTCTCTCCATCCTAAGGAAAACAGACTGGGTATCCTCCTCGGCTGTTGGAGAACATACTACCTCTTTCTACTTGTTATTTTTGTCTTAACTTGTTTTATAGTTTTTATTGACGAATGAACTGCATTGTTGGGGGGAGAAGTGTTGAGGGAGTATTGCTGAGGGAACATTATTGAGGGAGAATTGTTGGGGGAGAATTGTTGAGGGAACGTTATTGAGGGAACATTGTTGAGAGAACATTATTGAGGGAGAATTGTTGGGGGAGAATTGTTGAGGGAACGTTATTGAGGGAACATTGTTGAGAGAACATTATTGAGGGAACATTGTTGAGGGAACATTGTTGAGGGAACATTGTTGAGGGAGCATTGTTGAGGGAGCATTGTTGAGGGAGCATTGTTGAGGGAGCATTGTTGAGGGAGCTAGCACATTAGCATTTCACTGCACGTTGTATACCTGCTACGTGAAGAATAATAGGTTGATAAAATATATAAATAAGTTGATATAAGGCCGGAAGTGAGAGTCGAAATAGAGCCTCAGACAGACGCAGACAGACAGGCACAAAAAGACAGATAGATTCAGACAGACAGACACAGAGAGACAGAGACAGACAGACAGACAGACAGTCAGACAGACAGACAGACAGACAGACAGAGACAGACAGACAGACAGACAGACAGACAGACAGACAGACAGAGAGACAGACATCCTAACCGACTTGCCAAAACTGTAGTTTGTTAACCTTTCTGATCTCCCCATCCCGGATCCGGGATCGTGAATACAGACTCAAGCTCATTACCATAACGCAACGTTAACTATTCATGAAAATCGCAAATGAAATGAAATAAATATGCCATCTCTCAAGCTTAGCCTTTTGTAAACAACACTGTCATCTCAGATTTTCAAAATAGGACCGAAAATTCAGTCCTCAAAACAAACTTTTTTTCCAAATTAACTCCATAATATCGACTGAAAACATGGCAAACGTTTTTCACATATCTCTTCGATGATATATCGTTCGTGGAAGCATGGTTTCTCCTCTCAATCAAATGGAAAAATACTTGCACATGGCTTTGCGCACCAGTTTCGACGCAGGACACCAGGCGGACACTTGGAAAATGTAGTCTCTTATGGTCAATCTTCCAATGATATGCCTACAAATACGTCACAATGCTGCCGACATCTTGGGGAAACGGCAGAAGGTCTAAGCTTATTCCTGTCGCATTTACAGCCATATAAGGAGACATTAGAAAACAGAGCTTCAGAAATTCTGCTCATTTCCTGTTTGACGTATCATCTTGGTTTCGCCTGTAGAATGAGTTCTGGGGCACTTACAGACAAAATCTTTGCAGATTCTGAAACTTCAGAGTGTTTTCTTTCCAAAACTGTCAAGAATATGCATAGTCGAGCATCTTTTCGTGACAAAATATCACGCTTAAAACGGGAACGTTTTTTATCCAAAAATGAAATAGCGCCCCTAGAGATGCAACTGGTTTTAACAAGACATTTGTAGAGTGGATGAAAAACGAATTTTAATGACTCCAAACTAAGTGTATGTAAACTTCCGACTTCAGCTCTATGTAGGTATTTCTCTTGTCCAGATGGGTAGGACAGTGTGTAGTGCGATGCCAATTGCAAATTGAAGTGGGTCTAGAGTGTCAGGTAAGGTAGAGGTGATATGATCCTTAACTAGCCTCTCAACATTAGCAAGTAATATACTGGGAAGCCGTGGATGGTGTGCAAACCTCCTAAATCAGATTAGAAGTCCACTCCGAATACCTCTTCTCTGCCAGCGGCATCTGGGATAAATTCAAATGCCCTGGAGGGGGAACGAACAAAGGATTCAATTCGGGAAAGTCGTATTCCTGGTCATAATGCTGGTGAGGTTACCGTCACTCTGATATCCAAAAGTTATTTCCCAGCTGTATGTATTAACACAAACAACAACAAAAAACGTTCTGGGCTAATAATGTAAGAAATAACACACAAAAAAAAGAACACTGCAAGGAATCAGAATATACTGTAGATAAAGTGCTCTCACACAGAATATACTGTAGATAAAGTGCTCTCACACAGAATATACTGTAGATAAAGTGCTCTCACACAGAATATACTGTAGATAAAGTGCTCTCACAAAGAATATACAGTGCCTTGCGAAAGTATTCGGCCCCCTTGAACTTTGCGACCTTTTGCCACATTTCAGGCTTCAAACATAAAGATATAAAACTGTATTTTTTTGTGAAGAATCAACAACAAGTGGGACACAATCATGAAGTGGAACGACATTTATTGGATATTTCAAACTTTTTTAACAAATCAAAAACTGAAAAATTGGGCGTGCAAAATTATTCAGCCCCTTTACTTTCAGTGCAGCAAACTCTCTCCAGAAGTTCAGTGAGGATCTCTGAATGATCCAATGTTGATCTAAATGACTAATGATGATAATACAATCCACCTGTGTGTAATCAAGTCTCCGTATAAATGCACCTGCACTGTGATAGTCTCAGAGGTCCGTTAAAAGCGCAGAGAGCATCATGAAGAACAAGGAACACACCAGGCAGGTCCGAGATACTGTTGTGAAGAAGTTTAAAGCCGGATTTGGATACAAAAAGATTTCCCAAGCTTTAAACATCCCAAGGAGCACTGTGCAAGCGATAATATTGAAATGGAAGGAGTATCAGACCACTGCAAATCTACCAAGACCTGGCCGTCCCTCTAAACTTTCAGCTCATACAAGAAGAAGACTGATCAGAGATGCAGCCAAGAGGCCCATGATCACTCTGGATGAACTGCAGAGATCTACAGCTGAGGTGGGAGACTATAGGACAACAATCAGTCGTATATTGCACAAATCTGGCCTTTATGGAAGAGTGGCAAGAAGAAAGCCATTTCTTAAAGATATCCATAAAAAGTGCCGTTTAAAGTTTGCCACAAGCCACCTGGGAGACACACCAAACATGTGGAAGAAGGTGCTCTAGTCAGATGAAACCAAAATTGAACTTTTTGGCAACAATGCAAAACGTTATGTTTGGCGTAAAAGCAACACAGCTGAACATACCATCCCCACTGTCAAACATGGTGGTGGCAGCATCATGGTTTGGGCCTGCTTTTCTTCAGCAGGGACAGGGAAGATGGTTAAAATTGATGGGAAGATGGATGGAGCCAAATACAGGACCATTCTGGAAGAAAACCTGATGGAGTCTGCAAAAGACCTGAGACTGGGACGGAGATTTGTCTTCCAACAAGACAATGATCCAAAACATAAAGCAAAATCTACAATGGAATGGTTCAAAAATAAACATATCCAGGTGTTAAAGTCAAAGTCCAGACCTGAATCCAATCGAGAATCTGTGGAAAGAACTGAAAACTGCTGTTCACAAATGCTCTCCATCTAACCTCACTGAGCTCGAGCTGTTTTGCAAGGAGGAATGGGAAAAAATGTCAGTCTCTCGATGTGCAAAACTGATAGAGACATACCCCAAGCGACTTACAGCTGTAATCGCAGCAAAAGGTGGCGCTACAAAGTATTAACTTAAGGGGGCTGAATAATTTTGCACGCCCAATTTTTCAGTTTTTGATTTGTTAAAAAAGTTTGAAATATCCAATAAATGTCGTTCCACTGATGATTGTGTCCCACTTGTTGTTGATTCTTCACAAAAAAATACAGTTTTATATCTTTATGTTTGAAGCCTGAAATGTGGCAAAAGGTCGCAAAGTTCAAGGGGGCCGAATACTTTCGCAAGGCACTGTACATAACATGTCCCATCCCTTTTTTTTTACCCAGTTTTCTCCCCAATTTCGTGGTATCCAATTATTAGTAGCTACTATCTTGTCTCATCGCTACAACTCCCGTACGGGCTCGGGAGAGACGAAGGTTGAAAGCCATGCGTCCTCCGATACACAACCCAACCAACCCTGCTTCTTAACACAGCGCGCTTAACACAGCGCACCAGCCGCACCAATGTGTCGGAGGAAACACCGTGCACCTAGCATCCTGGTCAGCGTGCACTGCGCCCGGCCCGCCACAGGAGTCGCTGGTGCGCGATGAGACAAGGATATCCCTACCGGCCAAGCTCTCCCTAACCCGGACGACGCTAGGCCAATTGTGCGTCGCTCCACGGACCTCCCGGTCGCGGCCGGTTACGACAGAGTCTCGGGTGGCACAGCTGGCGCTGCAGTACAGCGCCCTTAACCACTGCACCACCCGGGAGGCCCATATGTCCCATTACATCTCATGCCTAATGTACATTTACTATCTTCTCTGGGTAAAGTTGAGGATAAGTAGGCTACCATTTCAGTCTCAGGGTAGTGAAGACTGAAGATAGGCAGGAAATAGTGTGTGTTGTGTGTGTGTGTGTGTGTGTGTGTGTGTGTGTGTGTGTGTGTGTGTGTGTGAAGAAGTCTCCACAAGAATAGTAAACAAACAAACATTTGATGTTAGAATTAGTCTTAGGGTTAGAATTACGTTGAGGGTTAGGTTTAGGAACTAGAGTTAGTTTTAGGGTTAGGGTCAGGTTTAGGGTTAGGAGCTAGGGTTAGGTTTAGGAACTAGAGCTAGTTTTAGGGTTAGGAGCTAGGGTTAGGTTTAGGAGCTAGGGTTAGGAGCTAGGGTTAGGTTTAGGGGCTAGGGTTAGGTTTAGGAACTAGAGTTAGTTTTAGGGTTAGGGTCAGGTTTAGGGTTAGGGTTAGGTTTAGGGTTAGGGTTAGGGTTATGAGCTAGGGTTAGGGTTAGGAGCTAGGGTTAGGTTTAGGGTTAGGAGCTAGGAACCATGGTTAAGGTTAGGTTTTTTGGAATAAGGTTATGGTTAGGGTTAGGGTACAGGTAAGAGCATGGGTTTGGGTTAGGGTTAGGGTACAGGTAAGAGCATGGGTTTGGGTTAGGGTTAGGGTACAGGTAAGAGCATGGGTTAGGGTTAGGGTACAGGTAAGAGCATGGGTTTGGGTTAGGGTTAGGGTTAGGGTTAGGGTTATGGTTAGGGTACAGGTAAGAGCATGGGTTTGGGTTAGGGTTTGGGTTAGGGTTATGGTTAGGGTTAGGGTACAGGTAAGAGCATGGGCTTGGGTTATGGTTAGGGTTAGGGTACAGGTAAGAGCATGGGTTTGGGTTAGGGTTAGGGTACAGGTAAGAGCATGGGTTAGGGTTAGGGTACAGGTAAGAGCATGGGTTTGGGTTAGGGTTAGGGTTAGGGTTAGGGTTATGGTTAGGGTACAGGTAAGAGCATGGGTTAGGGTTAGGGTACAGGTAAGAGCATGGGTTAGGGTTAGGGTACAGGTAAGAGCATGGGTTTGGGTTAGGGTTAGGGTTAGGGTTATGGTTAGGGTACAGGTAAGAGCATGGGTTATGGTTTGGGTTAGGGTTAGGGTACAGGTAAGAGCATGGGTTAGGGTTAGGGTTAGGGTTAGGGTACAGGTAAGAGCATGGGTTATGGTTAGGGTTAGGGTACAGGTAAGAGCATGGGTTATGGTTAGGGTTAGGGTACAGGTAAGAGCATGGGTTAGGGTTAGGGTACAGGTAAGAGCATGGGTTAGGGTTAGGGTACAGGTAAGAGCATGGGTTAGGGTTAGGGTTAGGGTACAGGTAAGAGCATGGGTTAGGGTTAGGGTTATGGTTAGGGTTAGGGTTAGGGTACAGGTAAGAGCATGGGTTAGGGTTAGGGTACAGGTAAGAGCAGGGGTTAGGGTTAGGGTACAGGTAAGAGCATGGGTTAGGGTTAGGGTACAGGTAAGAGCATGGGTTAGGGTTAGGGTACAGGTAAGAGCATGGGTTAGGGTTAGGGTACAGGTAAGAGCATGGGTTAGGGTTAGGGTTAGGGTACAGGTAAGAGCATGGGTTAGGGTTAGGGTTAGGGTTAGGGTTAGGGTTAGGGTACAGGTAAGAGCATGGGTTAGGGTTAGGGTACAGGTAAGAACATGGGTTGGGGTTAGGGTTAGGGTTAGGGTACAGGTAAGAGCATGGGTTAGGGTTAGGGTACAGGTAAGAGCATGGGTTAGGGTTAGGGTTAGGGTTAGGGTACAGGTAAGAGCATGGTTTTGGGTTATAAAAAATTGGATTTTGAATTGGACTGAATTCTGTCCCCACAATTTTAGCTGTACAAGACTGTGTGTACTGCATTCAAACATGGAGAGCATTTTTGAATTAATATGACAAAAGTTTATTTTTAAACTAACCAAGACTGAACGTGTAATATCTTGGGCTCCACGGTGCATTACAGACCATTACATCTGGTGGCAGCCTTTCATTAGGATTTCAACTTTAATAGATGGAACATTTCCAAATACATCATTCACTGTCCTGAAGGAGATTAAGTCATGTCTGGCAGCCCTAGCATTATATCCAGGGGAGAAGCACAGTTATGTAACTGACACAATACATTACCCGACAGACAGAAACATTGACTCAAGTAATATCTCTTTAGGTAAGCCGTTGCTCCTAGCAACAAGCCCTGTCTCAGTTTCACCTTGTGTCGTCATTGTAATTAATGGACTGGAGGGATATGTGAACATTTGAAACGGGAATAATGTAATGTGGAGTTGTGATGTCATAAAGAATCAGAAGCAGACATTCCAAGGGTTGTGAGGTCATAATAGGGTTGTTATTGGTAGGACTGTCACGACGCTCTTTACATCACACATTATCCCACATTCCCTGGTCAAACGATCATCACAGTAGGGTGCATCGTTATGTTTCATGGCCTGTGCCAATCTGTGATGTCGTATAGCCGCAGAGTGAAGAGGACACACAGATTTGTGAGGACAGTGGGACAGTGATGTTTCCTTAAAAGGTCTGTCTCATAAGACATCCTTTTGCCATGCCTTTGGTCTGGTCCAGCCAATGATAAGGGGTGCAGTTATATGCTTAAAAATTGAAATCACTTGTTAGAATAAAGATCTAAAATAAAAAAAATAAATGACTTATGGTAACAAAAGAAAACATCCATTGTATTCGGCATAGTAAAACCCCCACACACACACGCACCTGCATATGCCCAGCATGGAAACAGCATTGACCATGACTAAACATACCTATATATTGACGGTCAGATTGTGCAACAGGAGAACATTCATGGGAGGATGTTGCTGCTGTGCTGTCGCGTCTACGACAGGAAACAAAAAAGCAGAAGAGGGGAAGAATGTCCCACGTGTGCTAGTCATACCAGATTGACAGATATTTAAATAGAGAGAGGTGGATTTTCATTCATTTCACTGACTTGAAGAACCTATACGCCTGCATCTCAAGCAGACGACCTAACGATTCCAATCTACCAAGAGAGAGAAGAAGACTGTCTCAATCTTCCCCTGGGCGGGAAGCATCAGGTGGGTTCACTCAGACACATGAGACAGAATTACTCAACATCTGTCAACAGGACATGAACAAAATGTTGAACATGTAAAACAGGGCATAAGATATTAAACCTCATGTAATGTTGACAGTTCAATATTTAAGCTTTGTTAATTGTAATGGCGTCATGGCTGCACATGGTTCAAGTCCATCTACAGGTGCATTTTGTAAGTCTATTACATTTTTTAATTAAATTAAAACAGCTTTTTTGAATGGGAGGGCAGTTCTATTGTCTCTAATCCAGTCATCCTGACAGTAAACGATGATGATAATAGTATGCAATGATAATAACGCTAATGATAACAACGATAACGATAATGTTGATAATAGAGATAATGATAATGCTGTTAATGATAATGTTGATAATATTGATACTAGTGATAATGTTGATAATGATAATGTTGATAATATTGATAATAATGATAATGTTGATAATATTGATGATTATGATATTGACAATAATGATAAACTGACTGTAGTAATGGATGAAATTAGGAAGAATAAAGCGCTGTGCAACTTTCACCTATTTTGTTTTGCTTTACACAGCACAGCCCTCGACATGGACAACACAACAGAATTGGCCCTGACCCCTGTCAATAACAACTTCACCAACAGCAACTGTTCCCGTGACAACGTGCTGAAGACGGTGGTGTTTCCTGTTCTCTACTCCCTCCTCTTCCTGTTGGGCCTGTCGCTCAACGGCCTGGCAGTGTGGGTGTTCTTCAGCATCCCCAGCCGCTCCCACTTCATCATCTACCTCAAGAACATTGTGGTGGCCGACGTACTCATGACCCTCACCTTCCCCTTCAAGGTGCAGTTATAATGATAATAATGATAATGATGATAATGATAATAATGATATTAATGATAATGATAAGAATGATATTAATTATAATGATAAGAATGATAAGAATGCTAATAACGATAATGATAATATTGATAATATTGATAATAATTCAAATAATAATGATAATATTGATACTAATGATAATAATGATAATATTGATACTAATAATAATGATAATAATTTTATTCATAATGATAATAATGCTAATGATAATGTTGATAATAATGATAATAAATCATAATGATAATAATGATTATATTGATAATATTGATAATAATGATAATAATTGTAATCATTATGATAATAATGATAATATTGATAATAATGATACAAATGACAATAATTGTTATCATAATGATAATATTGATAATAATGATAATAATGATCATATTTTTTATCATAATGATAATAATGATAATGATAATATTGATAATACTGATAGTAGTGATAATGAAGTTAATATGAATAAAGTGTATAACAAAAACAATGGAAGTATTGATTCTAAAGATAATAAATATAATATTGATACAACTATTTAAAAACATTATTTTTTTTAAACCAATTAAATCACTAACCTTAATAAAGACAATAAAGATGTGTTTTTCCTTCAGGTGCTGTCTGACTCCAACATGGCATCAGTGGGTCTGCGTGTCTTTGTCTGCCGTGTCTCCTCTGTGCTCTTCTATCTCACCATGTACATCAGCATCCTCTTCTTCGGCCTCATCAGCATCGACCGCTGCAGGAAGACCCTCCAGCCCTTCAAGGGGACCAACGCGGCTCGTCTGTCCCACAGAAAGCTGCTCTCTGTGGCTATCTGGGCCTCCCTGCTGACCCTCTCCCTGCCCAACATGATCCTGACCAGCCACAGCCCCACCTCGGCCTACTTCAAGTGCAGCGTTCTTAAAACGGAGGCTGGGCTGCTCTGGCATGAGGTGGTCAACTATGTGTGCCAGATAATCTTCTGGGGGAACTTGGTGACAGTGATAGTGTGTTACACACTCATCACCAAAGAACTGTACAGTTCATACGCCCGCACCAGGGCATGCCGTTCTACTGGAGCCATACACAACGCTGGTACTGGCGGGGGTAATGTTGAAGGGCAGCGCCAGCCCCGGAGGAAGAGTGTAAGTTCAAATGTCTTCCTGGTGCTGGCTGTGTTCTTTGTGTGCTTCGTGCCGTTCCACTTCTCCCGCGTACCGTACACCATGAGCCAGACGAGGGTACACCTGTTTGACTGCAACCTCAAGCTGTTCTTCTTCCAGCTGAAGGAGAGTACACTCTGGCTGTCCTCCCTCAACTCCCTCCTGGACCCTCTCATCTACTTCTTCCTCTGTAAGTCCTTCAGAACCACCCTGTTCAAGACCCTCCGTCTCCCACCTGGGACCTGCAGCTGGCTCACTGGGACAGGGTCCGGCCCCAACACAGCGGAGGATCAGACCCAAACACAGGAGACTCCCCTGGGAGACAAATCTATTATGTAATCTATCTGTATTTAGGTAATAGGTAACTAAAACTCGATGTTCTATCTATGTATCGTGAAGATCTGATGAATGTTTCACAGAGGGTCATACTGCCCTCTCCTGGAAGGTTGACTAAACTGAACTGTGTGTTCATTAAAATGCCTAGGCAATGGGAACAATCAATGTAAACTTCCAATGAGAAACAATATTTTAGCCAGTGATGATTATGATAATATGCAGAGCAGCTGTTCCAGTACAGCAATAGCTCTATGTTTGTTACACCAGTCTGATACACCAGTCTGATACATAAGTCTGATACACCAGTCTGTAACAGTTAGTAGAATGTTATAACACCCATATATATATATATATATATATACACATGTTTTAAAACGTAACGGGCCTGATAAGATATTTTTTTTATGTTTTTTTGCACAATTTCTGTTTTATACTAATTTCTGTTTTATACTAATCTACAGGTAACTGCCCAAATGATGGAAACACTTGAGTACACGAGGGATACAAATTATATTAAAAGCCGGTGCTTCCACACAGGTGTGGTTCCTGAGTTAACTAAGCAATTAGTTTCCGATCATGCTGGGCAGGCCATTATTTTGGCAATTATTTTGGCTACCATGGGAATGACGCAATAAGATGACCAATGCCATCATCCACAGGGAACAAGTGGTCACTGAATGGTTTTATGAGAATGAAAACTATTTAAACCATATACCATGGCCGTCTCAGTCACCAGATCTCAACCCAATTGAACACTTCTGGAGCAGCGTTTCCAACCATCATCAACAAAACACCAAATTATGGAATCCATTGTGAAAGAATGGTGTTGCATCCCTTCAATAGAGTTCCAAACACGTGTAGAATCTATGCCAAGGTGCATTGAAGCTGTTCTGACTCGTGGTGGCCCAACGCCCTATTGAGGCCCTATACACCGTAACAGATTTCTTTGTATTATCTTTTACCAGATCTATTGTTTATATTCTCCTACATTCCTTTCACATTTCCACAAACTTCAAAGATTTTCCTTTCAAATGGTACCAAGAATATGCATATCCTTGCTTCAGGGCCTGAGTTACAGGCAGTTAGATTTGGGTATGTCATGTTAGGTGAAAATGGAAAAAAGGGGCAAATCCTTAAGAGGTTTTTATAAGAATTTAAGCTTTCTGCTAATATCAGATATGTCTATGTCCTGGGAAACATTCTTGTTACTTACAATCTCATGCTAATCGCATTAGCCTACATTAGCTCAACCGTCCCGCAGGAGACCAGGCAATCCTGAAGAACCAGGCTCATCAAATAGGTACTAGTACTCTGGTGAGCCGCACGGGGAGTTTCCCATCTTCCATTTCTCGCACCCCTCTCCATACTACCCTGTTGTGGGGTGACCGGTCCAAATCTTTCCAGGTGCTCATAGACTCTGGGGCCAACAAGAGCTTTCTGGACACTACCCTGGTTCCGGAGCTGGGAATCCTCACACAACCCCTCTCCATACTACCCTGTTGTGGGGTGACCGGTCCAAATCTTTCCAGGTGCTCATAGACTCTGGGGCCAACAAGAGCTTTCTGGACACTACCCTGGTTCCGGAGCTGGGAATCCTCACACAACCCCTCTCCATACTACCCTGTTGTGGGGTGACCGGTCCAAATCTTTCCAGGTGCTCATAGACTCTGGGGCCAACAAGAGCTTTCTGGACACTACCCTGGTTCCGGAGCTGGGAATCCTCACACAACCCCTCTCCATACTACCCTGTTGTGGGGTGACCGGTCCAAATCTTTCCAGGTGCTCATAGACTCTGGGGCCAACAAGAGCTTTCTGGACACTACCCTGGTTCCGGAGCTGGGAATCCTCACACAACCCCTCTCCATACTACCCTGTTGTGGGGTGACCGGTCCAAATCTTTCCAGGTGCTCATAGACTCTGGGGCCAACAAGAGCTTTCTGGACACTACCCTGGTTCCGGAGCTGGGAATCCTCACACAACCCCTCTCCATACTACCCTGTTGTGGGGTGACCGGTCCAAATCTTTCCAGGTGCTCATAGACTCTGGGGCCAACAAGAGCTTTCTGGACACTACCCTGGTTCCGGAGCTGGGAATCCTCACACAACCCCTCTCCATACTACCCTGTTGTGGGGTGACCGGTCCAAATCTTTCCAGGTGCTCATAGACTCTGGGGCCAACAAGAGCTTTCTGGACACTACCCTGGTTCCTCACACAACCCCTCTCCATTCCCAAGGACGTCAAATCATTGGATGGGCACTCTATTGGCATCGTCACCCACACTATGTGTCCCATTAACCTGGGAGTGTCAGGTAATCACAGCAAGTCTACGCAGTTCCTGCCCATCAAATCCCCTCATGCACCCGTGGTTTTGGGGTTTTCCTGGCTCCAGAGGCGCAATCCTCTGATCGACTGGGCTACGGGTTCTGCTCCAGCAGCGCGCCGACACCGGCCTCGGGTACAACTCGGAGGGCGAGGCGCAGGGCGTTCCGGACGACGACGGTGGAATGCCTGCAGCATTGAAGGTTCCAACACGTCCTCGACTGGAACCCAGCACCTTTCTTCCGGACCGTACCCTCCCACTCCATGAGATAATGAAGGCCCCTCGCCCGACGCCTCGAATCCAGTATGGAGCGAACAGAGTACACCGGGGCCCCATCGATGTCCAGAGGGGGCGGAGGAACCTCTCGCACCTCAGACTCCTAGAGCGGGCCAGCCACCACCGGCCTGAGGAGAGACACATGGAACGAGGGGTTAATACGGTAATCGGGTGGAAGTAACCTATAACAAACCTCGTTCACCCTCCTCAGGACTTTAAATGGGTCCACAAACCGCGGACCCAGCTTCCGGCAGGGCAGGCGGAGGGGCAGGTTTCGGGTCGAGAGTCTGACCTGGTCCCCCGGTACAAACACCGGGGCCTCACTGTGGTGGCGATCTGCAATCTCCTTTTGGCGCAGCATGGCCAGCTGGAGGTGAACACGGACAGCCTCCCATGTCTCCTCTGCGCGCCTGAACCAGTCGTCTACCGCATGAACCTCGGTCTGACTCTGATGCCAAGGCGCCAGAACCGGCTGGTACCCCAGTACGCACTGAAAGGGAGAGAGGTTAGAGGAAGAGTGACTAAAAGCCCTGTCTACCTCAGCTGACTACTGTAAGCGCACTGGGCCCCCCTTCAGCAGTGAGGTAATGGGAGCCGCTACCTGACCAAAACCCCGGATAAACCTCCGGCAGTAGTTGGCAAACCCTAAGAACCGCTGCACCTCCTTTACTGTGGTGGGAGTCAGCCAATTACGCACGGCTGAAATGCGGTCACTCTCCATCCCCACCCCTGCAGGTCATGCTCCAACAGGCGACCAAGCACAATGCGCCCCAGGGACACATGCTCGGCACGTGTAGCGGAGTATATCGGAATGTCATCCATATACACCACTACACCCTGCCCGTGCAGGTCCTTGAAAATCTCGTCTACAAAAACTTGGAAGACTGATGGCGCATTCATCAACCCGTACGGCATGACGAGGTACTCATAGTGCCCTGAGGTGGTACTGAAAGCCGTCTTCCACTCGTCTCCGTG
The DNA here is from genome assembly GCF_045791955.1 of Oncorhynchus clarkii lewisi. Taxonomy (NCBI): domain Eukaryota; kingdom Metazoa; phylum Chordata; class Actinopteri; order Salmoniformes; family Salmonidae; genus Oncorhynchus; species Oncorhynchus clarkii. The sequence continues at coordinate 40,694,927 of NC_092170.1, forward strand.
GATCGGCGATGGCTAGAAGGCCGGCGATGCCGACCGCCGAACGTCGCCCGAACAAGGAGAGGGACCGACTTCGTTGGAATGGGCTCATTCTTCTTGACTGGCCTGCGTAGTATGGCTGTCCACTCAGGATCTGCCCCTCTGGGTAGAGTCCTGCAAACTGTATACCCATTTAATTGGTCCTTTCCCCATCTCCAAGATTCTTAGCCCCTCTGCTGTTCATCTGCTGTTGCCCCATAAACATCCCACCTTTCATGTGTCTAGGATGAAACCTATATCTCACAGCCTTTTGTCTCATGTTTCCAGGCCCACCCCTCTTCCCCGTCTCATCGATGGCCAACCGGCATACACGATGAAGCGCCTCCTGAACGTTTGGCCACGAAGCAGGGGATTCCAGTACCTGGTTGACTGGGAGGGTTATGGCCTGGAGGAGAGGTGCTGGGTCCCCGCTAGGAACATCCCGGACCTAGCCCTCATCACTATATTCCATCGTCGGCACCCTGGTCAACCAAGTATGCACCCAGGTAGGACGCTGGAGGGCTGTCAAACCCTGATCTGTTTCACCTGTCTTTGTGCTCATCTCCACCCCCATCCAGGTGTTGCCCATCTGCCCCATTATCCCCTGTGTATTTATACCTATGTTCTCTGTTTGTCTGTTGCCAGTTCGTCTTGTCAAGTCTTACCAGCTTGCTTATCCGTCTTCCTGTTCCTCAAGTCCTGTTTCCTAGTTTTTCCCAGTTCTGACCCCTATGCCTGCCCTGGCCCGAGCCTGCCTGCCGTCCGTACCTGCCTGACTCTGACCTGATTACGAACCTCTACCCACCCTGACCCCGAGCCTGCCTGCCATCCTGTACCTGCCTGACTCTGACCTGATTACGAACCTCTGCCCACCCTGACCCCGAGCCTGCCTGCCGTCCTGTACCTGCCTGACTCTGACCTGATCACAAACCTCTGCCTGTCCTCGACCTGCCCTTTGCCCCGTGTTTATAATAAATTATCTGAGAACTGTACTATCTGCCTCCGGTGTCTACATCTGGGTCATATCCTGAGTCATGATAATATAGACATAATATGACATTTGAAATGTCTTTGTTCTGTTTACTGTTAATTTTTTATTGCTTATTTCACTTTTGTTTATTATCTACCTCACTTGCTATGGCAATGTTAACATGTGTTTCCCATGCCAATAAAGTCCTTAAATTGAAATTGAATTGAGTACATGGCATCCTCACATCTAATCTGATGAGGTCTGATCTTTTGAAGAAGCAAAAACAGCAACTTCCCCATGAGAATAATATAAAAATGCATAACCTCCGTAACATGCGGAATCCAGGGGAACCGTAACATGCGGAATCCAGGGGAACCGTAACATGCGGAATCCAGGGGAACAGTAACATGCGGAATCCAGGGGAACCGTAACATGCGGAATCCAGGGGAACCGTAACATGCGGAATCCAGGGGAACCGTAACATGCGGAATCCAGGGGAACCGTAACATGCGGAATCCAGGGGAACCGTAACATGCGGAATCCAGGGGAACCGTTAGGAGAAATACTATTCCATCATTTCTAGCCTGTGGTGCTATCAGCAGTGCATCATTCATGACAACAACAACATCATAAGCCTCAGTTCTTAGAGCACGGCTCTAGCAACACCAGGATTGTGGGTTTTGATTCCTGGGTCATATTATAAATGTACACTACCGTTCAAAAGTTTGGGGACACTTAGAAATGACCTTGTTTTTGAAAGAAAAACACATTTTTTTTGTCCATTAAAATAACATCAAATTGATCAGAAATACAGTGTAGACATTGTTCATTTTGTAAATGACTATTGTAGCTGGAAACGGCTGATTTTTTTATGGAATATCTACATAGGCGTACAGAGGCCCATTATCAGCAACCTTCACTCCTGTGTTCCAATGGCACGTTGTGTTAGCTAATCCAAGTTTATCATTTTAAAAGGCTAATTGATCATTAGAAAACCCTTTTGCAATTATGTTAGCACAGCTGAAAACTGTTGTTCTGATTAAAGAAGCAATAAAACTGGGCTTCTTTAGACTAGTTGAGTATCTGGAGCGTCAGCATTGGGCGATTCGATTACAGGCTCAAAATGGCCAGAAACAAAGACCTTTCTTCTGAAACTCGTCAGTCTATTTTTGTTCTGAGAAATGAAGGCTATTCCATGTGAGAAATTGCCAAGAAACTGAAGATCTCATACAACGCTGTGTACCACTCCCTTCACCGAACAGCGCAAACTGTCTCTGACCAGAACAGAAAGAGGTTAAGGCAGCAGCTACTCTTCCTAGCAAAATTAAGTCAGTTATATTTCTTTTTTTTAAACATTACAATGCATTCACAACAGCTTTCACAACATATTAAATTGTGGCGAAAGCTGAAGATACTGATAACTAGAGGGCGTGTCTATTTGACCTCTTGCCCATTTCCAGGAAGTGTATTAGGTGACGTAGAAAATACGTTGCGGTAACATAGCTCACATGTAAGCAGAGACATTGTAGTGACTTTCCTCCATGCAAAGAGTCTTTCACAACTTCGCCGGTGAGTTCCTTTACTTTACTTTATTTATATGAACACATCCTCAACTCTTTTTTTTTTTGATTTTGTCTTAAATAATATTTTCACTGTTTTGAAGTGGAAGAATGTAAATTCACTAGCTATTCTCTCACGACAAAGACTGTATGCAAATATAACAAATCTGACAAAAGTCTTTGACAAAGAAAGAATAAGTTTTGGATTCTTTTCAGACATTTTTCTTGTGAAGTGTCTTATGAATCACAATCGTGAGACTTGTGTATGCTATTAATTGTATTTTGCAATAACCATAGAGTATCAATTCACACAATGAAAATTAACCATATTGTGGTGTCAAATGTATTTCTTAAATAAAAGGAATAACATTAACAGGGGAAATCTGTGATTGGTACATTCATGTTTTAATTTATAACCCTCAAACTACGGCCTGGGGTATACTTTTGATCAAATGTGGGTAATTAATTAATTCTTCAAAATGTTCATATTGTCAATCAACTTGTTCTAAACAAATCAAAATCATTGTTTAACGTTTCTGTATCAATATGGACTTAAAGTCCTTTGGGTCATTTTGACCCTAGACAAAACATCTCATTTGATAAATAGGACCTTTATTTGAATCTAGGTTTCTCAGAAAACATAACAAGTTATCCGTACCGCCAGAGGGTGGGGAGGATATGTATCACTGATTTTGACAAGATAGACCAAACACAGCGCATTCGGAAAGCATTCAGACTCCTTGACATTTTACACATTTTGTTACATTACAGCCTTATTTTAAAATGGATTCAATAGTTTTTTTCCCCTCATAAATCTACACACAATACCCCATAATGACATCACAATACACCATAATGAGAAAACAAAAACAGGTTTTTATTAATAACTGAAATATCACATTTACCTAAGTATTCAGAAACTTTGAGGATCAACATTGAGCTCTGTTTCTGTTGATCGTCCTTGAGATGTTTCTACAACTTGATTGGAGTCCACCTGTGGTAAATTCAAGCGCCTTGATGAAATCGACTCTCATGAGGACCGCCACAGGAAAGGAAGACCCAGAGTTACCTCTGCTGCAGAGGATAAGTTTGTTAGATTTACCAGCCTCAGAAATTTCAGCCCAAATCAATACTTCACAGAGTTCAAGTAACAGACACATTTCAACATCAACTGTTAAGAAGAGACTGCGTGAATCAGGCCTTCATGGTCGAATTGCTGCAAAGAAACCACTACTAAAGGACACCAATAAGAAGAAGAGACTTGCTTGAGCCAAGAAACAAATTTTAGATTTTTGGTTCTAACCGCTGTGGCTTTATGAGATGCAGAGTAGGTGAATGGATGATCTCCGCATGTGTGGTTCCCACCGTGAAGCATGGAGGAGGAGCTGTGGGGGTGCTTTGCTGGCGACACAATAAATCTGTGATTTATTTAGAATTCAAGGCACACTTAACCAGCATGGCTACCACAGCATTCTGCAGTGATTTGCCATCCCATCTTGTTTGCACTTAGTGAGACTATCATTTGTTTTTCAACAGGAAAATGACCCAAAACACCTCCAGGCTGTGTAAGGGCTATTTGACCAAGAAAGAGAGTGATGGAGTGCTGCATCAGATGACCTGGCCTCCTCAATCACCCGACCTCAACCCAATTGAGATGGTTTGGGATGAGTTGGACTGCAGAGGAAAGGAAAAGCAGCCAACAAGTGCTCAGCATACGTGGGAACTCCTTCAAGACTTTTGGAAAACCATTCCAGGTGACGATGGTTGAGAGAATGCCAAGAGTGTGCAAAGCTGTCATCAAGGCAAAGGGTGGCTACTTTAAAGAAACCTGCACATTATAAGAAGAAGAGAAAAAATCTTATTTTAATTTAGAGAATATGCAATGTCTATGTTTTGATAAGAAATCATTTGATATGTTGCTATGAGTAGTGCTTTTTCCAATAGTTTCTTGTTGGGGTCTAAATGACCCCAGTTGAGAATCCATGTCAAATATGTTGGTCGTTTGAGGGTTAAATTAATGATATTTCGACAATTCTCCATTGAACCTGTTTTGAAGACAGTGTTTTTTACAATTACATGGTTTACAAATGAAACAAACTTATATTTGGGGTTCTGATGGGATATGACAGTTGAAATGAGCACAGGAAGTATTTAAATTCTTAAATTATATTCATCAAGAAACAATTACTACATTGAATTCATTAAAGTTAAAAAGTATGTACCGATCTCAGATTTCCCCTTTAAATGTAGAAATACATCTTTATTTTAATAATTTTTTTTGCTCTGCATATTTTTCAGATTCCTCAAATCTAGTAGCCACAATGCCATCACTTTCCCCTCCACTGGACTGTGGCTTCAATGAAGATACCATAAATATGACTATAACAAGTCTCTACTTTCTGTCGTTCATCCCGGCCCTCATCATCAATGGGGTAGCAGCCTGGGTCTGCATGCACCTTCGGTCAACGTCCACCTTCATGGTGTATCTGAAGAACCTTCTGGCCGCTGACCTTCTCATGACCCTGACCATCCCTCTCAAAGCAGCCAATATCCTGCCCAGTGCTCCTCTGGCTCTGAAGGCCTTTTCCTGTCGCTACTCTGATGTTATTTTCTATCTCTGTATGTACATGAGCATCATTCTATTGGGCCTCATCAGTCTGGACCGCTTCTTCAAGATCATCAGGCCCTGTGGCAGGTTGTTGGGTCAGAACCTGGTCTTTGGCAAAGTGCTGTCTGCCTCTATCTGGGTGGTGCTGTTGGCCACTGATGTCATTCCAACCATGATCCTGACCAATCAGGATCCCACCAACAAGACTAATGAAGCCTGTATGGAAATGAAGAGCGAAGCAGGACACGGTTTGCATAGAGGCGTGGTCATATTCAACAGCTCAATCTTCTGGGTGGTGTGTGTTCTTATTTGCTTCTGCTACATATGCATAGCAAGGAAGGTTTTTAAATCATACAGGAAATCAGGAAGCAGCAATGACGAGGGGAGGCATAAGACTAACGTGCGGGTGTTTTTGGTTCTGGTGGTTTTCTTGGTGTGTTTTGGCCCCTACCATGCCATACGCATCCCCTACACCCAGCTTCAGGTTACCCAAGCAACCAGCTGTGCTAAGGCTACCTTCCGGATCTCTAAAAAGATCACCTTGTGGATGTCAGCCATGAACGTCTGTCTGGACCCTCTCATCTACTTCTTCCTCTGTAAGACCTTCAGAACCACCCTGTTCAAGACCCTTCGTCTCCCACCTGGGACCTGCTGCTGGCTCACTGGGAGAGGGTCCGATCCCAACACAGCGGAGGATCAGACCCAAACACAGGAGACTCCCCTGGGAGACTCAAATCAAATCAAATCGAATGTTGTTTGTCACATGCACCGAATACTACAGGTGTAGACCTTACATTGAAATGCTTACTTACAAGCCCTTAACCAACAATGAAGTTTTAAGAAAATGCCCCCCAAAATCTAAATAAATGTAAGAGAAGAATAACAAATAATGAAAGAGCAGCAGTAAATAACAATAGCGGGGTTATATACAGGGGCACCGGTGTCGAGGTAATTGAGGTAATATGTACATGTAGGTAGAGTTATTAAAGTGACTATGCGTAGATAATAACAGAGAGTAGTAGCAGCAGCGTTGCGGGGGGGGGGCAATGCAAATGGTCTGGGTATCCATTTGATTAGCTATTCAAGAGTCTTATGGCTTGGGGGTAGAAGCTATTTAGGAACCTCTTGTACCTAGACTTGGCGCTCCGGTACCACTTGCCGTGCGGTAGCAGAGAGAACAGTCTATGACTAGGGTGGCTGGAGTCTTTGACCATTTTTAGGGCCTTCCTCTGACACCGCCTGGTATAGAGGTCCTGGATGGAAGGAATCTTGGCCCCGGTGATGTACCTTGCAGTCGGAGGCCGAGCAGTTTCCTTACCAGGCAGTGATGCAACCCGAAAGGATGTTGTCGATGGTGCAGCTGTAAAACCTTTTCAGGATCTGTGGACCCATGACAAATCTTTTCAGTCTCCGGGGGGGAATAGGTTTTGTCGTGCCCTCTTCATGACTGTCTTGGTGTGCTTGGACCATGTTAGTTTGTTGGTGATGTGGACGCCAAGGAACTTGAAGCTCTCAACCTGCTCCACTACAGCCCCGTTGATGAGAGTGGGGGTGTGTTTGGTCCTCCTTTTCCTGTAGTCCACAATCATCTCTTTTGTCTTGATCACGTTGAGGGAGAGGATGTTGTCCTTGCACCACACGATCAGGTCTCTGACCTCCTCCCTATGGGCTGTCTTATCATTGTCCGTGATCAGGCCTACCACTGTTGTGTCATCAGCAAACTTAATGCTGGTCTTGGAGTCGTGCCTGGCCGTGCAGTCATGAGTGAACAGGGAGTACAGGAGGGGACTGAGCACGCACCCTTGAGGGGCCCCCGTGTTGAGGATCAGCGTGGCGGATGTGTTGTTACCTACCCTTGCCTCCTGGGTCTGGCCCGTCAGGAAGTCCAGGATCCAGTTGTAGAGGGAGGTGTTTAGTCCCAGCATCCTTGGCTTAGTGATGAGGGCACTATGGTGTTGAACGCTGAGCTGTAGTCAATGAATAACATTCTCTCATAGGTGTTCCTAGATCTGGATCTGTTGGGACAGTATGCAAATTGGAGTGGGTCTAGGGTTTCTGGGATAATGGTGTTAATGTGAGCCATGACCAGCCTTTCAAAGCATTTCATGGCTACAGATGTGAGGGCTACGGGTCTTAGTGTTCTTGGGCACAGGGACTATGGTGGTCTGCTTGAAACATGTTGGTATTACAGACTCGGACAGGGAGAGGTTGAAAATGTCAGTGAAGACACTTGCCAGTTGGTCAGCGCATGCTCGGTGTACACATCCTGGTAATCCATCTGGCCCTGTGGCCTTGTGAATGTTGACCTGTTTAAAGGTCTTACTCACATCGGCTGAGGAGAACGTGATCCCAAAGTCGTCCGGAACAGCTGACGCTCTCATGCATGTTTCAGTGTTGCTTGCCTCAAAGCGAGCACATAAGTTATTAAGCTTGTCTGTTAGGTTTGTGTCACTGGGCAGCTCTCGGCTGTGCTTCCCTTTGTAGTCTGTAATAGTTGGCAGGCCCTGCCACATCTGGCGAGTATCGGAGCCGGTGTAGTACAATTTGATCTTAGTCCTGCATTGATGCTTTGCCTGTTTGATAGTTCGTCGCAGGGCATAGCAGGATTTCTTATAAGCTTTGGGTTAGAGTCCCACTCCTTGAAAGTGGCAGCTCTACCCTTTAGCTCTGTGCGAATGTTACCTGTAACCATGGCTTCTGGTTGGGGTATGTATGTACAGTCACTGTGGGGACGACGTCCTCGATACACTTATTGATAAAGCCAGTGACTGATGTGGTGTACTCCTCAATGCCATCGGAAGAATCCTGGAACATATTCCAGTCTGCGCTAGCAAAACATTCCTGTAGTTTAGCATCTGCTTAATCTAACCACTTTTTTATAGACCGAGTCACTGGTGCTTCCTGCTTTAATTTTTAGCTTGTAAGCAGGAATCAGGGGATAGGATTATGGTCAGATTTAACAAATGAAGGACAAGGGAGTGCTTTGTACGCGTCTGTGTGTGGACTAGACGTTTGTTCCCTCTTGTTGCATATTTAACATGCTGGTAGAAATTAGAACTGATTTAAGTTTCTCTGCATTAAAGTCCCAGGCCACCAGGAGCGCCGCCTTTGGATTAGCCTTTTCCTGTTTGCTTATGGTGGTATACAGCTCATTGAGTGTGGTTTTAGTGCCAGTATCAGTCTGTGGTGATATGTAGACTGCTACAAATAATACAGTTGAAAACTCTCTTGGTAGATAGTGTGGTCTACAGCTTATCATGAGATACTCTACCTCAGGTGAGCGAAACCTCGACACTTCCTTAGAAATTGTGCTCCAGCTGTTGTTTACATAAATGCATAGGCCCCCGCCCCGTGTCTTACCAGAGGCTGCCGTTCTGTCCTGCCGATAGAGTGTATAACCCGCTAGCTGCATAGGCCCCCGCCCCGTGTCTTACCAGAGGCTGCCGTTCTGTCCTGCTGATAAAGTTCTTAATGTCGTCGTTCAGCCACGACTCGGTGAAACACAAGATATTACGGTTTTTAATGTCCCGTTGGTAGGTTATACGTGCTTTCAGTTCGTCCCATTTCCTTTCCAGCGATTGAACATTAGCTAGCAGAACGGATGGCAAGGGCAGATTAGCCACTCGTCGCCTGATCCTCAACAAGGCAGCCTGATCTTTTGCCTCAATCTCAGTTTCCTTCTCCAGCGAATCACGGGGATCGGGGCCTGATCGGGTGTCTGTAGTATATCCCTCCCATCCGACTCATTAAAGAAATACTCTTCGTCAAATTTTGAGGTTAGCAATCTCAGTTCTGATGTTCAGAAGCTCGTTTCGGCACATAAGTGATGGTAGCAGCAACATTACAATATGTACAAAACAAGTTACGGAGAACGAAAGCATGGTTGGTTAAGAGCCGATAAGACTCCTGTGCCTGTATAGAAAATAAAAACTCTTCTGAACTATCTTTTCATGCTGGCCCCTGGTGGAAGGTTAACTATCCTACCAGTAATATTAGAGAGTTTGGGTTATTACACATGGTGTGATGTACTATCCTACTAGTTACATGTGTTGCCTACTATGGATTTGTTCATAGAGGTAGTTTTGTGCCACATTTTTTAAAAAAAGGGGTTAAATATGTGTAAAAAAAATCTAATAAAATTAACTCCTGAGCTTTCTTATATCTCCTAGATATAGGACACACACTTCAAAACCTTGTTCCTTCAGATTGACGTTTTCCTCTTTTTGAATGTTATTCCATGTGTTTCTAGCAGTAAAGTCCAAATTCATCATCTTTTACATACTTGTTTTGATACCTACAGGGGTCCTAAAATTCTACATCCAATAGCTAAATGATCCATAGTATGACCGTCTTTAAAACAACGCCATATGTCACCGTAGCAACCCTCTTGTTGAGGTTTAGAGCTCTCCCCTCATCCAGGCACCCATTGTTGTAGGTTATGAGGATGTTATGGCAAGATGGCCCCCCATGCTAACTATTAGCTTTCCAGTGTTTTCCATATTGTATTATTATGCTGTATTGTTTTTTTTGTGTGTTTTGTATGTTGAATTCACAAAATGAATTTCCATCTAAATGAATAACAAAGTACATCGTATTGTGGTGGCATAATTTAGGGTGGAGCTGTTGTAACTTCTCGATAGGGATATGTTCTGTGTTGGACTGTGATGTCCTGCCTGTCATAGACTCCTGGTATGTTTGAACACCCTAAAACACAAAGCAATTGTGTTCTGGAACAGTTGTCAACCTATAGAATAACTGTTGTGTAACCAATAGGATTGTATTATCACCTCCCACTGTATAAGGGACATGGAACACATGTTACTTTTCAAGTTATTCCCTGTGAAATCAGAGGCGGATCTCCCCTGCAGCCGCTTGTATTAAAGTCTTATTTAATCTCATCTCATTTAGTCTCTACATTTAATTTTTGGGGATCTAATCTTCCACAACAGCATTGTATACTATAAAAATAAACATGGCAATAAAGGAATAACATGGTCCTATTGGGTTAAAGATATATATTTTTGGTTGCCAGATTGGTCTACAGTATGTCAAAAGGAGACTATCTGGGTTAAAATAATGATGCGCTGCATTAGAGATTCACAATAACATAACCGTACGGTGGGGTCGTGCTGTTGCTTCAGCGTCACTCTGTTTCCCTGGATTTTCATCTGTCCGTACACGTAAAGCCATCTTGAGTCATTTCAGGGAAGGTCAAGGTGTGAGCTTTAGGATTTTAGGAGGTTAGGATTTTAGCAGGTTAGCAGGTTAGGAGGTTAGCAGGTTAGGAGGTTAGGATTTTAGGTAGTTAGGAGGTTAGGATTTTAGGTGGTTAGGAGGTTATGATTTTAGGTGGTTAGGAGGTTAGCAGGTTAGGATTTTAGGTGGTTAGGAGGTTAGGATTTTAGGTGGTTAGGAGGTTAGGATTTTAGGTGGTTAGGAGGTTAGCAGGTTAAGATTTTAGGAGGTTAGGATTTTAGGAGGTTAGGATTTTAGGAGGTTAGGATTTTAGGAGGTTAGGATTTTAGGTGGTTAGGCATTTAGGAGGTTAGGCGGTTAGGCGGTTAGGATTTTAGGTGGTTAGGAGGTTAGGATTTTAGGCGGTTAGGATTTTAGGAGGTTAGGATTTTAGGCGGTTAGGAGGTTCACACCGTGAATTTACAGTGGTAGAAGCACTACACCACCGTACAGTCGGACAACTGATTGTCTTCTTGGGGGGACGACAGGTAGCCGAGTGGTTAGAGCGTTGGGCCAGTGACCGAAAGGATGCCCGAGCTGACAAGATAAAGATCTGTCATTTAACCCACTGTTCCGTGGATGTCGATTATGGAAGCCCCCCGCACTTCTCTGATTCAGAGGGGTTGGGTTCAACACGGAAGACACGTCAGTTGAATACATTCAGTTTTACAACTGCCTGGGTGTCTCCCTTCAGGTTGCTAGGTGAGTAAATGTATCAGTGGATAAAAGTCTTTCTCAGCTGTTTTATGGTTCACTATAGGCTAAGCTTCCTTAGCCTAGTGGTTAGAGCGTTGGGCTAGTAACCGGAAAGTTGCAAGTTCAAATCCCCGAGCTGACAAGGTACAAATCTGTCGTTCTGCCTCTGAACAGGCAGTTAACCCACTGTTCCTAGGCCGTCAATGAAAATAAGAATTTGTTCTTAACTGACTTGCCTGGTTAAATAAAGGTAAAATAAAAAATAAGCTTCCTTCCTTTGGTTCACTATAGGCTAAGCTTCCTTCCTTTCATTCACTATAGGCTAAGCTTCCTTCCTTTGGTTCACTATAGGCTAAGCTTCCTTCCTTTCGTTCACTATAGGCTAAGCTTCCTTCCTTTCGTTCACTATAGGCTAAGCTTCCTTCCTTTCGTTCACTATAGGCTAAGCATGGTTCACTATAGGCTAATCTTGTTTCCCTTGGTTCCCTATAGGCTAAGCTTCCTTCCCTTGCTTTACTATAGGCTAAGCTTCCTTCCTTTGGTTTACTATAGGCTAAGCGTCCTTCCCTTGGTTCACTATAAGCTAAGCTTCCTTATTTTGGTTCACTATAAGCTAAGCTTCTTTCCCTTGATTTCCTATAGGCTAAACTTCCTTTTCTTGGTTCACTAAGCTTTTTCCCTTTGTTTATTAAGCTTTAATCCTTGGTTCACTATAGGCTAAGATTCTTTCCCTTGGTTCACTATAGGCTAAACATCCTTCCCTTGGTTCTCTATAGGCTAATGCTAACAAAAGAGAACCAAAACAATGCATTGACTAATGCAAATCATTTAAATCATGTTGAAACATGTTAAGTTATATTAAATCATGTTAAGTTATATTAAATCATGTTAAATTCTCAGTGTTTTCATATAGACCTAGGAGAGCCCTTGAAAAAGTTTATCATTTGGCGGACAATGGATTAGATTGAGATATTTATATTTTTATAAACTGTGTCTTTTCCTTTTCCCTTTTTTCAGATGCTGCAATGACGCCTAACCTGAAGCCTAACCTGACGCCTAACCTGACGCCTAACCTGGCGTCTAACCTGACACCTAACCTGACACCTAACCTGACGCCTAACCTGGCGTCAAACCTGACATCAGACTGGCATCTAACCTGACACCTAACCTGACGCCTAACCTGGCGTCTAACCTGACACCTAACCTGACATCTAACCTGACACCTAACCTGACACCTAACCTGACATCTAACCTGACACCTAACCTGACGCCTAACCTGGCGTCAAACCTGGCGTCTAACCTGACACCTAACCTGAAGCCTAACCTGGCGTCAAACCTGGCGTCTAACCTGACATCTAACCTGAAGCCTAACCTGACGCCTAACCTGGCGTCTAACCTGACACCTAACCTGACATCTAACCTGACACCTAACCTGACGCCTAACCTGACGCCTAACCTGGCGTCTAACCTGACACCTAACCTGACATCTAACCTGACGCCTAATCTGGCGTCAAACCTGACATCAGACTGGCATCTAACCTGACACCTAACCTGACGCCTAACCTGAAGCCTAACCTGACGCCTAACCTGGCGTCTAACCTGACACCTAACCTGACATCTAACCTGACACCTAACCTGACGCCTAACCTGGCGTCAAACCTGACATCAGACTGGCATCTAACCTGACACCTAACCTGACATCTAACCGACATCAGACTGGCATCTAACCTGACACCTAACCTGACATCTAACCGACATCAGACTGGCATCTAACCTGACACCTAACCTGACACCTAACCTGACAACTAATCGACATCAGACTGGCATCTAACCTGACACCTAACCAGACACCTAACCTGACACCTGACCTGATATCAGACTGGCATCTAACCTGACATCTAACCTGACACCTAACCTGACATCTAACCGACATCAGACTGGCATCTAACCAGACACCTAACCTGACACCTAACCTGACACCTAACCTGACACCTAACCTGACATCTAACCGACTTCCGACTGGCATCTAACCAGACACCTAACCAGACACCTAACCAGACACCTAATCTGGCATCTAACCTGACACCTAACCTGACATCTAACCGACATCAGACTGGCATCTAACCTGACACCTAACCTGACACCTAACCTGACATCTAACCGACTTCAGACTGGCATCTAACCTGACACCTAACCTGACACCTAACCAGACACCTAACCAGACACCTAACCTAACTGACATCAGACTGGCATCTAACCTGACACCTAACCTGACACCTAACCAGACACCTAACCAGACACCTAACCTGACACCTAACCTGACACCTAACCTGACACCTAACCTGACACCTAACCTGACACCTAATCGACTTCAGACTGGCACCTAACCTGACACCTAACCTGACACCTAATCGACTTCAGACTGGCACCTAACCTGATACCTAACCTGACATCTAACCGACTTCAGATTGGCATCTAACCAGACACCTAACCAGACACCTAACCTGACACCTAACTGACATCAGACTGGCATCTAACCTGACACCTAACCTGACACCTAACCTGACATCTAACCGACTTCCAACTGGCATCTAACCTGACACCTAACCAGACACCTAACCGGACACCTAACCAGACACCTAACCTGGCATCTAACCTGGCATCTAACCTGACACCTAACCTGACATCTAACCAACATCAGACTGGCATCTAACCTGACATCTAACCGACTTCAGACTGGCATCTAACCTGACACCTAACCTGACACCTAACCAGACACCTAACCAGACACCTAACCTGACACCTAACCTGACACCTAACTGACATCAGACTGGCATCTAACCTGACACCTAACCTGACACCTAACCAGACACCTAACCAGACACCTAACCTGACACCTAACCTGACACCTAACCTGACACCTAACCTGACACCTAACCTGACACCTAATCGACTTCAGACTGGCACCTAACCTGACACCTAACCTGACATCTAACCGACTTCAGATTGGCATCTAACCAGACACCTAACCAGTCACCTAACTGACATCAGACTGGCATCTAACCTGACACCTAACCTGACACCTAACCAGACACCTAACCAGACACCTAACCTGACACCTAACCTGACACCTAACCTGACACCTAACCTGACACCTAACCTGACACCTAACCTGACACCTAACCAGACACCTAACCAGACACCTAACCTGACACCTAACCTGACACCTAACTGACATCAGACTGGCATCTAACCTGACACCTAACCTGACACCTAACCAGACACCTAACCAGACACCTAACCTGACACCTAACCAGACACCTAACCAGACACCTAACCAGACACCTAACCTGACACCTAACCTGACACCTAACCTGACACCTAACCTGACACCTAATCGACTTCAGACTGGCACCTAACCTGACATCTAACCGACTTCAGATTGGCATCTAACCAGACACCTAACCTGACACCTAATCGACTTCAGACTGGCACCTAACCTGACACCTAACCTGACATCTAACCGACTTCAGATTGGCATCTAACCAGACACCTAACCAGTCACCTAACTGACATCAGACTGGCATCTAACCTGACACCTAACCTGACACCTAACCTGACACCTAACCTGACACCTAATCGACTTCAGAGTGGCACCTAACCTGACACCTAACCTGACACCTAATCGACTTCAGATTGGCATCTAACCAGACACCTAACCAGACACCTAACCAGACACCTAACCAGACACCTAACCTGGCATCTAACCTGGCATCTAACCTGACACCTAACCTGACATCTAACTGACATCAGACTGGCATCTAACCTGACACCTAACCGACATCAGACTGGCATCTAACCAGACACCTAACCAGACACCTAACCTGACACCTAACCTGACACCTAACTGACATCAGACTGGCATCTAACCTGACACCTAACCTGACATCTAACCGACATCAGACTGGCATCTAACCTGACACCTAACTGACATCAGACTGGCATCTAACCTGACACCTAACCTGACATCTAACCGACATCAGACTGGCATCTAACCTGACACCTAACCGACATCAGACTGGCATCTAACCTGACACCTAACCTGACACCTAACCTGACACCTAACCTGACACCTAACCTGGCATCTAACCTGACACCTAACCTGACACCTAACCAGACATCCCCATTCTTCATCTGGACTGTGGCTCTTTCAATCATGGCGACCTAGATGTGGTTATCCCATATATGTTCCCGCTTGCCTTGCTGTTGAATGGGGTCGTGTCCTGGGTCTCCCTACACCTGAGCTCAACCTTCATGGTGTATCTGAAGAACCTTGTGGCCGCTGACCTTCTCATGAACCTGACAACACCTGACCACGCCTCTCGTGGCAGCCAGTGAACAGGGCTCCAGAGTGGAGCAGAGGTCTAAAGCACTGTATCTCAGTGCTGGATTTGTAATTACAGGCTGTATCACAACCAGGAGTGACATAGGGTGGAGCACAATGTGACTCGTCTGGGTTAAGGGAGGCCAGGGTAGGCCGTCATTGCAAATAAGAATTTGTTCTTAACTGACTTGCCTAGTTAAATTTTAAAAAATACAAATAAACTTCCAACCTCATCTGTTGGGTTATGAGAATTTGCCGGTCTCTACTTCGGTGTTATCTTCTACACAAGAATCCCTCTACTGGGCCTCATCAGTCAGTCAGCATATTGATTGCAGGACCCGCGCAAGTAATACACTCGAATACACTTGCTACTCTAACTTCCGCAATGCATACAAGGCCCTCCCCTGCCCTCCCTTCGGCAAATCCGACCACGACTCCATCTTGCTTCTACCATCCTATAGGCAGAAACTCAAACAGGACACCTAATCGACTTCAGACTGGCACCTAACCTGACACCTAACCTGACACCTAATCGACTTCAGACTGGCACCTAACCTGACACCTAACCTGACATCTAACCGACTTCAGATTGGCATCTAACCAGACACCTAACCTGACACCTAACCAGACACCTAACCAGACACCTAACCTGACACCTAACCTGACACCTAACCTGACATCTAACCGACTTCAGATTGGCATCTAACCAGACACCTAACCAGACACCTAACCAGACACCTAACCTGGCATCTAACCTGGCATCTAACCTGACATCTAACTGACATCAGACTGGCATCTAACCTGACACCTAACCGACATCAGACTGGCATCTAACCTGACACCTAACCTGACACCTAACCTGACATCTAACCGACTTCAGACTGGCATCTAACCAGACACCTAACCAGACACCTAACCAGACACCTAACCTGACACCTAACCTGACACCTAACCTGACACCTAACTGACATCAGACTGGCATCAGACTGGCATCTAACCTGACACCTAACCTGACATCTAACCTGACACCTAACCGACATCAGACTGGCACCTAACCTGACACCTAACCTGAGACCTAACCTGACACCTAACCTGACACCTAACCTGACACCTAACCTGGCATCTAACCTGACACCTAACCTGGCATCTAACCTGACACCTAACCTGACACCTAACCTGACACCTAACCTGACACCTAACCTGGCATCTAACCTGACACCTAACCTGACACCTAACCAGACATCCCAATTCTTCATCTGGACTGTGGCTCTTTCAATCATGGCGACCTAGATGTGGTTATCCCATATATGTTCCTGCTTGCCTTGCTGTTGAATGGGGTCGTGTCCTGGGTCTCCCTACACCTGAGCTCAACCTTCATGGTGTATCTGAAGAACCTTGTGGCCGCTGACCTTCTCATGAACCTGACAACACCTGACCACGCCTCTCGTGGCAGCCAGTGAACAGGGCTCCAGAGTGGAGCAGGGGTCTAAAGCACTGTATCTCAGTGCTGGATTTGTAATTACAGGCTGTATCACAACCAGGAGTGACATAGGGTGGAGCACAATGTGACTCGTCTGGGTTAAGGGAGGCCAGGGTAGGCCGTCATTGTAAATAAGAATTTGTTCTTAACTGATTTGCCTAGTTAAATTTTAAAAAATACAAATAAACTTCCAACCTCATCTGTTGGGTTATGAGAATTTGCCGGTCTCTACTCCGGTGTTATCTTCTACACAAGAATCCCTCTACTGGGCCTCATCAGTCAGTCAGCATATTGATTTCAGGACTTGCGCAAGTAATACACTCAACCATTGCTACTCTAACCTCCGCAATGCATACAAGGCCCTCCCCTGCCCTCCCTTCGGCAAATCCGACCAGGACTCCATCTTGCTTCTACCATCCTATAGGCAGAAACTCAAACAGGATGTACCCGTGACTAGAATCATTCAACGCTGGTCTGACCAATCGGAAACCACGGTTCAAGATTGTTTTGATCAAGCGGACTGGTAAATGTTCCGGGCAGCCTCAGAGAATAACATCAACCTATACGCTGACTCTGTGACTGAGTTAATCAGGAAGTGTATAGGAGATTTTGTACCCACAGTGACTATTAAAACCTACCCAAACCAGAAACTGTGGATAGATGGCAGCATTTGCGCAAAACTGAAAGCGCGAACCACGCATTTAACCATGGAAAGAGGACTGGGAATATGACCGAATATAAACAATGTAGTTATTCCCTCAGCAAGGGTATTCATTCACTTCTCTGGGATATGTGGGACGCTAGTGTACCATCTGGCCAAAAGCCAGGGAAAATGCAGAGCGCCAGATTCAAATACATTACTATAAAAATCTAACTTTCATTAAATCACACATGCAAGATAGCAAATTAAAGCTACATTTGTTGTGAATCCATCTAACATGTCAGATTTCAAAAAGGCTTTTCGGCGAAAGCAAACAATGCTTTTATCTAAGGATGGCACCATAGTAAACAAAGAGAGAAAGCATATTTCAACCCTACAGGCGCGACACAAAATGCAAAAATAAAAATATAATTCATGCCTTACCTTTGACGAGCTTCTTTTGTTGGCACTCCAATATGTCCCATAAACATCACAATTGGTCATTTTGTTCGATTAATTACGTCCATATATATCCAAAATGTCAATTTATTTGGCGCGTTTGATCCAGAAAAACACCGGTTCCAACTTGCTCAACGTGACTACAAAATATCTCAAAAGTTTGCCAAAACATTTCAAACTACTTTTGTAATACAACTGTAGGTATTTTTTTAACGTGAAATCAATCAAATTGAAGATGGGATGATTTGTGTTCAATACAGGAAGAAAACAAACTGAAGAATGCTTTCTGGTCACGCGCCTCTAACTAACAGTACACTTCAAGTGACCCTCGTTCAAGATGGCAGTACTTCTTCATTACACAAAGGAATAACCTCAACCAATTTCTAAAGACTGTTGACATCCAGTGTAAGCGAGAGGAACTGCAAGAAGGTCCCTTAGAAATCTGGATTCCCAATGAAAACCCATTGAAAAGAGTGACCTCAAAAAAAATGAATGGTTTGTCTTCGGGGTTTTGCCTGCTAAATAAGTTCTGTTAAACTCACAGACATGATTCAAACAGTTTTAGAAACTTCAGAGTGTTTTCTATCCAAATCTACTAATGATATGCATATCTTATCTTCTGGGGATGAGTAGAAGGCAGTTGAATTTGGGAATTCATTTAATCCGGACGTGAAAATACTGCCCCTGTCACCAAGAAGTTAAATAAGCGAAATGTCGGTACAGGGACAAAGTGGAGCCGCAATTCAATGTCTCAGACACGAGACGTGTGTGGCAGGGTCTACAGGCAATTACGGACTACAAAAAGAATACCCGCCACGTCACAGACACCGGCGTATTGCTTCCAGACAAACTTTACACCTTCTTTGCATGCTTTGAGGATAATACAGAGTCACCGACACGGCCTGGTAACAAGGACTGGGGGCCTCCCCTTTCCTTCTCTGTGGACAACTTGAGTAAGACGTTTAAACGTGTTAACCATCGCAAAGCTGCTGGTCCAGACGGCGTCCCTAGCCACGTCCTGAGAGCATGCTGGTGTGTTTACGGACATATTCAATCACTCCCCATCCAAGTCTGCTGTTCCCACATGCTTCAAGATGGCCACCATTGTTCTTGTAGGCAAAGATAACTGAACGAAATGACTATTGCCCGTAGCACTCACTTCTGTCAGCATGAAGTGCTTGGAGAGACTAGCCAAGGATCATATCACCTCCACCTTACCGGCCACCCTAGACCCACTTCAGTTTACATACCGCTCCAACAGGTCCATTGATAATGCAATCGCCATCACACTGCACACTGCCCTATCCCATCTGGACAAGAGGAATACCTATGTAAGAATGCTGTTCATCGACTACAGCTCAGCATTCAACACCATAGTACACTCCAAGCTCATCATTAAGCTGGAGGCCCTGGGTCTCCACCCCCGCCCTGTGCAATTGTGTCCTGGACTTTCTGATGGGTAGGAAACAACATCTCCACCCCTCTGATCCTCAATACTGGGGCCCCACAAGGGTGCATGTTCAGCCCCCTCCTGTACTCCCTGTTCACCCATGACTGCGTGGCCATGCACGCCTCCAACTCAATTATCAAGTTTGCAGACATCACAATAGTAGTGGGTTTGATTACCAACAACGACGAGACAGCCAACAGGGAGGAGGTGAAGGCACTCGGAGTGTGGTGTCAGAAAAACAACCTCTCACACAATGTCAACAAAACAAAGGAGATGATCGTGGACTTCAGGAAACAGCAGAGGGAGCAGCCCCCTATCCACATCGAAGGGACAGTAGTGGAGAAGGTGGAAATATTTAAGTTCCTCGGCTTACACATCAAACTGAAATGGACCACCCACACAGACAGTGTGGTGAAAAAGGCACAAAAACACCTCTTCAACCTCAGGAGGCTGAAAAAATGTGGCTTGTGGCCACAAACCCTGACATACTTTTACAGGTGCACAATCGAGAGCATCCTGTCGGGCTGTATCACCACCTGGTACGACAACTGCTCCGCCCACAACCGTAAGGCTCTCCAGAGGGTAGTGAGGTCTGCACAACGCATCACGGCTGCAAACTACCTGCCCTCCATGACACCTACACCACCCAATGTCACAGGAAGGCCCAAAAGATCATCAAGGACAACAACCACCCGAGCCACGGCCTGTTCACCCCTCTACCATCTAGAAGGTGAGGTCAGTACAGGTGCATCAAAGCTGGGACCAAGAAAGTGAAAAACAGCTTCTATCTCAAGGCCATCAGACTGCTAAAACAGCAATCCCTAACTCAGAGAGGCTGCTGCTTACATAGAGACTCAAATCATTGGCCACTTGAATAAATGGTTCACAAGTCACTTTAAACAATGCCACTAATAATATTTAC
The DNA here is from genome assembly GCF_045791955.1 of Oncorhynchus clarkii lewisi. Taxonomy (NCBI): domain Eukaryota; kingdom Metazoa; phylum Chordata; class Actinopteri; order Salmoniformes; family Salmonidae; genus Oncorhynchus; species Oncorhynchus clarkii. Next base: position 40,715,345 of record NC_092170.1, read on the forward strand.
ATATCTTACATTACTCATCTTATATGTAAAAAAAATACAAATAAACGCCTCTCACTATCAACTGCGTTTATTTTCAGCAAATTTAACATGTGTAAATATTTGTATGAGCATAACAAGATGCAACAACTGAGACATAAACTGAACAAGTTCCACAGACATGTGACTACCAGAATTTGAATAATGTGTCGCTGAACAGAGAGGGGGTCAAAATCAAAGTAACTGTCAGTATATGGTGTGGCCACCAGCTGCATTAAGCACTGCAGTGCATCTCCTCATGGACTGCCCCAGATTTGCCAGTTCTTGTTGTTAGATGTTACCCCACTCTTCCAACAAGGCACCTGCAAGTTCCCGGACATTTCTGGAGGGAATGGCCCTAGCCCTCACCCTCAGATCCAACAGGTCCCAGACATGCTCAATGGGATTGCGATCCGGGCTCTTCGCTGGCCATGGCAGAACACTGACATTCCTGTCTTGCAGGAAATCACGCACAGAATGAGCAGTATGCCTGGTGGCATTGTCATGCTGGAGGGTCATGTCAGGATGAGCCTGCAGAAAGGGTACCACATGAGGGAGGATGATTGAGATTGCCTGCAATAACAACAAGCTCAGTCCGATGATGCTGTGACACACCGCCCCAGACCATGACAGATTCTCTACCTCCAAATCGATCCCGTTCCAGAGTACAGGCATCGGTGTAACGCAAATTCCTTTGACGATAAACCCGAATCCGACCATCACCCCTGGTGAGACAAAACTGCAACTCATCTGTGAAGAGCACTTTTGCCAGTCCTGTCTGGTCCAGTGGCGGTGGATTTGTGCCCATAGGCGACGTTGTTGCCGGTGATGTCTGGTGAGGACCTGCCTTACAACAGGCCTACAAGACCTCAGTCCAGCCTCTCTCAGCCTATTGCGGACAGTCTGAGCACTGAGGGAGGGATTGTGCATTCCTGGTGTAACTCGGGCAGTTGTTGTTGCCATCCTGTACCTGTCCTGGTGTGATGTTCGGATGTACCAATGCTGTGCAGGTGTTGTTACACGTGGTTTGCCACTGCAAGGACGATCAGCTGTCCGTCCTGTCTCCCTGTAGAGCTGTCTTAGGTGTCTCATAGTACGGACATTGCAATTTATTACCCTGGCCACATCTGCAGTCCTCATGCCTCCTTGCAGCATGCCTAAGGCATGTTAACGCAGATGAGCAGGGACCATGGGCATCTTTCTTTTTGTGTTTTTCAGAGTCAGTAGAAAGGCCTCTTTAGTGTCCTCAGTTTACATAACTGTGACCTTAATTGCCTTCTGTCTGTAAGCTGTTAGTGTCTTAACGACCGTTCCACAGGTGCATGTTCATTAATTGTTTATGGTTCATTGAACAAGCATGAGAAACAGTGTTTAAACCCTTTACAATGAAGATCTGTGAAGTTATTTGGATTTTTACGAGTTATCTTTGAAAGACAGGGTCCTGAAAAAGGTCAGTTTCTTTTTTTTTCGCTGAGTTTATGTGTTGTATCTTATACCATCTATTGTATCTTGCTTATGCCGCCTGGACATCGCTCATCCATATATTTATATGTACATATTCGTATCTTTTCCCTTTAGATTTGTGTGTATTAGGTAGTTGTTGAGGAATATTAAGATGACCTGTTAGATTTTACTGCACTGTCAGAACTAGAAGCACAAGCATTTCGCTACACTCGCCTTAACATCTGCTACCAATCTGTGACCAATACCATTTGATTTGATTCGATGTGGTTGTCTCACCTAGTTACCTTAAGAAGGATGCACTTACTGTAAGTCGCTCTGGAGAAGAGCATCTGCTTAATAACTAAAATGCAAAATGGAGGGAGGTCACACCAACGCTTAGTTCACTGTTACTTTTTTATCTTTGTTCACCTGATCATGCAAAGCCACCCACTGGTCACAATCTGGTTGAATCAACGTTGTTTCAATGTCATTTGTCAACGTATTGTGACGTGGAATCGACATGGGAAAAGACATTAGATTTCAAAACGTTGTTAACTGTCGTTTTGAGAATTCAAACCATCTGAATTACCTCATCATTTTTTTAACGTAAGTAAATCTTGCATAAAATATGTTGAATTTGTACCTTTTGAAACAACTTTAGATCTTAAATGTCATATCCACCATCAGGAAAAATGTATGAACTTTAAATAACGTTTGATTTGATTTGGTCCTATTCTTTCACTTTGATTCTTGGTTGAGATGGAGACGCAAATCCAACATTCCAATTTATTCATCTGTTTAATTAAACCAACTGGAATTAAAGTCAGACTAAGTCAGTGGGACAAAATATACATCTCCTTCAAATGTTGATGATGTTATTCGGTTGCGTTGACAACCGAACACAATTTAACATCCACTTTTGGCCTTTTAACTTATCGACAAGTTAACAAATTATAGGTTGGATTCATGTCTCTATCTAACCCCCGACCCCCCCCCCCCCCCCCAAAAAAAAAAAAGTTAAAGAAGAGAATTAAGCCAGTGGCTCAGATTAAACTATCAATGCGTTAGATATCCTTTAAATATTGATATTTGGTTGCGTTGACAACAAAAAAACAAAAAAAATCTATATTACTTTTGTAAAACAGTAAATAGCCGTTTAAAGATAAGAATATCTGACAAACTAATGTAACAGTATTAATTCAACCTTAAAAAATGACTAACTCATCCATGTCCACATTTTGAGGTTAGCCTGCTGCTGTAACTATAAGTGTCTTCTTATTGTAATCATAGAATTACGTGAATGCTCAAGATTACATGCTAAGGTCGTAGGTCAGTGGAGATTGCTATAGTCACAATTGCTATAATAATCTGTACCAAATCGCAAACTGCATTTATCACTTGCATCATGTACTGCAATCCAGGTGATTTGGTTCTGCTATTGGATGAAGCACAGTGATAACACCATTAATTGTTATATAAATACACCATATCTGACATTTTAATTCTCATTTGAACTTTGTTGAGCTTTTAAATAGTTAAAAGTGCAGTGATAACTCTTTTAGATGAGAACTAAACCCCCAAAAGAAATCAGACATGGTTTTTCCCATTGGTATTTGGCTGTGCTTTCAGATGGTTGAAACACATTCGAAAGTCAATTCACTTTTGGCTGTCTCTCTTTGAGTGAGTGACTATATCAGTCGGGGCGGCACGGTAGGCTAGTGGTTAGAGCGTTGGACTAGTAACCGAAAGGTTGCAAGTTCGAATCCCGAGCTGACAAGGTTCAAATCTGTCGTTCTGCCCCTGAACAGGCAGTTAACCCCACTGTTCCTAGACCAGTTAACCCACTGTTCCTAGACCAGTTAACCCACTGTTCCTAGGCCGTCATTGAAAATAAGAATTTGTTCTTAACTGACTTGCCTAGTTAAATAAAAAAATATTGTTTTAATCTCATTGATCAACGTCTCAACCTCATTATCCACGTTGAAATTGCACGGTGTTCTCAGTGGCCAATCGCACCCGGTTTGTCTATTTCTCCTAGTACCTGTGTATTGTGTTATGTTATGCATAACCTAAGAACTACACGTGTCACCGTAGTCACTGGACTCCATTTAAAAACAGTGAATACTCTTGTTTTGTAGTTAACAGTATTAACAGTAAGGGTATTTCATACACTACTTCTGTAAAATAACCTTTAAAAACTTCAGTGAACGATCATAACGGAAGTTTGTCTGTTTTGGACTTTTATTTCATACAGTGGTTGAGGAACTATTGTCGTTGTGGTTAAGCGTGTAACAAACAGTCGTAGGGTATTTTTGATAGAAAGAAGTGGGTCATTTCGCTGCTGGTTCCCATACACAGGAACTATTACACAGGAAGTCAGATATTTTATCACTAATCTGTGTAGCGTTAAAATAGCACTGACATTACAAGTGGTGACAAACCTCAAGCTTCCGCAAGCCTCGGTCTTTAATCAGCCCCTTCTACACCCACAACGATTCAGCTACATGCAACATGGGATGATGCTGTGTTTTAGAGAGGACACAACAAACACTTCAGCTCAAAGAAACACACAAACATATTGTATAACAGACTGTCCTGCACATTGTCCTGCACATTGTCCCGCACATTGTCCCGCACATTGTCCTGCACATTGTCCTGCACATTGTCCTGCACATTGTCCTGCACATTGTCCCGCACATTGTCCTGCACATTGTCCCGCACATTGTCCCGCACATTGTCCCGCACATTGTCCCGCACATTGTCCCGCACATTGTCCTGCACATTGTCCCACACATTGTCCCGCACATTGTCCTGCACATTGTCCTGCACATTGTCCTGCACATTGCAATTCACACTGCCCTGCACACTGTCATTCACACTGTCATTCACACTGTCATTCACACTGCCCTGCACACTGCCATTCACACTGCCCTGCACACTGTCATTCACACTGCCATTCACACTGTCATTCACACTGCCATTCACACTGTCATTCACACTGTCATTCACACTGCCATTCACACTGCCATTCACACTGTCATTCACACTGCCATTCACACTGTCATTCACACTGTCATTCACACTGCCATTCACACTGCCATTCACACTGCCATTCACACTGCCATTCACACTGCCCTGCACACTGTCATTCACACTGTCATTCACACTGCCCTGCACACTGTCATTCACATTCACACTGCCCAGCACACTGTAATTCACACTGTCATTCACACTGCCATTCACACTGTCATTCACACTGCCCAGCACACTGTCATTCACACTGCCCTGCACACTGTCATTCACACTGTCATTCACACTGCCATTCACACTGTCATTCACACTGTCATTCACACTGCCATTCACACTGCCATTCACACTGTCATTCACACTGCCATTCACACTGCCATTCACACTGCCCTGCACACTGTCATTCACACTGTCATTCACACTGCCCTGCACACTGTCATTCACATTCACACTGCCCAGCACACTGTAATTCACACTGTCCAGCACACTGTCATTCACACTGTCATTCACACTGCCATTCACACTGTCATTCACATTCACACTGCCCAGCACACTGTCATTCACACTGCCCAGCACACTGTCATTCACACTGCCCAGCACACTGTCATTCACACTGTCATTCACACTGCCATTCACACTGTCATTCACACTGTCATTCACACTGCCCTGCACACTGTCATTCACACTGTCATTCACACTGCCCTGCACACTGTCATTCACACTGCCCTGCAGACTGTCATTCACATTCACACTGCCCAGCACACTGTAATTCACACTGCCCAGCACACTGTCATTCACACTGCCCTGCACACTGTCATTCACACTGCCCAGCACACTGTCATTCACACTGTCATTCACACTGCCATTCACACTGTCATTCACACTGTCATTCACACTGCCCTGCACACTGTCATTCACACTGTCATTCACACTGCCCTGCACACTGTCATTCACACTGTCATTCACACTGCCCTGCACACTGTCATTCACACTGCCCTGCAGACTGTCATTCACATTCACACTGCCCAGCACACTGTAATTCACACTGCCCAGCACACTGTCATTCACACTGCCCTGCACACTGTCATTCACACTGCCCAGCACACTGTCATTCACACTGTCATTCACACTGCCATTCACACTGTCATTCACACTGTCATTCACACTGCCCTGCACACTGTCATTCACACTGTCATTCACACTGCCCAGCACACTGTCATTCACACTGCCCTGCACACTGTCATTCACACTGCCCAGCACACTGTAATTCACACTGCCCAGCACACTGCCCTGCACACTGTCATTCACACTGCCCTGCACACTGCCCTGCACACTGTCATTCACACTGCCCTGCAGACTGTCATTCACATTCACACTGCCCAGCACACTGTAATTCACACTGCCCAGCACACTGTCATTCACACTGCCCTGCACACTGTCATTCACACTGCCCAGCACACTGTCATTCACACTGTCATTCACACTGCCATTCACACTGTCATTCACACTGTCATTCACACTGCCCTGCACACTGTCATTCACACTGTCATTCACACTGCCCTGCACACTGTCATTCACACTGTCATTCACACTGCCCTGCACACTGTCATTCACACTGCCCTGCAGACTGTCATTCACATTCACACTGCCCAGCACACTGTAATTCACACTGCCCAGCACACTGTCATTCACACTGCCCTGCACACTGTCATTCACACTGCCCAGCACACTGTCATTCACACTGTCATTCACACTGCCATTCACACTGTCATTCACACTGTCATTCACACTGCCCTGCACACTGTCATTCACACTGTCATTCACACTGCCCAGCACACTGTCATTCACACTGCCCTGCACACTGTCATTCACACTGCCCAGCACACTGTAATTCACACTGCCCAGCACACTGCCCTGCACACTGTCATTCACACTGCCCTGCACACTGCCCTGCACACTGCCCTGCACATTGTCATGCAATCAGCAGAGACATGTTTTTTTGCTTGCTCAAAACCACACTGTGTGCTCACAACCACAGCCTCTTTGCTCTTCTGATTGCAAAGGGGTTTGAACTCAATAAAGAGCAAGGGGTGGGAGGACTGGGCCAGGGGGGGTGGGAGTGGATGGGGTCCGGCCCGGGGCCCCGGAGGTCTCTTAAGATATCAGTCAGGCAGTGAGTCCTGATTGCTGCATCGCCGCTCAACACCAAGTGAAACTGATGTACACTGGCACCCGGGAGACTGGCATCCAACAACCTCTCAGTGGACCATTAAACAGGAAGAGAGGAGAGACCGGCTCATTCACACAGCGTAAGACTGGCAAAGTCCTTGGGATTGCGACAAGAAAACCCCCACCTCTATATAAAGAGAACACCCGTACAAAAAAGAGCATCACAAACTGTACAGTACACTAAAAATAGACCGTTTTGTTTGGTAGGTGTGGAAAGATTCGAAAGGGGGAAAAAAAAAACAGCTGAATTCGGGATATTTCACTTCTTCGTATAGAACGAAGACTGTTCATCATATTGTCTGTTCCAGTGACTTTCTTTCATAAAAATCAAAGCTTCGTTTAAAGGAGGGTAAGGACATTTTCATTAATGTATTTATATTTATATATATATATTTATATGTTTGACAGTGTTTAATAACAATTCTGCATAACAATTGAATAACAATTGTCACAGGGATAGAGTACACATTCAAGCTTGTTTATAAAATCAATTTACTTTTTCATTGAGTGTTCTAAATTACAGTATGTGAGCTGATCCAGACTGAATCGATTCAGATTTATGTAGGGGCTGAGTGTATTTTCAGGGATTTGACTCAAAATCTCTCATAAAGTTGTAGAAACACGATTTGAAAGGGATCCATCTCCTCTGAGTATCAGTCTTACAAACCCCTAAATGGTTCCAACATTCCAAAAAAATGTGCCTTGGTTGCCATAGCACCTGTTACTGCACGGAATGCCATTCTAAACTGGTTAGGATTCCCTGGAGGCTGTAAAGAAGGGACCGCCACTGTTCATGTACTGTCGATCATCGGTATAGATTGTATCGCTCTGTAGACAGGACTAAACTGGTGTACAGATTATTATGGACTCACTGGAAGGTCTAGAAACAGACTTTCGTTGATGGGGAAAAAAACGATGACTAAGTTAGAGTTTGACTTGAGACTTTGCTCACCAAGTCATTCAGTCTTTTTTTTCTCGGCGTAGCTTACTGTCAAGCTCTCACTTCCCTTTCTCTAATCTTCTCCAAACTGTACCTTCCTTCTTCATTCATTTCACCAGAAAGGAAAACAACTTGACTGAGCGCTTTTAGATAAAGTGAGAGTGACAATTACATGCATGAAAAAATATAATGTTCTTTGTGTGTATCGTATGGGGCGATACAGTCACATGAGATAAAATACATGTACGATCTAAATGTTGTACAAAAACACATTAACTCACACGACATACACATTTCATGCAAAGTCCAATCTGTACACAAATACTGAAGGGGAAGAAAGGTTGGTTTAATAAAGATTCAAAGTTACGTTTGTGAGAATATAGTGGTGTATATGGCCATTTACAGCAATCCAGAAATAACTGCATTTCAACAGAGCTATACAAAATGTAGGATCTTAATTTGATCACTCTGTCACAGGAGAACTTTCTTGCAATGCATGACCATTTAAAGTTGTATTTGAGTGTATTTGAGGTTTAAAAAGGCTTCTGAAGTTTGTTCTTTGTACTTAGAAATGTCAGACTTGATTTTTCCTTACAAAAAATGTATCAACCCCGACAACAATGTCCATTAATTATAATCCACATTTCCTGTTGCTGGGAGGCTGTGTGTTACTAGGTGGCTGTGTGTTAGTGGGTGGCTGTGTGTTAGTGGGTGGCTGTGTGTTACTGGGTGGCTGTGTGTTACTAGGTGGCTGTGTGTTAGTGGGTGGCTGTGTGTTACTAGGGGGCTGTGTGTTACTAGGTGGCTGTGTGTTAGTGGGTGGCTGTGTGTTAGTGGGTGGCTGTGTGTTACTAGGTGGCTGTGTGTTACTAGGTGGCTGTGTGTTACTAGGTGGCTGTGTGTTAGTGGGTGGCTGTGTGTTACTAGGGGGCTGTGTGTTACTAGGTGGCTGTGTGTTACTCGGTGACTGTGTGTTACTAGGTGACTGTGTGTTAGTGGGTGGCTGTGTGTTACTAGGTGGCTGTGTGTTACTAGGTGGCTGTGTGTTAGTGGGTGGCTGTGTGTTAGTGGGTGGTTGTGTGTTAGTGGGTGGCTGTGTGTTAGTGGGTGGCTGTGTGTTAGTGGGTGGTTGTGTGTTAGTGGGTGGCTGTGTGTTACTAGGTGGCTGTGTGTTAGTGGGTGGCTGTGTGTTACTAGGTGGCTGTGTGTTACTAGGTGACTGTGTGTTACTAGGTGGCTGTGTGTTACTGGGTGGCTGTGTGTTAGTGGGTGGCTGTGTGTTACTAGGGGGCTGTGTGTTACTAGGGGGCTGTGTGTTACTAGGTGGCTGTGTGTTACTAGGTGACTGTGTGTTACTAGGTGGCTGTGTGTTAGTGGGAGGCTGTGTGTTACTAGGGGGCTGTGTGTTACTAGGTGGCTGTGTGTTACTAGGTGACTGTGTGTTAGTGGGTGGCTGTGTGTTACTAGGTGGCTGTGTGTTACTAGGTGACTGTGTGTTAGTGGGTGGCTGTGTGTTACTAGTTGGCTGTGTGTTAGTGGGTGGCTGTGTGATAGTGGGTGGCTGTGTGTTACTGGGTGGCTGTGTGATAGTGGGTGGCTGTGTGTTAGTGGGTGGCTGTATGATAGTGGGTGGCTGTGTGTTACTAGGTGACTGTGTGTTAGTGGGTGGCTGTGTGATAGTGGGTGGCTGTGTGTTACTGGGTGGCTGTGTGTTACTGGGTGGCTGTGTGATAGTGGGTGGCTGTGTGATAGTGGGTGGCTGTGTGTTAGTGGGTGGCTGTGTGATAGTGGGTGGCTGTGTGATAGTGGGAGGCTGTGTGTTACTAGGTGGCTGTGTGATAGTGGGTGGCTGTGTGATAGTGGGTGGCTGTGTGATAGTGGGAGGCTGTGTGTTACTAGGTGGCTGTGTGTTACTAGGTGACTGTGTTACTAGGTGGCTGTGTGTTAGTGGGTGGCTGTGTGTTACTAGGGGGCTGTGTGTTACTAGGTGGCTGTGTGTTACTGGGTGGCTGTGTGTTACTGGGTGGTTGTGTGTTACTAGGGGGCTGTGTGTTACTAGGTGGCTGTGTGTTAGTGGGAGGCTGTGTGTTACTAGGGGGCTGTGTGTTACTAGGTGGCTGTGTGTTACTAGGTGACTGTGTGTTAGTGGGTGGCTGTGTGTTACTAGGTGGCTGTGTGTTACTAGGTGACTGTGTGTTAGTGGGTGGCTGTGTGTTACTGGGTGGCTGTGTGTTACTAGTTGGCTATGTGTTAGTGGGTGGCTGTGTGATAGTGGGTGGCTGTGTGTTACTGGGTGGCTGTGTGATAGTGGGTGGCTGTGTGATAGTGGGTGGCTGTGTGTTACTGGGTGGCTGTGTGATAGTGGGTGGCTGTGTGATAGTGGGTGGCTGTGTGTTAGTGGGTGGCTGTGTGTTACTAGGTGGCTGTGTGATAGTGGGTGGCTGTGTGATAGTGGGTGGCTGTGTGTTACTGGGTGGCTGTGTGATAGTGGGTGGCTGTGTGTTAGTGGGTGGCTGTATGATAGTGGGTGGCTGTGTGTTACTAGGTGACTGTGTGTTAGTGGGTGGCTGTGTGATAGTGGGTGGCTGTGTGTTACTGGGTGGCTGTGTGTTACTGGGTGGCTGTGTGATAGTGGGTGGCTGTGTGATAGTGGGTGGCTGTGTGTTAGTGGGTGGCTGTGTGTTACTAGGTGGCTGTGTGTTACTAGGTGGCTGTGTGATAGTGGGTGGCTGTGTGATAGTGGGTGGCTGTGTGATAGTGGGAGGCTGTGTGTTACTAGGTGGCTGTGTGTTACTAGGTGACTGTGTTACTAGGTGGCTGTGTGTTAGTGGGTGGCTGTGTGTTACTAGGGGGCTGTGTGTTACTAGGTGGCTGTGTGTTACTGGGTGGCTGTGTGTTACTGGGTGGTTGTGTGTTACTAGGGGGCTGTGTGTTACTAGGTGGCTGTGTGTTAGTGGGAGGCTGTGTGTTACTAGGGGGCTGTGTGTTACTAGGTGGCTGTGTGTTACTAGGTGACTGTGTGTTAGTGGGTGGCTGTGTGTTACTAGGTGGCTGTGTGTTACTAGGTGACTGTGTGTTAGTGGGTGGCTGTGTGTTACTGGGTGGCTGTGTGTTACTAGTTGGCTATGTGTTAGTGGGTGGCTGTGTGATAGTGGGTGGCTGTGTGTTACTGGGTGGCTGTGTGATAGTGGGTGGCTGTGTGATAGTGGGTGGCTGTGTGTTACTGGGTGGCTGTGTGATAGTGGGTGGCTGTGTGATAGTGGGTGGCTGTGTGTTAGTGGGTGGCTGTGTGTTACTAGGTGGCTGTGTGATAGTGGGTGGCTGTGTGATAGTGGGTGGCTGTGTGATAGTGGGTGGCTGTGTGATAGTGGGTGGCTGTGTGTTACTGGGTGGCTGTGTGATAGTGGGTGGCTGTGTGTTACTGGGTGGCAGGTTGTTAATGAGCTCGTAGAGGGTGTAGATGCTGAAGGAGATCTCATCATAGACAAGACAGGCCACGTGTGACGTGTCCCAGCTGAAGGCAGCTCCCGGTAGGCCAGGTCAGAGTAGGAACTGGGGCCCTCGTAGATCACCCGTGGGCCAGACCAGATGTCCGGGTGGAGGTGTAGGGAGGCAGGGCACAGCCAACCCACAGCTCTCTGCGTCTTCCCCCAACAGGACAGGTAGCCTATCCTAATCAGAGAGGTCATTGAAATGACACTTTCTAATTGTTTTATATTTTTTACATTTTGTCAGGACATGCAGCTCTGTCTCAGGTTCTGCTTCGGTGCAGTGGTTGTCTCTATCGCTCTCTCTCTCTTTCTCACTCTATTCTCTCTGTTTCTCTCTCTCTCCCTCTCTTTTTTGCTGAATGCATGTTGTGTTGCTATGGGGAAATAGAGGCCTTACTGTTTACTATTCATCCAATCATTTTTATTCTGTTTCTTTCCATAGTACTGCTGGGCGTGAGGATGAACGGCAGCCAATCAAACCTGTCTCTGAAGTGTGTGCGTGACACCAGCGTGACGGCGGTGGTCTTCCCCTGTCTCTACAGCGCCCTCTTCCTGTTTGCGCTGGTACTCAACTGCCTAGCAGCATGGATCTTCTTCAACATCCGCAGCACCACCACCTTCGTGGTCTACCTGAAGAACGTAGTAAGGGAACCAGCATTTATTTTCTGTGATAAACCAATTTAGTCCGACTGCCAGAAATGGTTGAACAGTAACGACTGATGACTGACGTGATGGCCTGTCCGTCAACAGGTGGTCGCAGACCTGCTGATGACCCTGTCCATCCCGGTGAAGGTCCTCGCGGACACCGACGTAGGCTCCTGGCGTCTGCGTGCGTTCTACTGTCGCTACTCCGCCGTCCTCTTCTACACCACCATGTACATCAGCATCCTGCTCCTGGGGCTCATCAGCCTGGACCGCTACCTCAAGATAGTCAGGCCCTTTGGGAAATGCGTCCTCCAGAGGGTCGGAGTGGGACAGGCCTTGAGTGTGGCCGTCTGGGCTGTGATGGTGTCTCTGGCTCTGCCCAATACCATTCTGAGTGACCGTACACCGTCGCTTTCTCCTGGTCGGCTGAAGTGTACCTCTCTAAAGGGTGATGCCGGTCTGCTGTGGCACGAGGGCTTCAACTACTTCTGCCAGGTACGGGCTACATTCTTGTTTGTCGGCATCATTACACTGAATGGTATCCTGGCGGTAGTATGTTAACCTGGCTAACCAAGGGGCAGTATTTATAGAGGTTGTCTCTGTTGTTCAATACATTTTCTCCTCCTCTTCCCAGGTGGTGTTTTGGGGAACACTGGCTCTGATGCTGTTGTGTTACACCTTCATCAGTCGTAAAGTCTACGAGTCCTACAAAGCCTCGCGTAGTGGCTCCAACGCGGCCAGCCGCAAGACCAAGGCCAAAGTCTTTGTGGTGGTGGTGGTGTTTTTCGTTTGTTTCGCCCCTTTTCATTTCGCCAGAGTGCCCTACACTCTTACCCAGACCCGAAAAACAGCCAACCACTGCTGGGCGCAGAACGCGCTCTACGTTGCCAAGGAGACCACTCTCTGGCTCTGTGCCACTAACGTGTGTCTGGACCCGCTGATCTATGTGTTCCTGTGCAGGGTGTTCCGGAAAAGATTGACAGACGTGCTCAATCGCAAGCCCCACCCCCAGGGTGCTTTGGAGTCGCCCACGGCAACCTCTACACATTTGGAGATGTCACAGATGGTGAATAACAGAATACTAGATGTCAGCTTGGCCTAGAAGCACAACAATGTACATTTATTTTGTAGTTTATTTTCCCCCAGCCTGTTGAATTGTAGATCTAACTTGGCCTGATGTTAACCCCTGGACAGATTGTGACCAGAGTAAAGCCTTCAAAACATCTTTGGATAAGTGGCTCTTTTGACTAAGACAAAGTTGCAGGTCTAATAGGCTATAAACAGCAGTGTTCCCACATCACCTCTGTGATAGCCCATTGTGTTGAAGAGCATTCTGAAACAAAATGGCTGGGGTGACATTAGATAACCAAACTGCCTCGGGAGTTTTTCCAAATATCATGTTAAAAAAATCATCCACAAGAGACAATCCAGGCGAATGTGTCCGTCAAGTCATTGTCTTTTTCCTCGGCGTAGCTTACTGTCGAGCTCTCACTTCCCTTTCTCTAATCTTCTCCAAACTGTACCTTCCTTCTTCATTCATTTCACCAGAAAGGAAAACAACTTGACTGAGCGCTTTTAGATAAAGTGAGAGTGACAATTACATGCATGAAAAAATATAATGTTCTTTGTGTGTATCGTATGGGGCGATACAGTCACATGAGATAAAATACATGTACGATCTAAATGTTGTACAAAAACACATTAACTCACACACGACATACACATTTCATGCAATGTCCAATCTGTACACAAATACTGAAGGGGAAGAAAGGTTGGTTTAATAAAGATTCAAAGTTACGTTTGTGAGAATATAGTGGTGTATATGGGCATTTACAGCAATCCAGAAATAACTGGAACGGGAGGGTAGAGATAGGGAGGGAGGGAGGGTAGAGACAGGGAGGGAGGGAGAGAGGGAGTGAGCGTAGAGAGAGGGAGCGTAGAGATAGGGAGGGAGGGAGCGTAGAGATAGGGAGGGAGGGAGGGAGGGAGGGAGGGTAGAGGCAGGGAGGGAGGGTAGAAGTTTGAGAAAGTATTAGGACACCTGTTATAACTGTTATAGACTGTATTCATTGATAGTCCCGTAAATAAGGGGCAGGTCTCGGCCTATATTAAGACTGAATTCATTGATAGTCCCGTAAATAAGGGGCAGGTCTCAGCCTATATTTAGACTGTATTCATTGATAGTCCTGTAAATAAGGGGCAGGTCTCTGCCTATATTTAGACTGAATTTACTGATAGTCCCGTAAATAAGGGGCAGGTCTCAGCCTATATTTAGACTGTATTCACTGATAGTCCCGTAAATAAGGGGCAGGTCTCAGCCTATATTTAGACTGTATTCATTGACAGTCCCGTAAATAAGGAGCAGGTCTCTGCCTATATTTAGACTGAATTCATTGATAGTCCTGTAAATAAGGGGCAGGTCTCAGCCTATATTTAGACTGTATTCATTGATAGTCCCGTAAATAAGGGGCAGGTCTCAGCCTATATTTAGACTGTATTCATTGATAGTCCCGTAAATAAGGGGCAGGTCTCAGCCTATATTTAGACTGAATTCACTGATAGTCCCGTAAATAAGGAGCAGGTCTCAGCCTATATTTAGACTGTATTCATTGTCGCCAAAGAAAAAAAGTGATCAACAACAATACGGATAAAAACAAATCAATAATAAAATGTGTGTGCAGGTTGGAAGCCCAAGGGCTTGAAAACCACAACACCAACAGATGTATACAGTGGGGAGAACAAGTATTTGATACACTGCCGATTTTGCAGGTTTTCCTACTTACAAAGCATGTAGAGGTCTGTATTTTTTTTTATCATAGCTACACTTCAACTGTGAGAGACGGAATCTAAAACAAAAATCCAGAAAATCACATTGTATGATTTTCAGTCATTAATTAGCATTTTATTGCATGACATAAGTCAGAGCGGCCCCGCCTCCCACCTGTTCCGGAGCGGCCCCGCTTCCCAGCTGTACATGACAGTAGCAGAGACAACTGTGATCACATGACAGTAGCAGAGACAACTGTGATCACATGACAGTAGCAGAGACAACTGTGATCACATGACAGTAGCAGAGACGACTGTGATCACATGACAGCAGCAGAGACGACTGTGATCACATGACAGCAGCAGAGATGGCTGTGATCACATGACAGTAGCAGAGACGGCTGTGGTCACATGACATTAGCAGAGACAACTGTGATCACATGACATTAGCAGAGACGACTGTGATCACATGACATTAGCAGAGACGACTGTGATCACATGACATTAGCAGAGACGACTGTGATCACATGACAGTAGCAGAGACAACTGTGATCACATGACAGTAGCTAGTAGCAGAGACGACTGTGATCACATGACATTAGCAGAGACGACTGTGATCACATGACATTAGCAGAGACGACTGTGATCACATGACAGAAGCAGAGACAACTGTGATCACATGACAGTAGCTAGTAGCAGAGACCGCTGTGATCACATGACAGTAGCAGAGACGACTGATCACATGACAGTAGCTAGTAGCAGAGACACGGGCTTCCGAAGTAGAACACCTCCCCATCACTGTCAGCATTCTTTAAAAGGCCACAGGCTTTAAGAACCATTGTGGTCTGACCTATGACGTGCATTTCCCCCCCTATGTTTTTCTCTTCCACTCGTTTGTTGTCTCACTTGTTTCATTGATTCTCATCTCTCTCACACCGTCTCACCCATCGCCATCTGAAGCAAAGTGGAAATGTATTGGATTCTCAATATAACCTTAGTATTTCAGCTGAATGATAAAATGGACATATCTTCTTAGTATAACAATAGACTGAATATAACAGTAGAAAAACACATGGTGTGGCCATAGGGCCCTACCACCTTATGCAAACAGAGTGGTGGAGTGTCCTATATGGTCCATTCCAAAATTTGTTCAGCAAAAAAGTACAGTACCAGTCAAAAGTTTTAGAACACCTACTCATTCAAGGGTTTCTTTATTTTGACTATTTTCTACATTGCAGAATAATAGTGAAGACATCAAAACTATGAAATAAAACATATGGAATCATGTAGTAAATAAATACAAATATATTTTATATTTGAGATTCTTTAAAATAGCCACCCTTTGCCTTGAAGACAGCTTTGCACACACTTGGCATTATCTCAACCAGCTTCATGAGGTAGTCACCTGGAATGCATTTCAATTAACAGGTGTGCCTTGTTAAAAGTTAATTTGTGGAATTTATTTCCTTCTTAATGCATTTGAGCCAATCAGTTGTGTTGTGACAAGGTAGGGGTGGTATACAGAAGACAGCCCTATTTGGTAAAAGACCAAGTCCATATTATGGCAAGAACAGCTCAAATATGCAAAGAGAAACAACAGTCCATCATTACATTAAGGCATGAAGGTCAGTCAATGAGGAACATTTTAAGAACTTTAAATGCAGTCGCAAAAACCATCAAGCACTATGATGAAACTGGAAAGAAACCACAACTAAAGAACACCAATAAGAAGAAGAGACTTGCTTGGGCCAAGAAACACGAGCAATGGACATTAGACCGGTAGAAATTTGTCCTTTGGTCTGGAGTCCAAATTGGAGACTTTTGGTTCCAACCGCTGTGTCTTTGTGATACGCAGTGTGGATGAAGCGATGAACTCTGCATGTGTAAATCCCACCGTAAAGCATGGAGGAGGAGGTGTGATGGTGTGGGGGTGCTTTGCTGGCGACACTGTCTGTGATATATTTAGAATTCAAGACACACTTAACCAGCATAGCTACCACAGCATTCTGCAGCAATACGTCATCCCATCTGGTTTGGGCTTAGTGGGATTATCATTTGTTTTTCAACAGGACAATGACCCAACACACCTCTAGTCTGTGTAAGGGCTATCTGACCAAGAAGGAGAGTGATGGAGTAATGCATCAGATGACCTGGCCTCCACAATCCCCCGACCTCAACCAAATTTAGATGGTTTGGGATGAGTTAGACTGCAGAGTGAAGGAAAAGCAGCCGACAAGTGCTCAGCATATGTGGGAACTCCTACAAGACTATTGGAAAAGCATTCCAGGTGAAGCTGGTTGAGAGAATGTCAAGCATTTGCAAAGCTGGCATCAAGGCAAAGGGGTGGCTATTTGAAGAATCTCAAATCAAAAATATTTGTTTAACACTTTTTTGGTTACTACATGATTCCATGTGTGTTATTTCATAGTTTGATGTATTCACTATTATCCTACAATGTAGAAAATAGTCCAAATAAAGAAAAACTCTTGAATGAGTAGGTGTGTCCAAACTTTTGACCGGTAGTGTATGTAGAACTACATAGAAACATAAGGTCGGTCGCTGCGTTTGCGTAAAGTGTGTAGTGGCCTTAAGCTACCATCTGAAGACAGCACAGCTGTGACCGTTAGATATTTCACACTGGTCAGCTCTTCACAACTTCAGCTGTTTGATATTGTTTCTAAACTATAGATGCATGGAGAGAGTAACCTGAAAACTAGAAAGAACTATACTTATGGTGAAATATTTTGACAGGGAGTGTGAGATGAGCTTTGAGAAAATCTATGCGTCAGCATATTATGGATGCACTTTTGGGTGAGAGCGTGAGTGTATGTGTGCGTGTCAGTGTGTGTGAGTGTGTGAGTGCATGTGTTATAGCCCTGGTGTCCTCGGTCTGTTCTTCATTTAGTCTGACAGGATGGTGTTACGTTCACCGACCCAGAAATGGGCCACACTCATCAGAAGTGCCATTTTGGATGAATCAGCAGGCAGCAACCATTGTGTTCCTCATTTTCAGCCTTACCGCTCTACAAAGAGACAGAGAGACAGAGAGTGAGAAAGAGACAGAAAGAGTGACAGAGAGTGAGAAAGAGACAGAAAGAGAGAGTGAGAAAGAGAGAGAAAGAGAGAGTGAGAAAGAGAGAGAAAGAGAGAGTGAGAAAGAGACAGAGACAGAGAGTGAGAAAGAGACAGAGAGAAAGAGTGACAGAGAGTGAGAAAGAGACAGAAAGAGTGACAGAGAGTGAGAAAGAGACAGAGAAAGAGAGAGTGAGAAAGAGACAGAGAAAGAGAGAGTGAGAAAGAGAGAGTGAGAAAGAGACAGAGAGACAGAGAGTGAGAAAGAGACAGTGAGAAAGAGAGAGTGAGAAAGAGACAGAGACAGAGTGAGAAAGAGAGAAAAAGAGTGACAGAGAGACCTATTTTAGCTCAAGTGTGCTCTCTCAAGCCCATCCCCTTGGCACAACAGTTTATAGAGTTTTAATGCCCGAGTATCTCCACTGTGTCCTTAATCTGATGTTTGAACCTAACTGAATTATTTCTGCCGAATATGCTTGTATTTCGTCTGTAGAAGTGCATTACTGTTTAGTTATCTCAGAAGAATGACAGAATCCAGTAGCACCAACCAACACAGTCCTCTTACAGTAGACCTGGACACAAAGCATGTAAGTTGATCATGAAAAACAATGAAAAACATTGCTTTCTTTGTACATTTAACAAAAAGAGGCAGGTCCTGTCAACTCTACATGCATGACTTTAGGAGTTCACTATGTCACATTTCAGTTGTATAAACCTAACACAACCTGTCAGCAAGCATAGAACGATTTACAGTCAATACTGCTATAAGCATAAAACCCATGAAACCTAATTTCATATAAATCAGTGTGAGGATTGTAATTTATTTATTGACTTTATTTAACTAGGCAAGTCAGTTAAGAACAAATTCTTATTTACAATGATGGCCTACTCCGCCAAAACACGGACGACACTGGGCCAACGTATTGTTCGCCCTATGGGACTCCCAATCATGCCTGGATGTGATACTGCCTGGATTCGAACCAGGTACTATAGTGACGTCTCTTAAACTGAGATGCAGTGCCTTAGACTGCTGCGCCACTCGGGGTAATGTAGATCAAACATAAATAAAATAAATAATACTGTGGTAGAAATTATTGTTTTCCCATTGTGAAATATGCATTACGTCTTTTTTCGTGCAGATGATTGGGTCGTTACCTACCCTCTGATGTCATCAATGTGCGACTTTACAAGTAGTTTTCGAACAGGGGACGCTAACATTCGTGTGAAAGGTAAAGTGGAAACATTACATATGCTGAACGTTTATTTAATGGTGCTGTGTTATGTCATGACAGTTGTGATTTCGTATGCGTTATTAGCAAAGATTTCGCCAATGACATCGAGCTAAAGTGTTTCGATAGTTGTGTTGACATGCTAACTTAACTAGCATAGCTTCAGCGTTCTGGTAAACACATGGTTAGTCCGTGGCTAGATTTGACTTCTGTCCTATTAAATAAATAAAGTCATCCAAATGTAAACGTGTATTAATATCGTGACTATTTATAGGGCTACCAGTTACTGTAGCTACATATTAACACCAGATGGAATTTAACAAAGATGTTATCCATTACTGGGAGTTAAGGTTAATTAGGTCGCCTGGAGACCCAACGTTGAATTCTGTCAGGTAGAAATCAGCATTTGAATCAGGAAAGTTAACTCTTACGACCTCTTCAAGCCAGAATGTTGAATAAAATGATATTTGGACGTATTTGGACCTGTTGGCAGTGCTGGTTGGTCCTCTTGGGGTAGGAATGTGAGACAATATATCCACAGGAAAGTATAATTACATGAAATGTTTGAAAGCGTTGGTATCAGTAGTGCGTTCAGATTAATATCAGCTGAAGCATAAGCACGAGACGCATGCATACTTGCCGAGCTCGTGCACCTGTTTACATGGTTCTGCGCATGTCTGGTTTCAATTTACCCTACTGTCCCCCCAAACTCCCAGTCAGAGATACCAACAATCTTTGGTTAAATTACATTATCTGGTGCAATAGTTACTTTTATTGTATCAAAACGTTCTGCAGTGTTTTTTTTTTCTTCAGCTAGATATGTACAGGGTCATGTCACTGTTAGCAAAATATACCAGTTTATGTAGTATTTATTTATATGTAGTATATATTCTGCTTCACCCCAGGTATGCCAATGTGATCATGGCCAGCAGGCAGTGGTGTGAGGGTCACTCCACCCCAGTGCTGTGTGTGGGGGCCTCTGGGGGTCCGGAGGGTCTCCTAGCCTCTGGCTCAGAGGAGGGTGAGGTAACAGTGTGGAACCAGGAGGGAACGGTGTTAGCTAGTCTCCGTCTGCCCAGCGGGGATGATGTGACCAGCGCTGTGTTCTCGCCGGCGGCTCCAGGCCTGTTGTATGTGTCCCACGGGGAGACGGTGAGCGTATTGGACCCTAGGAGCCTAAAGGGGGCGGTAGAGGAGCTACAGGGTGCGGGAGAGGAGGAGATCAACTCTCTGGCTCTGAATGAGACAGGCTCAGCTCTGGCCGTGGCTGATGACTCAGGGGTGGTGAGGGTGCTAGGGCTGCCGGGGGGTCAAGTAAACAGGACGCTCCGCAGACACACCAACATCGTCTCATCTGTGGCTTTCCGCCCTCTCAGGCCCAACAACTTGGTCTCAGCCGGGCTCGACATGCAGGTGAGATGTCTGGAGATGGAGAAAGGGCATGCTTGAGAGTACCCTGTTTGACTAAGTAAGCATGTCTTGACCCCCTTCTGTCCTCAATGTCTTGCAGGTGATGTTGTGGAGCCTACAGAAGACACGCCCCGTCTGGACCCTCAACCTGCAGGAAGTGGCTGAGGAAGAGGAGCGCCATCAGCACAAAGCCGGTCAGCTCTTCAACCCACCTCTGGCCCACTGCGTCTCTGTAGCAACCTGCGGGAACGTTTTGGCCTGCGCCGCCGAGGACGGACGTGTGCACCTGATGCGGGTCGGCAGTGGCTCCAAACTGGACCGACAGGGGGCCATCAAGGCCCACAGCCAGGGAGCCTCGCAGGCCCACTTCCTCAGCTTCTTACCCCACCCATACTGGCTGGCTACTGGGGGCAACGACGGCATGGTGGCCCTCTGGGACCTCAGTCAGAACCCGGTAGTTACTGTTGAGGATAAGGGCAAGCCACAGGCAGCGCCAGTCCACCGCAGGAGACCCAATGCCAGGGCTAAAGCCAAACTCCAGGCCCAGGCCAAGCCCCAGCAGGCAAAAGAGGAGACTAAGAAGGAGAGGGAGGAGGTGGAGGAGGGCAGCAGTGTAGATCAGTCACCAGGCACAGAGGAGGCCCTGAAGTCAGGACCTAAACTCAGCTTCAGCCATGGGGACAAGGTGAACTGGGTGTGTCCCACTCTGCTGAGAGGGGAGCCCAGCCTGGTGGTGGCTGACCAGAGCCCTAACCTGTCTGTCTACTCTTTGGCCGGTCTATAGACCTAACCTGTCTGTCTACTCTCTGGCTGGTCTATTGACCTAACCTGTCTGTCTATTCTCTGGCTGGTCTATAGACCTAACCTGTCTGTCTACTCTCTGGCTGGTCTATAGACCTAACCTGTCTGTCTACTCTCTGGCTGGTCTATAGACCTAACCTGTCTGTCTAATGTCTGGCTGGTGTATTGACCTAACCTGTCTGTCTACTCTCTGGCTGGTCTATAGACCTAACCTGTCTGTCTAATGTCTGGCTGGTGTATTGACCTAACCTGTCTGTCTACTCTCTGGCCGGTCTATAGACCAGACCTGTCTGTCTACTCTCTGGCTGGTCTATAGACCTAACCTGTCTGTCTACTCTTTGGCCGGTCTATAGACCTAACCTGTCTGTCTACTCTCTGGCTGGTCTATAGACCTAACCTGTCTGTCTACTCTCTGGCCGGTCTATAGACCTAACCTGTCTGTCTACTCTCTGGCTGGTCTATAGACCTAACCTGTCTGTCTACTCTCTGGCTGGTCTATAGACCTAACCTGTCTGTCTACTCTCTGGCTGTAGCAATATACAAACTGCCTTACCTTGTATTACTTAGAAGTTTAAGGGGCCCTCCTTCCTCTGAGTTTTGCTCACTGAGCGATAGTATCATCAGCCTGTCTGTGTATTAAGACTGGCAGACAGAACCTTCTTTAACCAGAGGCATCCACCTAAAGGAGGACTGAACCATGTCTTTATCAGCAGGGTTCTCCCCTTCAAAGACTGAAACACTGATAGGACTGCACCATGACAAACCAGGGGGGTAAAGACAGACCATCTGATAGGACTGCACCATGACAAACCAGGGGGGTGAAGACAGACCATCTGATAGGACTGCACCGTGACAAACCAGGGGGGTGAAGACAGACCCATCTGATAGGACTGCACCATGACAAACCAGGGAGGTGAAGACAGGTCCATCTGATAGGACTGCACCATGACAAACCAGGGGGGGTGAAGACAGGTCCATCTGATAGGACTGCACCATGACAAACCAGGGGGGGTGAAGACAGGTCCATCTGATAGGACTGCACCATGACAAACCAGGGGGGGTGAAGACAGGTCCATCTGATAGGACTGCACCATGACAAACCAGGGGGGGTGAAGACAGGTCCATCTCATAGGACTGCACCACGACAAAACAGGGGGGTGAAGATGGACGCAGATGTTTGATCAGCTCAACAGTGATAATACTGTGCCGTGTCAGGATTAGGCCGATGTTGCTGTTGTCACTGTGCTAGTTTAGCAACTTCCTCCCTCAACTTGCCTCTGACTAGACTTAACGCCAATGTTTCCCAACTCCAGTTCTCAATTACCCCCAACACAACACATTTTTATTGTAGCCCAGGACAAGCACACCTGACACCCCTTGTCAACTAATCATCAAGCCCTCAATGAGCTGAATGAGGTCTGTCCCCTGCCGGCGTTGACTTATACCAAAGTCCTCTGCCTCGCAAACACACCCAGCTGACCCCATGCTTGACGATATGTACAAACCAGATGTGCCACTGGAAAGGATATGATTCCATTTAAACAGTCTCACTCCATTAGCCACTACTCTTGTTGCTGGGTGAACTCTATGGGTTGGTGTGATAGGATGTCTGTCATCAGTTGAACTCCAATGGAGCTTTATTACAAATGTGCTGAGTGGAGTTTTTTCTTTCCTGAAAATAAATAAAAATATATATATATATATACAGCAGTATGTGGACAACCCTTCACATTAGTGGATTCGGCTATTTCAGCCACACCCGTTGCTGAAAGATGTATACAATTCGAGCACACTGCCATGCAATCTCCATAGACAAACATTGGCAGTAGAATGGCCCTTACTGAAGAGCTCAGTGACTTTCAACGTGGCATCATCAAAGGATGTCACCTTTCCAACAAGTCAGTTTAGTTACATTTCTGCCCTGCTAAAGATGCCATGGCCGAGCACACAAGATCAACCACGCGCAATGCCAAGCGTCGGCTGGAGTGGTTTAAAGCTCACCGCCATTGGACTCTGGAGCAGTGGAAACGTGTTCTCTGGAGTGATGAATCACGTTTCACCATCTGGCAGTCCGACGGACGAATCTGGGTTTGGAGGTTGCGCGGTAGAACGCTACCTGCCCATAATGCATAGTGTCAAGTGTAAAGTTTGGTGGATGAGGAATAATGGTCTGAGGCTGTTTTTCATGGTTCGGACCCATTAGTTCCAGTGAAGGGAAATCTTGATACAGCATACAATGACATTCTAGACTATTCTGTGCTTCCAATTTTGTGGCAACAGTTTGGGGAAGGCCCTTTCCTGTTTCAGCATGACACAAAGCGAGGTCCATACAGAAATGGATTGTCAAGATCGGTGTGGAAGAACGTGACACCAACAACCACATACCATCGAACACCTTTGGGATGATTTGGAACGTTGACTGTGAGCCAGGCCTAATCTCCCAACATCAGTGCCTGACCTCACTAATGCTCTTGTGGCCGAATGGAAGCAAGTTCCTGCAGTAATGTACCAACATCTAGTGGAAAGCCTTCCCAGAAGAGTGGAGGCTGTTATAGCAGCAATGTTCCAACATCTAGTGGAAAGCCTTCCCAGAAGAGTGGAGGCTGTTATAGCAGCAATGTTCCAACATCTAGTGGAAAGCCTTCCCAGAAGAGTGGAGGCTGTTATAGTAGCAAAGGGGGGACCGACTCCATGTTGATGTCAATGATTTTGGAATGAGATGTTCGACGAGCAGGTGTCCATACTTTGTCATGTACTGTACATACACTGAGTATACAAAACATTAAGAACACCTGCACTTTCCATGACACAGACTGATCAGGTGAAAGCTATGATCCCTTATTGATGTCACCTGTTAAATCAACTTCAACCAGTGTAGATGAAGGGGAGGTGACAAGTTGAATGGGGCAAGAGAAAATATTTAAGTGCCTTTGAATGGGATATGGTAATATGTGACAGGCTCACCGGTTAGTGTCAAGAGTTACAACACTGCTGGGTTTTTCACACAACAGTTTCCTGTGTGTGTGTCAAGAATGCTCTACCACCCAAAGGACATCCAGACAATTTGACACAACTGTGGGAAGCATTGGAGTCATGGTGGCCAGCAACCCTGTGAAACGCTTTCAACACCTTGTAGAGTCCACCCCCAACCAACTGAGGCTGTTCTGAGTGCAAACAGAGGGAGGGTATTAGGAAAGTGTTCATGTTTGGTTTACTCAATGTATCGCTAGGCATTGAGGGGTTTTAAGGCGATTTCTGATTGAGCCGACATATGCAACGTTCACCTGTGAATGGGATATCAGTAATTGCTGGAACATACCCATTAAATAGAGCCACAATACCCATGACCTACAATCAGATTGAATCTCAGTGTATTTTTCATACAATCAAGTCAAGATGTCAGCAGCTAGGTAAGGATGTATGAGTGAGTCATAACAGGTCAAAAAAAATGTGTGATTTTTTTTTCCAATAAAAAATAAAAAAAGTTTGCAGTGTGTGACTCAACCTTGTCAGTTTCTCTTTTTCTTTCACAGCTTTGTCACAATGTCTACAGTGATGTTGCACTCACCAATAAACCACAAAAACAGATTTTATTTACAAGCTGAATAAGACAAAAAAAAAAAAAAAACATTCCTATTTGGCTAACAGTGATTCAGATTCATGGTCAACTTCCCCCTCAAAATAAAGGTGTTGGAACTACAGAATGCACTGGACCACAATACAAACTGATGGAACATTCAGCTAACCCATTCCAAAAAGGTGTTGGAACTACAGAATGCACTGGACCACATTACAAACTGATGGAACATTCAGCTAACCCATTCCAAAAAGGTGTTGGAACTACAGAATGCACTGGACCACAATACAAACTGATGGAACATTCAGCTAACCCATTCCAAAAAGGTGTTGGAACTACAGAATGCACTGGACCACAATACAAACTGATGGAACATTCAGCTAACCCATTCCAAAAAGGTGTTGGAACTACAGAATGCACTGGACCACATTACAAACTGATGGAACATTCAGCTAACCCATTCCAAAAAGGTGTTGGAACTACAGAATGCACTGGACCACAATACAAACTGATGGAACATTCAGCTAACCCATTCCAAAAAGGTGTTGGAACTACAGAATGCACTGGACCACAATACAAACTGATGGAACATTCAGCTAACCCATTCCAAAAAGGAACCAACATCTGATTTTGGAAAACAAACTGCCGGAATCTAAATGGAGAAATCCGATAGGTCGTCTGAGGTGGGTTCAGTGCAATATCTCATCACATTCACAGGATATCATGATTGATGGATTATTCAAAATGCTGAGGAGGGGGAAAATAAAACAAATTGTAGAAATTGATGTTGACATTGTTAAAAAGCAGTGGGTGAGACTATCCCCTATGAAAAGGACGGGTCGTTTCCTAGACACAGAGTAACACCTGCTAGAGACGAGCAAAGCAACACATTTTTTGTTGTTGTTGAAATGATCAGAATTAGCATTCACTACCATCAAGTACCACTGCTGACCTTGTGATGTCAACACAACTCACTTCCATAGTGCAGTTGTGTCGAGTCTAGAGTTCTGAGGACCGACGAAGATGCTGAGAGACCTTAGACTAATTCCCCATAATGCACCCCACTCAAGAGCTCTTGGCCAAAGTAGTGACCTATGGGAACTAAATGGCTCTTGGCCAAATTAGTGACCTATGGGAACTAAATGGTCAATAATGAGCCCCAGTCATCTCACAGCAGGGCCAGGCTCTTCTCGAGGCTGGCGATGTCCGCCTCCCCGTCCTCCCCCTTGCTGCCTCGGGCGCTGCACTCCAGGAACTCCACCTTCATGGGCAGCTGGCTGAACTCAAAGTCCTTGCCTTTCTTTCCCAGGTGCACGCTGGCCCCCGCTGACCCGTCCTGGGCGCTCAGAGCCGCAGACCGTGTCACTCTCAGTGTGTTCCTGAGGGGAAACGGGAAAGGTTAGGATCAATTCATTCTGTAGAATCACATTTCCAGTTAAAAAAATTATGTCTGACTTAACGGTAAGAAAATATATTTTTTGGCAAAAAAACAGAACGATTCGGCCCTTAAACTAGCTGTATGTAAAATATTGTGCTACAGCTTGGAACATAAATACATGTCACTCTGGAGGACAACAGTAATGTTTGTTTCTAACATTAGGACGGTTCTCCTAAAGAAGTTAAATCCGCTTCGTTTTTTGTTTCCTTGCCCTGTTACTAACGAGTGTCGTGATACTGGTATCACCCCCGGTCCTGGTGTTGGTGTTGGCAGAACACAGGTATCACCCCCGGGTCCTAGTGTTGGTGTTGGCAGAACACTGGTATCACCCCCGGTCCTGGTGTTGGTGTTGGCAGAACACTGGCATCACCCCCGGTCCTGGTGTTGGTGTTGGCAGAACACTGGCATCACCCCCGGTCCTGGTGTTGGTGTTGGCAGAACACAGGTATCACCCCCGGGTCCTAGTGTTGGTAGAACACTGGTATCACCCCCGGTCCTGGTGTTGGTAGAACACAGGTATCACCCCCGGGTCCTAGTGTTGGTGTTGGCAGAACACTGGTATCACCCCCGGTCCTGGTGTTGGTGTTGGCAGAACACTGGTATCACCCCCGGTCCTGGTGTTGGCAGAACACAGGTATCACCCCCGGGTCCTAGTGTTGGTGTTGGCAGAACACTGGTATCACCCCCGGGTCCTAGTGTTGGTGTTGGCAGAACACAGGTATCACCCCCTGTCCTGGTGTTGGTGTTGGCAGAACACAGGTATCACCCCCGGGTCCTAGTGTTGGTGTTGGCAGAACACAGGTATCACCCCCGGGTCCTAGTGTTGGTGTTGGCAGAACACTGGTATCACCCCCGGTCCTGGTGTTGATGTTGGCAGAACTTTGAACCCTGTCCAACTTTTTAAGAGTACCAGACGGACGCGGTAAATTGGAGATTTAAATCGCAAATCTTTTTTAGAAGCATTGCCTCTATAGCTGATACCAGGCACTCATTCATTCTTCATCGGGCAGTCTTCTATACTCCCGACTCCATTTAATGCCAAGATGTTTATATTTATTTTTTTATTATACTTTTGTAATGTTTTTGTTGACGTGGATCATAGTTCCAGTCTGTCAGGTTGCGTGATCCTCGTAATGTTACGTGAAAAATACAACTAATGGGATGCGGAATTAAATGTAGATCACATAACTCGCACAAAAAAATATGACCAGTTCATTTTTGTTATTTGCATTTCATTTCTATCACGAGTAAAACGCGAGTGAACTGTTTGAACACTTTAGAGCCCACTGAATGTCCGTCTTCTGTTCCCCGAACGTTAGCTTTAAACTAGGAAGTGTTTCCCTTTCCACAACACACACGGAGTCGACAAGGGACTCGTAAACACGATTCCTTACATCTCTTTCTCCAGCTGCTGACGAATCAGCTTAGCAGATTTTGCCATGGTGATATCTAGAGAGACGGAAAATGTATGAAGTAACACTCTTTTCAAAATCATTAACACACACACACACAATGTCATCCTGGGGAGTTTTTTTTTGTAGAGGGTGGAGGGGGTTGACATGTGATGTGTCACCTTGCTTGTTGCAGGCCACTATCAGAGAGGGGACATTCCTGGACACTACACTGTCAGTCAACAGGAAGTACAGGAACTCAGCCACGTCTCTCACTTCCTTCTGGAAGATGGCACTGTCCACCACAAACACCATGGCTCTGCAGTCAGCGAGAGGAGAGAACAAAAGACAAAGTGAGAGGGCGTCTCTCTGGATCTTCATCTTAGGTCAAGCACTGCATGTTATTCACATTATAGACCTCCCCTGAACACCTGAAATACACCACATTATAGACCTCCCCCGAACACCTGAAATAAACCACATTATAGACCTCCCCCGAACACCTGAAATACAAGCACCACATTATAGACCTCCCCTGAACACCTGAAATAAACCACATTATAGACCTCCCCCGAACACCTGAAATAAACCACATTATAGACCTCCCCCGAACACCTGAAATAAACCACATTATAGACCTCCCCTGAACACCTGACATACACCACATTATAGACCTCCCCTGAACACCTGACATACAAGCACCACATTATAGACCTCCCCTGAACACCTGAAATACACCACATTATAGACCTCCCCTGAACACCTGACATACAAGCACCACATTATAGACCTCCCCTGAACACCTGAAATACAAGCACCACATTATAGACCTCCCC
The DNA here is from genome assembly GCF_045791955.1 of Oncorhynchus clarkii lewisi. NCBI lineage: Eukaryota > Metazoa > Chordata > Actinopteri > Salmoniformes > Salmonidae > Oncorhynchus > Oncorhynchus clarkii. Next base: position 40,743,655 of record NC_092170.1, read on the forward strand.
TGAACACCTGAAATACAAGCACCACATTATAGACCTCCCCTGAACACCTCACATCTAAAACACAAACACAGTATTATTTATATTCATTATGGATCCCCATTACGTCGGCCAAACCCAGACGACGCTGGGTCAATTTGTGCGCCGCCCTATGGGACTCCCAATCGCGGCCGGTTTTGGTACAGTCTGGAATTGAACCAGGGTGTCTGTAGTGACACCTCGAGCACTGAGATGTTATTATGTGTGTGTACAACGTCTCTTCACAGTCCCCGCTGTTCCATCAGGTGCATTTCTGGCCATTAGAAGAATACAAAAATCTGATTTCATGAGTTACTTGATGTGAAATAGAGTTCCATGTAGTCATGGCTCTAGGTAGTACTGTGGAATAGAGTTCCATGTAGTCATGGCTCTATGTAGTACTGTGGAATAGAGTTCCATATAGTCATGGCTCTATGTAGTACTGTAGAATAGAGTTCCATGTAGTCATGGCTCTATGTAGTACTGTGGAATAGAGTTCCATGTAGTCATGGCTCTATGTAGTACTGTGGAATAGAGTTCCATGTAGTACTGTGGAATAGAGTTCCATGTAGTCATGGCTCTATGTAGTACTGTGGAATAGAGTTACATGTAGTCATGGCTCTATGTAGTACTGTGGAATAGAGTTACATGTAGTCATGGCTCTATGTAGTACTGCACACCTCCCATAATATGTTCTGGACTTGGAGACTGTAAAGAGACCTCTGGTGGCATGTCTTAGATAAGGTATTCATGGGAGGTTTATAACCTTACACCTGAAATACAAGCACCATATTATAAATCTCCCCTGAATAGAAACACCTTTCATCTTTACTGACCTGGCAGCGGACTTGAATTTCTCCACATACTGAGGCCGAAGACTGTCATGTCCAGGTAGGTCGATCAGGATCCAGCTGCTGCCCTGCCACACCGTAGTACAGGGAACGGTCAAGCCAGTGTGTGACACATTTTGACAAAATGCATTTATCTTTATCATGTAAAGTTCTAGATCAATTCCTGAACCTTCCAACTCACTCCCCTCACCACAGCCTGTTTCCTCCTTACCCTCTCGTTCTTGGCTTTGTAAGGGGCACTGCTGTCCGTGATGGAGGTCTGGGTTTTCTTGAACTTTCCTGACAACAACTGCAAACAACGACCATCCATCAGTGTCATACAACTTCTGCCGTCTGTAAATAGTTGGATTGGACATGCTCATATGTTGCACGGATATACTCACTCGACTAAAGAGGAGGGTCTTTCCAGAATCGCAGAGACCGACCAGCAACACAGCACTTTGGACAGTTTTTCTGCTTAGTAAGTACTTCAACAACACTGAAATGTAAATCAAAATCATGGCAGGTTTAGTTTTAGCTGCCATCATAGCAGACGAGCGCCTGACAAATCAGACAGATCGCTAGTGACCACTACTAGCAAGTTAACTAGCGAACCTTTGATAGTAGACTTGATAAAAGACAACAAAAAAAGTTTGTTTGAAAATCGTATAGCATAGAAAGCCAACAGGCTGATGCTAGGCTAACTAGCTAACACAGTGGTTCCAAACTCCGGTCCTCGAGTTCCTCCACAGTACACGTGTTTATTGTAGCCCCGGAAAAGCACACCGGATTCAACTTGTCAACTAATCATCAGGCCCCCAATGAGTTGAATGAGGTCTGTTTGTCCGGGGCCTAGAACAAAACGGGGTGCTTTTGGGGATAACCTAAACTTACCAACAGTGATGACAACAACAGCCAAAGAAACAACAATTCCGATCATAAATATGGGGTCAGGGTCTTCTAACACCATCTTTAAAGCGTCTAAATAAGGTTCAAAAGGATTTTCTCCCGCGTCTATTTTCGCCTCCATATTGATGCCGGGCTCTGTAGCCATATCTGCTACTGCCACTTCACTCAGGACACGTCTACATTCTTCTTCTTTCTCTTCTTCTTCTTCTTCGGGATTAAGTTGGCGAATTGCGTCCACCGTCTAAGGTGTATACACTGCTACCTACTGGACTGGAGTGTGAGGCCAGTCACAGCATACCTAAAGTAAATGATCTTCATTAGTCCTGTTCCTTTAAGAAATTGAAATAGAGCCCTAAACACCACATTCCTCCAACCACGACACCACCCAAACCCCGTCCAGCCTCTCTCACCCTCTAGAGCCCTAGACACCACTTTCCTCCCACCACTACACCACCCAAACCCCGTCCAGCCTTTTTTATTTTATTTTTTTTTATTTTACCTTTATTTAGCCAGGCAAGTCAGTTAAGAACAAATTCTTATTTTCAATGACGGCCTGGGAACAGTGGGTTAACTGCCTGTTCAGGGGCAGAACGACAGATTTGTACCTTGTCAGCTCGGGGGTTTGAACTCGCAACCTTCCGGTTACTAGTCCAACGCTCTAACCACTAGGCTACCCTGCCGCCCCGCCTCTCTAACCCTCTAGAGCCCTAGACACCACTTTCCTCCCACCACTACACCACCCAAACCCCGTCCAGCCTCTCTCACCCTCTAGAGCCCTAGACACCACTTTCCTCCCACCACTGCACCACCCAAACCCCGTCCAGCCTCTCTAACCCTCTAGAGCCCTAGACACCACTTTCCTCTACTCTTCTCACTGTCTCTAGAGAGGAGACATGCTGGACAGTCCTTATTCTAACCACCTCCAGAGAGAAGACATGATGGACAGTCCTTATTCTAACCACCTCCAGAGAGGAGACATGATGGACAGTCCTTATTCTAACCACCTCCAGAGAGAAGACATGATGGACAGTCCTTATTCTAACCACCTCCAGAGAGGAGACATGTTGGACAGTCCTTATTCTAACCACCTCCAGAGAGAAGACATGATGGACAGTCCTTATTCTAACCACCTCCAGAGAGAAGACATGATGGACAGTCCTTATTCTAACCACCTCCAGAGAAAAGACATGATGGACAGTCCTTATTCTAACCACCTCCAGAGAGAAGACATGATGGACAGTCCTTATTCTAACCACCTCCAGAGAGGAGACATGTTGGACAGTCCTTATTCTAACCACCTCCAGAGAGAAGACATGATGGACAGTCCTTATTCTAACCACCTCCAGAGAGAAGACATGATGGACAGTCCTTATTCTAACCACCTCCAGAGAGAAGACATGTTGGACAGTCCTTATTCTAACCACCTCCAGAGAGAAGACATGTTGGACAGTCCTTATTCTAAACACCTCCAGAGAGGAGACATGATGGACAGTCCTTATTCTAACCACCTCGGTCTCCTTCAGCCTAACAGGACACTTCAGAAATGTACGTGCATGTTCACCACCACCATTTCACCATTTGTGCTCAGCTGGGATACACCTCTTTTTCGGTGGCAATTGACAAAACTTATAACTGCCTAAATAAACCCAGAAAAAAACTAGAAACCAAAATTGATTTTTCATTTCAATTGACTAAAACAAGACAAAATTATCTCTGTGACTTAAATCTGACTACTATGTGGACTGGACAAGAGTTTTTGGAGAGATTGAGACCTTTTCAGTGATAAGCACAATTAATAGGACTCGCCACACACGGCACACACCACACACACAGCCTAGCCTAAATCAGCTGGTGAACTGCAGGGGGAGCAGGCAATGGGGTGTGGGCAGACAAGCAGACACATCTCGCTTGGTTAGCTAACCAGTCACCACCAGTCTTCTAGTTCGAAACCCCTTTTGACTGGTTAAGAAACGCAAGCTGTTTTACCAAACTAAAAACAACATTAAGTTTCAATAGTAAAACAACGGTCTAGCTATGTTTTTTTTTTTACACCCTTGAGTATTAAAACGCCGTTGAATTTGTATCTCGCTCAAACCTTGCACTTTTTTCAACTTTTTTTCTTAGCCAGGTTCTGTAGCCAACGTAGTAGCCAACGTAGTAGCCAAGTCTCCCTGTTTTCCTCAGTGAAAACATCTTGAATTTATCCCTAACCATTCAAAAGATATCACACATAATATTTTTTTATTTATTTAATTAATCAAGTCAGTTAAGAACAAATTCTTATTGACAATGATGACCTACCGGGGAACAGTGGGTTTAACTGCCTTGTTCAGGGACAGAACAACAGATTTTTACCTTGTCAGCTTTAGGGTTTGATCTAGCAACCTTTTAGGTTACTGGCCCAACACTCTAACCACTCAGCTACCTGCCACCTATGTTTTTTTACAAGTTTAGATAGCTGGCTAGATTAACTAACTATCAAAACATTTCTAGCTGACATGGCTAATTGAGTGACCGACATAAAAAGGAAAAACTGCTGATGCCCAATTATTTTCTTGAAATTTCACCTGGTGTATTCTATTATTCTTACTCTCAATATTAAATTGAGATCCCGACTGAGTTCCAAAAATAACTGTCTATGGCTGGAGCCGGCCCTGAGAGGCCAGCAGCCTGGGAGAGAAGAGTGCAACTGCAGCCCGCAATTCGGGGCGTTCCTGCATGTGGGCATTCCTGCATCTGCAGGAACCCCTCTTTATACTTCTATTGGTAAATTATTAAGCTAGAACAGGTGGGAGGCGGGGCCGCTCTGGAACAGGTGGGAGGCGGGGCCGCTCCGGAACAGGTGGGAGGCGGGGCCGCTCTGGAACAGGTGGGAGGCGGGGCCGCTCTGGAACAGGTGGGAGGCGGGGCCGCTCTGGAACAGGTGGGAGGCGGGGCCGCTCTGGAACAGGTGGGAGGCTGTTTTTCACTGTTTTCCCTCAGTTCTGTTAACGACAGCGAAGGCAGGTGTCGCCCCCCGCCTCCTGGCAACACCGGTAGACAGTTTCCTTCACCCCGCCTTTTGGGCACTGTTTTCCCTCAGTTCTGTTAACGATGGTGAGGGCAGGTGCTTGGCAAGCGGGAGCAAAGGACAGTGTCTAACTGGCACATGCTAACTAGCGAAGAGGACTCCGGCACATGCTAACTAACGATGGTGAGGGCAGGTGCTTGGCAAGCGGGAGCAAAGGACAGTGTCTAGCTGGCACAAGAGGACTCCGGCACATGCTAACTAGCGAAGAGGACTCCGGCACATGCTAACTAGCGAAGAGGACTCCGGCACATGGGAGGAGGGGGGACGAAATAACTCAGATAATACTTTTATTTCCCATTTTGACCCACATTCATGATGATGTCATGCTAGAGAGGTGGTGTTCATGAAGGAACCAATGGGATGCTGGAGGGGTGGGGGGGGGGGGGGGGTTGATGAAGGAATGACGAATTGTGGGCTGCAGTTGCACACTATTGGAGAGTTATTCCTGGGAGGACGGGGGGAAGTTATTCCTGGGAGGACGGGGGGAGTTATTCCTGGGAGGACGGGGGGAGTTATTCCTGGGAGGACGGGGGGAGTTATTCCTGGGAGGACGGGGGGAGTTATTCCTGGGAGTACGGGGGGGGATTATTATTCCTGGGAGGACAGGGGGAGGCATTTCAGGGAGGACGGGGGTAGGCATTTCAGGGAGGACAGGGGGAGGCATTTCAGGGAGGACAGGGGAGCCATTCCTGCAGGATGGGACCTGTGTACTTTAGATACAACAGACACTGTCGTCGTATAGAGGAGACCAAGGCGCAGCGTGATATATAAATACATTCTTCTTTTAATAAAGAAAGACCACTAAACAAAAGTGCCGCTATATAGACCGAGTGCTGACATCCTACTACACATAGACAATAACCCACAAAACCAAAATGGAAAATGGCAACCTAAATAGGATCCCCAATCAGAGACAACGATAAACAGCTGCCTCTGATTGGGAACCAATTCAGGCCACCATAGACCTACATTACCTAGACATACAAAAACCCATAGATATACAAAACCCTAGACAGGACAAAAGCACACATACCCACCCTCGTCACACCCTGACCTGACCAAAATAGCACATAAAACATAGATCAGGGCGTGACGGAAACGCTCGGTAGTAACTGATTTTAGATTATGTCAGTAGGGGGCGATCTAACCAGAACAATAACGATGCACTGTGTCACACCCTGATCTGTTTCACCTGTCCTCGTTATTGTCTCCACCCCCTCCAGGTGTCGCTTGTTTTGTATGTATCCCTGTGTTTCCTGTCTCTCTGGGCCAGTTTGTCTTGTATGTCCAAGCCTACCAGTGGTTTCCTGCTTTGCCGTGTCTCCTTTTGCAAGTCCTCCCGGTTTTGACCCTTGCTTGGTTTCTGGACTCCATGCCTGCCCTTCGGTACCTCCTGAACTCTGAACTGTTTGTGACCTTTTGCCTGTCCACGACCATTCTCTTGCCTATTCCTTTTAGATTTATTAAACATCTTAAACTCCAACCATCTGCCTCCTGTGTCTGCATCTGGGTCTCGCCTTGTGTCATGATAGCAATGTGTCTATGTCGTCGAGATATTAGCAAAGATACCTCAAATGTTTAGGCAGACATTTAATTCCAAAATTCACTGGAATGAATTCTGCTTAAACACATTGATATTGTGATTTTAAGCTAGACATTCATACAATTATTATTTTTAAATGTTTTAAACAGAATTAAAGAGTTTTTGCCTCCAAATATGATGAAACTGTTCTGCAAATTTAGGCTAAAAAAAAGAGCACATAAACCTATTAAAAATGGCCCATGTGTATAAGACAGGCTCTGCATGCCATTATACTCCATAGGAATAAGTGGAATTGTTTAAAAATCCTTGCGATTTAACCTAAACATGAGAAGCAGCGGCTTTGCTTCCCAAGCGCTCTCCTCTTGAGACAGAGAGAGAGAGAGACGGTGCTCAGTTGTGATGTTCTTACCTCACTTCTGCACGCTTTTTACGCGCAGGGTGGAAAGCTAATTAAAGTGGATATCTGACTCCTTCATCCTCGCAGGGGGCCACACGTCAGAGTAACGTTTAAAACGCAGATATCTTTCATGTGTATGATGGTGTGATTCATTTCACTTGAGTTGTTGGGTTAATAAAGCACTCTGTCTTGAAGTCACTCTGCACCATGACGAACTCATGAGCGCTTAGTGTACAGTGGATTTTTCGGAAAGCCCCCCCATCTGGAAAAGAAAGGTTTCAAACGCACATTTTCAAAACTCAACGAAAGCCCTTCAACTAGCACTTTTGAACTCTGTCGAGATGGCAATGGCATCGCTCCCGTGCGCTCTCTGCATAATATGGATATGTCTGATCTGTCATTCGACGGGAACGAGCTATATTTACCAGTTTCCCGGCGTAACTGTTCAACGTGTCAGCTCGGAGCGGAGCGCGAGTACCGGTTCAACTGTCAGCGGATCAAACACCCAGCCCAGGTGAGCGCATTACGGACGGAGAGGATATTTTGCGGGGATGGTCAGGGTTAGCCAAGTAACATCATTTATTTACAATGTCACCATAGGAAGAGTGATGTCAAAATGTTTGACTATTGATAATCAGACCGACGCGGAGACGGGCAAGAGGTGACCCTTTCTATTATCGTATGATCGACATCTATAGTGGGTAAAAATACAGATTAATGGGATTAGGGAGAAGGTTTTGGAGTGTTTGAGAACCTTACTAAAAGGGTAGTAGTCAGTGTGACCTGTGATAGATGTTTAAGATAACAAGTCTGATCTGTCTGTAATTACAGGAACTGGTGCCAGTTCACAGTGTCGAGGACAGTGACATGCCAGGTGCGCAATGGGACAGAGACCATAGTGCAGAGAGTGTTCCAAGGCTGCCGCTGGCCAGGACCCTGCTCCAAACTCATCAGGTAGGACTGGATGGACCAGACGACCCCAGAGTCCTGTTTTTGATATAAATACGGTATTTTATACTGTATATAGTAGTACTCGTCCAAATGATGACTTTCCTGTCAGCTACAGGACCGTGGTCAGGCCATCTTACAAAGTGGCCTATCGGCAGGTCACTGCTCTGGAGTGGAGGTGCTGTCCTGGGTTTGCAGGAGATCAATGTCAAGTAGGTGAGCATCCACACTTATAATCATGCTCTCTATCTTACCTCGTCCTAATGAAAACCCATATAACCCTGTATCTTACCTCACCCGAATGTAAACCTATGTAACCCTGTATCTTACCTCACCCTAATGTAAACCCATTGGGCGGCAGGGTATCCTAGTGGTTAGAGCATTGGACTAGTAACCAAAAGTTTGCAAGTTCAAACCCCTGAGCTGACAAGGTATAAATCTGCCGTTCTAGCCCCTGAACAGGCAGTTAACCCACTGTTCCTTGGCCATCATTGAAAATAAGAATTTGTTCTTAACTGACTTGCCTAGTTAAATAAAGGTAAAATTAAAAAAAATAACCCTGTGTCTTTCTTCACCCTAATGTAAACCTATATAACCCTGTATCCTCACCCAAATGTAAACCTATATACCCTGTATCTTCACCCTAATGTAAACCTATATAACCCTGTATCCTCACCCTAATGTAAACCTATATAACCCTGTATCCTCACCCTAATGTAAACCTATATAACCCTGTATCCTCACCCTAATGTAAACCTATATAACCCTGTATCATCACCCTAATGTAAACCTGTGTG